>NC_057849.1:291842928-292147159 GCF_015237465.2 Chelonia mydas
TGTTCTCCAGGTACCTGAGCATATGCTGCTATTGAAATCTAAATGTCCACTTACTTCCAACAGGGGCAGGAGCAGGGCCTTAGCCATCAAATATTTGACCTTTTTATTTCATTAGGTCACTTTTAAAAAACATTAGGTACTTACGGAAGAAGCACTTCTTGAATGTTATTCCAAATTGCTTTACCTCCCATTATTATTGTTAGCTGCGTTGTAAGTTCAAGGAGACATCCGCCCGGATCACACTAAAGGTTGAGAGAGGTGTGAAAAATGCTGCATAACTCTTCAGGCAAGATTAAAGTGTTTAAATTAAAAAAATATACTAAAATTTTTAAAATTACATTATTTTAACCTTAAAAATAATCCAAGATGACAATTGAGACAAATCCCTTTGAAAAGGCCCAACAGACCAAATCTGACATTGCTATAAGTGGGCAGGATACCAGTGAAGTCAATGGAACAATGGCCCAGATCATACAGCCTCTCTGTGTTGCACTGTCATTACGAGAAGATCACTCTAGGGGAGGGGGATCTGTGGATGGTGGGGAGCTGGTTCTGAGGATGTTATACCACCCCCCCTCTGCTGCTGATATAGGTGGTGTTCATGGGAAAGTGAGTGTAGCTGGGTCTTTGTTATGCCATAGTGGTCCCTTGTGGGTCAATGAAAACCTAAGTAACTTCAAGAAAACTTGAAGCTACTCTAAATTATGCTAAGGGGCTGGTCCAGCACACAGTTGTCCTGGATTTGGGGAACTGCAAAGGCTACCTTTGAACTCCCCTTCTGTGCTGTGCACTCCTTGGGAATAGCTGAAGAACTAGGGCTTGTCTACACTCGAAATGCTACAGCGGTTCTCCTGTTGGTGTAGGTAATCCGCCTTTCTGAGAGGCAGTAGCTAGGTTGATGGAAGAATTCTTCTGTTGATCTAGCACTGTCTACACTGGGTATTAGATCAGAATAATGACATTGCTCAGGGGTGTAGATTTTTCACACCCCTGAGCGCCGTAGCTGGAATTGACCTAACTCTTTAGTGTAGACCAGGCCCTAGGCTAATATCTTACATTGTTAATTAAGAAAAAAAGATATACTATAGTGGATTCTTACCTCTTCATTTCTGTATTTTCCTAACCAATAAACTGGGTCTCCAGGGAATCTTACAAATTTACCCTTAAAGAATGCAATGTAGAAACATGAAGAATAATAGTTGACAAACTGGAATAAGAACATCTTCATGGTCAGACTGTTTTCATAATCAGTCTGCGTCCTTGGTAGTTCTGTAGTTTAAAAAAAACACACCAAAAAACAAAAAGGAAAAGAAAATTAATATTTGAACAGCTTTAATGCCTCCGTCAAAAAACGTGCATGTGCCTTGCATGCTTGAATAGAATTTACAGCACAATTTAGATTGTTTAGGGTCCCTAATACATTGTAGCCATTATGTTAATTATAAGGCACTTGTAAAGAGGAAATAATTTGTTCTTTGACACTAAAAGAAAAAGAGCAACACAATTCTCTATCACTCTCATAGAAAGAAAATCCTCGCAGACTCAACAAACAACAAACATAACACTTTGAACTGACGGAAATAAACCATATTAAAATACTACTACTTTACACAGGTAAAGTAGAATAGCTACTTTAATGTAGATGGCCTGGATGGAAAGAACAGTAATATTTGTGGTTATCTGTTTAATAACGAGAAAAAAGCATCAAGCATTGGACCAGTGACCATATTCCATTTATTTACAAAAAAGGGGCTGTTCTCTCCATAATGTCCTTAAATGTGTTATGCGGTACTGATCTTTTTTCATAAAGCCTGGGTATTATAGTAATCTTGCTTGTTTTGTCTATTTCACAAATACAAAGCTGTAAACAATTGATCTTTCATGATGGCTATACAAGGATTTCTTAGGCAAGGAGTAAAATATATTTCGTTGATAAAAGTGAAAAGCTATATTTGAAAAATTCTAGAAGTCATTGCATGCTATAGAGGGAAAATTCTGAAATACTTGGTGTAGATATTAATTTACTGGGGTCCTTATTATAAGAATGATGTTGTTTTTTCTTATAGTTCCTAGCTAAAGCATAAACTTACCAAAGTCAGTAATCATGATTGCCACTTTTTCATAGATGATGTTCAAAATCATGATGATTATAAAACTAATGATTGAAGCAGTTACTGAAGTGGCTGCCTGGGGAGTCAGGTACTTCTGAATTGCTTCTGTTCCATTAATGTGCCGTGGCAGCTTTGCAGAAAACACAAGGAAAACAGAGAGTCTGTAGACGATGATGCCAATAACTGACGCAATGATCAAAAGAATCTGAAAATAGAGTACAATATATATATTAGTGTAAAATCATATGGCTTGGGAAAAACAGTGGTTTGAAATATATATTATGAAGGGCAAAGTGAAACTATTTAGACCCTCTTTCTCCCCATCCCATAATATGAGAGCAAGGGGATGCTCTGTGAAGATAAAGCACAGTAAATTTAGAGCCAATAAAAGAGAAGACTACTTTGTGTAGCATACAGTCAACCTGTGGAAAAAGAGATGGATAATTTTATGACCGATAATGTTTGTAGCTATGCAAGCTAAGATAAGGAGAAAGGTAATCAGATCTCATGCTTTGGGGCATATGATTGTCACTTCCTGGGGTTAGAAAAGAATCTTCTCTTCCCAACACCCCATGTACAGCATTGCACAATTGGCAGGATGCATTCTGGAGGAAAAACACTGTATATGAGCCAGATATTATTGTTGTTGAAGATTGTGGCCAGAAAAAAGCAACTGCCCCTCAAGAGAAACAGGCACATTTTAATTAGGGCTGTCAATTGATCGCAGTTAACTCACGCGATTAACTAAAAAAAAAAATTAATCACGATTAAAAAAATTAATTGTGATTAATCGCACTGTTAAACAATAGAATGCCAATTGAAATTTATTAAATATTTTTGGATGTTTTTCTACATTTTCAAATATAATCAATTTCAATAACAACACAGAATACAAAGTGTACAGTGCTCACTTTGTACTATTTTTGATTATCATTTTTACAGTGCAAATATTTGTAAACAAAAGAAATAGTATTTTTCAATTCACCTCATACAAGTACCATAGTGCAATCTCTTTATCGTGAAAGCGCAACTCACAAATGTAGATTTTTTGGTTACATAACTGCACTCAAAAACAAAACAATGTAAAACTTTACAGTCTACAAGTCCACTCAGTCCTACTTCTTGTTCAGCCAATCGCGAAGAGAAACAAGTTTGTTTACATTTATGGGAGAATGCTGCCCACTTCTTAATTACAATGCACCTGAAAGTGAGAACAGGCATTCACATGGCACTGTTGTAGCCAGCACTGCAAGATATTTACATGCCAGATGTGCTAAAGATTCATATGTCTCTTCATGCTTTGGCCATCGTTCCAGAGGACATATTTCCATGCTGATGATGCTCGTTAAAAAAATAATGCATTAATTAAATTTGTGACTGAACTCCTTGGGGGAGAATTGTATGACTCCTGCTCTGTGTTTTACCTGCATTCTACCATATATATCATGTTATACCAGTCTCGGGTGATGACCCAGCATGTTGTTTGTTTTAAGAACATTTTCATTGCAGATTTGACAAAACGCAAAGAAGGTACCATTGTGAGATTTCTAAAGACAGCTACAGCACTCGACCCAAGGTTTAAGAATCTGAAGTGCCGTCCAAAATCTGAGAGGCACAAAGTGTGGAGTATGCTTTCAGAAGTCTTAAAAAAGCAACATTCTGATGCGGAAACTTTAGAACCCGAACAACCAAAACAGAAAATCATCCTTCTGCTGGTGGCATCTGACTCAGATGTGAAAATGAACATGTGTTGGTCTGCACTGTTATGGATCATTATAGAGCAGAACCCATCATCAGCATGGACGCATGTCCTTTGGAATGATGGTTGAAGCATGAAGGGACATATGAATCTTTAGCGCATCTAGCATGTGAATATCTTGTGATGCCAGCTACAACAGTGCCATGCAAACGCCTGTTCTCACTTTCAAGTGACACTGTAAACAAGAAGCATGCAGCATTATCTTCTGGAAATGGAAACAAACTTGTTTGTCTGATTGGACTTGTAGGCTCTAAATTTTACATTGTTTTATTTTTGAATGTAGGGTTTTTTGTACATAATTCTACATTTGTAAGTTCAACTTTCTTGATTAAGAGATTGGACTACAGTACTTTTATTAGGTGAATTGAAAAATACTAATTTCTTTTGTTTTTACAGTGCAAATATTTGCAATCAAAAATAAATATAAAGTGAGCACTGTACACTTTGTATTCTGCGTTGTAACTGAAATCAATATATTTGAAAATGTAGAAAACATCCACAAATATTTAAATAAATGGTATTCTATTATTGTTTAACAGCGCAATTAATTTTTTTAATTGCTTGACAGTCCTAATTTTAATCAGTCATACCATCTGCATTGGTTGAAATAATACTTTCATGTTCAGTATTTTTTCCCCCCTTGTTTTTTGTCATATCTGCTTCTTTCCCCATTTTTATTTCTTGTTAGCTATCTAGTTTTTATTTAGATTGTAAGTTCTTCAGGGCAGCAAGTTTCTCTTCTTATATGTCTGTAAAGTGACGTTTATCCCCTGTCCCCCACACCACAGACATAATACCATAGTAATAAACCAAATCGCAATACATGTTATCAGATTCTCCCAGCATTCTGAACCCCAGCCAGCCAGTTAGTTAGTTATTTTCTTCACTGTGCTCCAGACATGAAAACCCAGAGCATAGCCTCTTCCATGCTGGCCAGCCAGCATTCTATACAGTCCCTGTGCTCCAGCTTCATTTCCTATCACTTGTGATGGTTTTCCGGCTACAGAATGTTGTACAGGCTCTGGGAGCATGCAATTATCAGAGCCTCAGCTTTTAGAGATGGCCTTTCTGGGCCTGCCCACCATGTTACATATTGTTTCATGGATGGCTGGACTTCTTTCAATTTTTAGTTTTAATTAAAGTAGCAAGATTGGGAAAATCAAAGAGCTCCCAGCTTTGCTCTTTTAAGTGAAACGAAAAAGCTGAAAGAGGCCCAGTCGTCCATGACATGCTGTTGAACTGAATGGCTGGAACAACAATGAAAGAAACTGGGAAGGAGGGGGGGAAGTGCAACCAGATCTGTCCCCAAGGTAATCCACTGTTCCACCTACCAGCAAAACATGTATCTGAAAATGCTGATGGAGGAAACAGTGAACCACATTTTCAAACATAGCCCACAAGCTGTAGCCACAAAATATGCATAAGTATAAACTTATCTGCATGATTATCTGTTTTTCATATGCAAATGTATGTTTGGTGTATGCAGTTATGTGTTTGGGCATGTCTGCAGATGCTTTTTGGGGGCAACTTAAACATCCATATTTGAACATTCAGATCAGCCTGTCACTTTATTGGCTCATATACAGTTTAGTTTTTCATGAAGCTATTATTTGTCAAGAGAGGTACATTATATTAAAGAATAAGACCAATAGAATTTTACCCAGAAGAAGACTGCACTTATACAGAAGGTGATCCGTACACACTTTCCACAGGCAGTGTATGGCACGTGCTCTTCTTGCTGGAAAGAGAGTTGATTTAGAAGGGGATTAATCATACATCTGCTCTTCTTTTAAATATATTTTTCATGTGACCTGTTAAGCACTTTGACATGTTTGGGGCACAAGAACGGGAATCAGAATCCAGGTTTCTATTCCCAGACCTGACATCTTTGCCATGTCCCCCTGGCAATTCATTTGGGCCGATGCGTTCCAAAAAAAAAAAAAAAAAAAGTGTCCACTGATTTTGGGTGTCAGTTTTTGGGTGCCCAATTTGAGAAATGTGGGACCTGATTTTCAGAAGTGCTAAGCACCACTGCTCGAATCAGCTGGATTAGTGGGTGCTCAGCACTTCTGAAAGTCAGGTCCCTATGTACCTAAGATTTGGCATCCAAAAACTGTCACCCAAAATTAGTGGACACTTTGAAAATTTAGACCTCAGCCTATTTGTCTCTCAGTTTACCTCCCTCTAAAATGGGGGTGATGCCTACCTCACCCCGGTGTAATGGGGCTTCATTGATGTTTTAAAAAATCTTTGAGAGCCTCAGATGAAAGATCTATATAATGGCAAAAATATTATTTTTTAGCCAAATCTTCTCTATCTAAAAATGCCTTAAGAATTGTTTAGAATTATCATTGTGTAGTAAAGATAATGTAAGTTTTATAAGCTTATTAATAAAACCAGGTATCCTGTAGCACAAGATTATAATACAGAAGGGGCCACTTAGGGTAGATTTTTAATCATGTCAGTCTAGTTTTGGAACTTTTCAAGTCTCCTATTATAAACATTAATATAGTATGGCTAGAACATGAAAGCAAAGCAAATGATCAGGTAAACGCTATAGTGATGCAATAACAAAAAATAATAAAAACCTGACAGCTGAGCTGAGTGAGCCGCTAAAGCCACTTGAAAATGTATTAAAAAAAAGAGCTCTAAACTAAGAGCCTCGTAAATGTGTATTGTGTTTCACTAGAATGAGAATTATCCCTGTCCAGGTGAACTCATTAATGTTATTAGCATCCATATACGCTTGGCCATAATACCTGTTTGTGCTTCTCTCATTCAAAGAAACCTGTGGATAACAAAGTCTGGAAACTGCATGAAATGCAACTTCTCTTCCTCCATTTTGTCTTGTTTTCCTGGCATGTCTCCAGGCTTCCAAGAACAAGGAACAATCAGTGAGTTGAGGGTTGCCAACCCTCCAGGATTGTCCTGGAGCACCCAGGAATTAAAGATTAACGGCTAATTAAACATTATGTCATGTGATGCAACCGCCAGGAAAATGTCCAACCAAAGTTGGCAACCCTATCAATGACGATTGTGGGCTTCTCACAACAAAAATTATTCAATGCCAGGCTGTTACCTGAGATTAGAGGTACCATTTTGTGGCACCAGATCATTCTACTGCAGTCCCTCTGGCTGTTAGGAAACTGCCCTTTAGTAATCACCCCCTCACTTGGTGTTATAGATTACAGAAAGGTTTCAGAGTAGCAGCCGTGTTAGTCTGTATTTGCAAAAAGAAAAGGAGTACTTGTGGCACCTTAAGAGACTAACAAATTTATTTGAGCATAAGCTTTTGTGAGCTACAGCTCACTTCATCGGATGCATTCAGTGGAAAATACAGTGGGGAGATTTATATACATAGAGAACATAGATTACAGAAAGTTGCCAGTCCCAAGGTTGCAGTAATTGGTACAACCAGCTGAAATGATAAATGTGATTTCTGTGAACCCCAGGCCTCACATTTTAGCCTGATACAGACTGGTGTATGCTAGGCCTGCAATTTATTAGATCAACATATTGGGTCAGATCCTCAGCTGCTGCAAACCGAGGTAGCTCCACTGACTTCAGTGGAGAAATGCAGATTTATATCAGTTGAAGATCTGGCCCATCACAAGGTCTTTGTTTGAATTTCTAGCTTTCACAGTTTGCAGTATGACCAATTCTAAAAACATTCCTTACCTGTGTGATTTCATTTGTTACTACATGAATGCATCGTGCTTCGTATTCTGGACGTACATGTTCTTCCTGCTCTAAAAATTCAACAGTGTCCCATTCATATTCCAGTTCAGCCTGCCGTCGCTTCCAAAACTCCAGAAACAAAGTAACTAACCAAAGGAAAAACAAACAGAGCTATACCACACGTACACCGGACAGTGTTGAACTCCTATGCTGTAATATGTGAACCGTTAATTTTTTAGATCACTTTTTGCAGACACAGAATATAACCTTTACTGGCTGGTGGGATGGTGCCAAGACTTTCTCAGGGAGAAAATAACTGGATCTATTTCTTTACCTAATTACTGCTCTAATGATGTAGGTGTTTTTATGATATCAACCTGTGGATTCTTTATGCTAAAGAATGCATAAAAGTTTATTTTTCTTTTCTGAAAACGTATTGAATAGGAACAATTTGGATTTTATATTGCAGTATGGTTTTTCAAAGCAGATTGTTTGGTTAATTGAAGGAAAATAATTTTGAAGAGTTATGGATGTTTTTAAAATAAAACTTTAGCGCATATACGAAATTGCCATAGGGAAAAGACTAATGCCCATTTAATATACACTATAGAGTTAGTGTCACACCTACTAAAAGTTTTCCAGACAAAGTTACAGTCAAGTCACCAAAACCAAGCATGAAATAAAAAGAAAAACTCTAAGGGTCAGTTTGGGAGAGGCCGTTGCATGAGCGCATTCTTGGAAGGAAGGCTCCTACCTTTACATGGCTTCACACGGGCCTCTCACACTGGCAGTCCCTATGCTCCCTGAACTCTAGGGAGCACAGAGACCACTCTTTACAAGCAAGAGGCCAAAAAAGGGGAAGTGGTGCCCTGACCTTCTGTATCAACCTGCAGAGCAAGGCCAGTGGACCAAAGAGGAGCAAGCTCCTCCATCCCTACATCTGGCCACTGGTCTGGTCCCCAGCATAATTTAGAGCACCTCATCAGTGCTCCAATTAGCACCAGCTGCAAAAGGCCCTCAAGGACTGTTCCAATAGCTGGGAAATATTGGAGTGCAAGGTTGTCCTGGCCTTACAGCATGCTGCCCCTCCCCCTGCCACAATCCCTGTGCGAGCAGCCAGGAAGTGGGTGTGGCCCAAGAGAGGCTATGATGACTCTGTCACTGAGGGAGCTGCCTACACAGAGGGACTCCTCCAGGTGTGATAACTTTATAGCTGTATTGTACCGCTCAGGCCTCAGAGCAGGGCAGGTTCTTCTGTCTGTATTTTAATTGCTCTTTTCTTTAATTTATTCTAAGACGGCATTTTCTACTGATTAAAACAAATGACTGGGAGTCTGGAGATCTGGGTTTTAATCCTGTCTGGCCTTGGGCATGTCACTTACTATAATTTAGTAGTCCATACCCACTTTACAGGGGGTATTGTGAGGCTTAATTAATTCATGTTTTGTAATTATTTGAGTTCTCTGAAGGGAACATATTACAGAAGTACCGTTATTAATAAGTATATTAATGGTCGCAATGCAATCATAGGGTTAAAAATATATCATTCCTTAAATTATTTAAAGTATTACAATTCAATGAAAATTACAACTGAAATGGCATCAGGACCATGGTTCACTTGGATTCAGTACAATTGTGATGGACAATTCACCTCCTTATGTAGCGGGTTTATGATGAGAATACTAACATACCCTTGTAAGCATTATTGTAGCTATGCAGCTTAACCTTCCATTTATCATTTTTGGAACCATACTTCAAAACAGAAAATCACAATTTTTAATTAAGAGACAAATTACAAATAAGTTAACTATTGGGACAACAGAAAAAAGATCAAATTAACATCAAACTGTTCTAATCTTTGATTTAGGGAATTTCCTGCTGGTATCTTGAGCGTAGTATACCTTTGAAAAGTTCTTAAAAGAATCAAATTTAACTTAATTATTTTATTGAAATAGTTACTTTAAAGCACTTTATATTAAGTTCATTATCAAAAGATCAAAGTACAACATGTTTTACAATAACAAGCATATTAATCTTTTCTTATCAAGCTGACATATTGTTCTAAAATGTTACAGTAGTTGTCTTCTGTACACTACCCTTCATGGAGCACCACTGATAACATAAAACTTACTTCTGTAACTTTGCTGACTAGCTTCCAAGTCAACATTACTTGTTAATCACCAACAAGTAATCACTCTGGTTAAGGGGCTACAGTTAAAGCCAATTAGCAACCTTGCTAATATGGACAATCCAAAGAGGCTTAATAAAGCGGGGAGGGACCCTCAGGCTCCTCCCTTGGCCATAGACAATGCTGCTACTACTAATTCACAGTCCCCGTCTCTCTAATGGGAGAGGAGGGGTGGGAGGAGAGATCCTGGACCTGGCTCCCCACTTCTCTGAACCCCGGGCTGCCATCTCACGCTGCCTCCTCTACCACATCCACTTCCAGGCTTGCTCTGGAAGAAGAGATGGTGGCTTGGTGAGGACATGGGTGACACTGTGAAGCGGTGGGAGAGGGGAATGGGAAGGAACCCCATAAACATCTGCAAACCTCCTGGTAAGCAACTCATGCGTAAAGCAGAGTCCCGTCGATGAAGAAATTGGGAAGTAGCACATACTGTGATCTCTGCTACTTGGCCAGTAACATGGGCCCCCTTGCTAAGAAAATTCTGGTTCTGCCTCTGCGGTCCAGTGAAACAAGACACTTTCTGGAAAAATAAACTTTGACTTGTCCACTGAATCCAGTACAGAATAGAATCAGTCAGTGGGAACCCCCTGATTAAAGAGACACTTTCACTGCCACAAGATGTTCCTAGTGCTTGTAATTACTGCATGTTTAGCGTATCAATTACGTAAATGAAGAAGGAAAGAAATAATTACTAGAGTTTATAATAAATGGCTCTATTTTTCCCATTGCCTTCCTCAGTCATGCAGCTGCTAGTAGGAATAGAGAGCTCCAAGATTCCTTGGAGAAAAACAGTTCCTTTGCCAGACATGTTTAAGCATGTGGCTCCTGCTGGTTTACCACTGGGCAATTCTAATCCCTTCTTCTTCCTTTTCTCCGAGTTTAAAAGGATGAAACAAACACTGAAAAAAAAAAACACCCCACCGTTCCTATTTGCCCCTGGAAGTTCTGAAATCAATCTCCAAATGATGCTAAAAAGAGTTACTGTTATGCTTAATTTTTATGTGTGAATTCCCTTTTGCAATATTCCTGAACACTAGAAACTGAAATAGTTGTACATTTAGCTACACTTTTTGGCTTATGCCTTAGGTCTGCCCAAAATTAGATGACAAAACTGTAGACAGAAAGCAAAACCTTGAAATTGACTTACCCCATACTCCCATAAATACTGCAAATATTAGTGTTCCGAAGCTATCGAATATACACAGTTTCTGTAAAGAATTAAAAAATAAACGATTTAGCTATAATGGGTCAGTAATTTTTCTACATGGGATAAGAATGCTGATAGAATGTTGCACATTTTGATTTTAGTTTTGAGCTTTTACATGGTTTAATCTTCACCTTTCCTTCTAGTATTCTTCCAATGTGCAAAATCAAGGAAATTAAATGCAGAAAACCTACATTAAACCTACGAGTCAAATATGCAGCAAAAGGGTATACAACTGCTGTAGTATCAATGTTCCACCACCCACTGTACTGGAAGAGGAGAGCCAGTACTTCAGTGGTAGGAATTTCAGTTGACATGACACACACACATTGTATTCTCTCTCTCTCTCACATACACACACAGAGCAAATGAACAAATAATTCTGACAAACAAGAAGTGACACAAAAAACATTAACCTATTTAATAAGAAAATACTGTTTTGATATAGTAATTGTGGGGTTGCCTCTTCCTTTTCCTTCCAACATTTCCCTTTTCACATGTTTCTCTCTTGTACCTTTCATATTGCTGTGCTGAAGAAACATTAATCTTGCACTGGAGGGAGAATAACACTGCTGCCACTTCACCCCATGGATGGTTTAAGAGAAAATACAAAGGCTACTGCAACTGAACTTAGAAACCCATTTCTGCAGGATGTAAATGGCATGCTACCTTAGAGGATTCACAGGTAATAGTGAGGTTCCAGTATGTGCATTCCTGATCACACTGCGGGCACATTATGATGTTGCCACCGATGTTGGGATCACACACTTCTTGGCTAAAAATAAAATCAATCAATTACGCAAGCACGAAACTCAGACTACCATTAATGCTTGTAGATGGTGTGATAACTCGGTGAAGTACGGAATAAGTTGCTAAGTGTGCTGCTTTCAGACAGTGCGCCTCCTCCACTTCCACTCTTAGCCCTCAATATACTGCAGATTAGATTATGAAGCATGGAAGGAATTATCTCCCATTACTCTTGGAGCTATTCTCTAAAACAAATCAAGTTAAGAACAAAACAGAGATCTTAAAAAATCCTATTGTTCACATTTTCAGGATTTCAGGGTGACTCTTTTACCTGATTTATAATGGGCAAATCCACCCTATAATGTTCAATCTGAGCATGGTGGTAGGGGAGGTTTGAGGCGGAAAAGTGAGGAATTCTCTTCAGGCCAGGGAGTGGCTGCAGAGTCACTTGGAGTAGCCAAAATAGTCTGAAGTAGTTCTAGCTACAGAGGGTGCAAGAGGACCAGGGGATCTGCATAAGTGCAGATCCAGTAGCCCCTTCCCCACCAATGTCTCTCTTCAGGGTGTAAAGGGGGAGCAGAATTTCCCCTGTGCTGCTGTTCTGCCTATTCTCCTATAGAAGAAGGGGGGGGGGGAGGAAAGTCCTGAGTTCCAAGCAGTGCCTTTTAGCAGGCCCTCCACCCATATGTGAATTTCACCTATGAGAAAGTTTTTGCTCTCCCATAGGGAGCAGCAAACATAAATGGGCATGCTATGGTAACCTGTGTTGAAGTTTTGATTTTTCACTGTTTTCTTTACATTTTTACATTATACTGTATGTGGATTCAAAAAGAATTGTCAAACTATAAAGAATGAAAAAAACAAAATCTTAAATACAAGTCATTGTAACATCTCATGTCTGTCTATTACTTTTTTGCCCTGTATCTTTGAATCTTTAACTTCAGAAACAAGCCAGTTGCTATTCTTATTCTCTGTATTTGTTTCTCCATTAACTTGATTTTTGTTAGTACAGGGATTGATCCACCACTCACTGAAGTCAATGGGAATCATTTCAATGATTGACTAAGTATCGGATCAGGTCCTTAGTGAGCCCTTTCCGTACATGGTAGCTTTAGTTTCCTAAAAGATACTATGATTTGATTCTGTTTCAGATGCCGTGCTGTATTCTTTATTTTCTCCCCACGATTTATTGTCATTTTCTTTCCCTGCTTTTTAATTTCCTTTTATGTCTTCTTTATTTTGAAGGCAGAAAACTGATTTATATTTTGGGATGCTCTTTTAATGTTTTCGTTGTTTTAATCATTTTGCTCATCTGCCCCTTTCATTCCATGTCCTTTTTATTTGACATGAATGTCTCTGTACATTCTGATTTGTAAAAGCCTTTGGGCCATAACGTGCCATCAGATTTATAGCACAACTCCCCACTGATTTCAATAGGGAATTCTGCTTAAAAGCTGATGGCATGATATGGCTCTTTGTTTGCTTACAGTATATGTCAGGAAGGAGAAGGAGGACAGAGAGTAGAGGAGGGAACATGCACAATGAGAAGGGAGGATTCAAGGGAAGTAGAAGAAATTGGGGGGCGTCGGAGGATTTTCATGTCCCTTGGACTAGATGACCCAGCAATGTTCTTGTAGCCCTGATATATGCTTGTCATTTCCTTTTCATAGTGTTCATTCAACAGTACCATGAACTTCAACCTGGGATCACTAACAAGGTTCCCTTTTTTTTAATGCCTAGAAAACTCTGTGCTATTTGTGGGTATTCAGAACTGTGTCAATACGAAAATATATTTGAACTGTCCATCCGGTACCTCCATGTGCAGTTGTCCTTTGTTATGTATCCATACAAAAAACAGGCAAGTCCTACTACTGCTGCCACGCTCAGCATTTGAGTGTAAAAACCAAGCCAAGCAAAATATATTCCAGTTTTCTCTCCATAATATTTCCTGTGAGGGGAAAAATACTCGTTGAAAATGCAAATAACTCCACATTTCTTTCTCAGACAACCGTCTATTCCAAATATTTAGGGCTAGACTCTATTTTCATATGTTTACAGTGTGTGACTGCAGAGGTACAGCAGCTAACAATTTCTGTGAATTTGCATGATTTTTTATATTTGCATGCAATGCCTACTTCTCACTGAAGCTCACTTTTGATTGGTTATATAGGCATGTGCCTGTATCTTATAAAGTCAGAAACAGAGCATGCTCAAATGTGTGTGCAGATTTGGGCATACATATCAGCAATTAGAATTAAGACATGAATCTTCAATGTACCAAAACATGAAAATGTTATGTGAATTCCTAGGTCTTTCTGAATTGTAGTGATCATATGCATACTCACCTGACAAGATCCAATGGCTGCAGTTTGTAAATACTTCGGGGGTGAGCCCATTCCTTGTAAAGAAGATACCGTTCATTAGGGCAGTTGGGGTCCTCTGACCGGTGATTGAATCTAGACTGCAAAAGAGAATGAATATGGAAACACTGTCCCATAAAATAACCACTTACAGTACCCAAACTGTATGGGCAGCTGAACCAGTTTACAGTGCCACTCCAGCCCCACTGGCTGTGTGAAATCTGATCCCTGTGGAGCTACACTTGTGAGACTAGTGTCTGGGGTAATCTCTTAGCCCAAGTTCCATTGCAAATTACAAAAAGGAGTTGGAAGCAAGCAAGCAGTAACAGTACAGAGGCTTGTCATTAAGGACCCGATCTTGCAAATACTTATGAACATGCTTAATTTTAATTATGGGAGTCATCTCATTGAAAAAAATGGGGTTTAGTCATGAGCTTAAACATGCATGTAAGTATTTGCAGGCTTGGTGCCTAGGATTGGGAGAATAAATAGAAAAGGATCAGTTCTAATTAAAAATGAGACTTTAAGTACCCCTAACATACTATCACGTGCTTTCTTCAGGACAGTGATGTACCACAATGAAGGCTGAAAATTCTGGAGAATAAATGCAAGGCTTCCAGCACCTGTTTTAGATTCAAAAGAGGGTTCAGAGGGAAATAACCCTTCATTTCCTTGCTAGGTTAGTTGTAAACGTATTTGGTGAAAATGTGGACTTGTATTAAGAATTTTTAATGGATTTTGCCATTCTCATTCTATAGCGCAACAAGAAAGGCGATAAGGAAGAACATTTGGCTTTCCCTCTTGGAGAGGGAAGTGATACATCCTGGGAGTTTCTGGCCATGGAGCATCATAGAAGATATAGACTGGCTGGGGAGCCTGGCACACAGAAGCCAACAGGGACGTGAGGCAACTGAACTACATACAGCTCCCATCAGGCACTTCGGCAGCATTTCCAGATAAAAATACTTCAGTTTCTGGGTGTTTGGTTTTTGAAATAAAAATTGAAATCTTCTGTGAAAAGACACTTTTTGTGGAAAATTCTGTTGACTTGAAAAATCAGTATTCCTCTGAAAAAGAGTTTTGAAGGGAAATTTTCTTCCAGCCATTGTCTCCAAATAGGACAGTCAGTGAACAAATAAAATCAATGCCCATATGTATTTTGCTATAGGAATCATGCATATGCCTTCAATCAGCATACAAATTTATTCCCAACTAAGATACCTGTTCCAAGCATTGGACTTACATCATGAAGAGGAAATGCTGCCTTGTAGATCCCAGAGTCCAGGAGTTTGTTAATACCAAACTTTTTCACATTGTCTCTTACTGCATATTCCACACGGGAAAGAATAAAATGAACCTGAAAAGTACAAAATGCCTTGAATCTCTTGCAATTTGTAAATGAGGAATATAAACCATAACTGTGTCATCCCAGAATCATAGATGTTAAAGAGGGGCAAGTTCTCTGGGTGAAATTCACTGTACAAGGCCACTGCCCCCATTTAAGTCCCACTTAAACTCTATTTTGGGGCACAAGTGGAACCCAAGTTGGACAAAGGTTTGGAATTTCACCTCATTAGACTGTCAAGTCAGTTTTCTAGTCAATGTAGGATTGTTCTCTACAGTACATTTCTAATGTGTCAGGAGGGTTGTTTGTTATTGGTGACGGTGGTTGTGTTGCTCTGATTGACAAAGAGAAATAAACAAATGTCTTTGTGTGGGTTTAGAGACAGAAAAGAAATAAATCTTTATATTGACTTACAATTCTGCTTCTGGTTGCTGGGTTGAAGAAGATGTCTTTGTCTTGAATGTAAAAATCAGACAAACGGGCCTTTTCAAATGGGGCAGTGAAAAACTCTTGCTCTGGTGTGATGATATTTTCATCCACTCGGAAGAGTCTACTAAACCAGTTGAAAGCTGAATCTCGGGTTTTCAGGTCATTGGGCTTCAGCGGCAATTTGATGTGCATAACCTCGGCATATGTGCATAGCACTTCCCAAGGTGCGTGCACTTTTACAAAAATAAGCTTTTCATCTAAGACCTAAAGTGAAAGAATATTAAAAACGTATGCCCACAAAAAATGAAAGAGCTCTTCATAATACTTTTAAAGTAACACAGATTTTCCCAGGTTTCAGAGTAGCAGCCGTGTTAGTCTGTATCCGCAAAAGGAAAAGGAGGACTTGTGGCACCTTAGAGACTAATAAATTTATCTGAGCATAAGCTTTCGTGAGCTACAACTCACTTCATCGGATGCATCCAATGCTCAAATAAATTTATTAGTCTCTAAGGTGCCACAAGTCCTCCTTTTCTTTTTACAGATTTTCCCTTCTCTTTAAAACCCGTAGAAAACCAATTCAGGGGTGTATTCTTTATCCATTTAAGTGAACATCTCATTAACTTCTGTAAAGGCACCGAAGGGAGATGAGAACTCTCTGGAGAGACTGGCATTTTAAAAAGATCACTAAATTGTTGCTTTAATGGTAACACCTTGCAAAATATTTTACAAAGCAATTTAAATTTTAGCACACATTACCTATATGGATTTCTTAATGCTTGTTTTTAGATCTAGTTCTCAGGAAGCTCACTATTTAAAAAGATTTTGAACCATTAGCATTGCAGGATTACCAAAACCAGCACAAATTTACAATGTACCATTTACAAGTAGCAATATATCCATGTTGGATTTTCTCCTAACAGTTCTTCTTGCACACTGAGGTGCATGCTATGGTCAGAGGGCCAAATCATGTGCTGGGATGCACAAGTGGGGTTTCCACTGCAACTTTCTATTTAATCAAAAGCCTAAAGATGTGGATTTTGAGCCAAATTTGGGAGTAAGTGGCAGAGGGCCTCCTGTTCCGGAGCTCATTACGTTACAAAATAATCATAAAAATACTTTGTGCCAGATCCCTGTGCTACATCTGCTGGGAGCCACGGCAGCCCAGGAAGAAAGGAGGGGAAGATCCATCTTTATGCTGCCTGGATTCTGGGATACTGCGGTGGCTAACATGGCCTCCAGTGTAAATGAGAACATCCCCAGTGGCTGCTTCATCTTGTAGCAGCCTATCCAGGGATGCCTACAGGCTGGAATGCAGCCCAGAATCTCCATAATGCTGAGTTCAGAGTAACACCCGTGTTACTCTGTATTCGCAAAAAGAAAAGGAGGACTTGTGGCACCTTAGAGACTAACCAATTTATTTGAGCATGACCTTTCGTGAGCTACAGCTCACTTCATCGGATGCATACTGTGGAAATCGCAGAAGACATTATATACACAGACACCATGAAACAATACCTCCTCCCACCCCACTCTCCTGCTGGTAATAGCTTATCTAAAGTGATCATCAAGTTGGGCCATTTCCAGCACAAATCCAGGTTTTCTCACCCTCCGCCCCCCCACAGACAAACTCACTCTCTTGCTGGTAATAGCCCATCCAAAGTGACCACTGTCTTCACAATGTGTATGATAATCAAGGTGGGCCATTTCCTGCAGAAATCCAGGTTCTCTCACCCCCTCACCCCCCTCCAAAAACCACACACACAAACTCACTCTCCTGCTGGTAATAGCCTATCCAAAGTGACCACTCTCCTTACAACCTGCATGAAAATCAAAGTGGGCCATTTCAGGAGAGTGAGTTTGTGTGTGTATGGGGGTGGGGGAGTGAGAAAACCTGGATTTGTGCTGGAAATGGCCCACTTTGATTTTCATGCAGGTTGTAAGGAGAGTGGTCACTTTGGATAGGCTATTACCAGCAGGAGAGTGAGTTTGTGTGTGTGGTTTTTGGAGGGGGGTGAGGGGGTGAGAGAACCTGGATTTCTGCAGGAAATGGCCCACCTTGATTATCATACACATTGTGAAGACAGTGGTCACTTTGGATGGGCTATTACCAGCAAGAGAGTGAGTTTGTCTGTGGGGGGGCGGAGGGTGAGAAAACCTGGATTTGTGCTGGAAATGGCCCAACTTGATGATCACTTTAGATAAGCTATTACCAGCAGGAGAGTGGGGTGGGAGGAGGTATTGTTTCATGGTGTCTGTGTATATAATGTCTTCTGCGATTTCCACAGTATGCATCCGATGAAGTGAGCTGTAGCTCACGAAAGCTCATGCTCAAATAAATTGGTTAGTCTCTAAGGTGCCACAAGTCCTCCTTTTCATAATGCTGAGTGCTACAGCTACTCCCACTATGCTGCGGCTTGCAAGGAGCATTCGCCACTTATGTCAGATCTATGGCTGCTGTTTCATTAGGCGAATTCTCCCCAAGCTCTGGAGTCCCATTTACAATTCCTATATGCCACGAGGGCAGGGGGCAGAACTGGTCCCTTAGAATTTTTATAGGGCTTCATGTTTTCAAAGTGCTGAACAAACTAACTATTTAATCTTCCCAACCCCTCTGTGAAGTAGGTTACTACTACCTCCATTTTGCAGAGAAAGAAAAAGAGACAAAGCTTAAGTGACTTTGCTCAAGGCCACAGAGCAAGTCAATGACAGATCCATGATTTCAGCACAGAGATTCCTGGCTCCTAGACAAAGAATAGGGAAAGAGGCAGCAAGGGGAACCTCTTGTGACCCAAATATCCTGATCTCATAGGAATAAAGAGGGGGAAGACGCTACAGTGCATTCATGGACTTATTTCCTTTTCCATATGGAGCCAAAGTCTGCTTTCAGACACAATAGTCTACACAAAGGAAAGGATACTCACCGATCTTGTTGCTTCAAGTTGCAAGCCATTGCTTATCAGATTAGACTCATATGCGCGCCTCTTCCTCTGTTAAAATCAATTGCAAGTAGTAAAATATCTTTGTTTGCTGATTTATGTCATTCATATAAAGTAGTGTACATAAAATAAAGGAACAGGATTGTCCAGCAAAAGTGAAGAATCACCCAGATGATGAGTTATTATCCTCAATATTTATATTATAATTGCTATGGCAATCAGTGCACTATTAACCACTAGTCTTATACTTTTTTCTAAAAGCAATAACACTTTAAAATGCAGTTATGTGGCATACCTGCTCTCTTGGATTGCTGAAGGCACTTGATCTTTAACCCATGTTTTACAATTACAGGTGGGCCGACACAAGAGTTCAGATCTTGATTTGTATCTAGCATTTTAGTCTGATGCATCACAGAGATGAGTCAGCCCAAATTCTGGCTCTGTGAAAACGGTCATCAACATTGGCAATCTTCTCCTTTTCTCACCTAATTTAACCACTGAGGGAATCCCTCCCAGTAGCTTGTGCTACCCACCGGCAAATATTCTTCACCTGCAAAATCTTGCCATGACAACCAATCCCCATTTCCCTGCCAATAGTCTGCAATTTTTTCCGTTTTTCACAATAAGGACATAACCTCATATTATGATTCTATCTAAATCCTCACCAATCTCACAATCCATAAATGCAACATCCTACAATTAAAAAGCTTGTGGTTGGAGTGGCTGTAGGGGTAGTGGTGTTGTCCCAGCAGTCCTCAGTGTCCCTAGGTGGGGGGGGGGGGGAAGGAGGGAGGGAGGCCTGGTTTCATAGCCTTTCCTCGTGTAACAAAGGAGTTGGCAGATGGGGCAGCTACAGACCCCACGATGTGCAGAGTGACAGCAATTTGCAGAAGTCCATGAGAAATGTTAATTTCACTCACAGAGTGTCTCTCACTTGGCAATCTATCCAGAGGCTCAAAAATCTGAAATCTGTCTCTGATGCTCAACTGTCCTCTGTGAACTTCCTCAAAACCCCCCGAATGGAACAAAATAAGGAACTCACAAAGAGATTTGTATTTTTACTAGATATTTTAAAAGTTGATGTGAAGTAGACCAAATTAAAGCTACTTGAAGCCCACTATATAACTCCTCTATGGGCAGTTTGTTCATCTAATTATCACATATTCTAGGTGAAGATCCATGATTAGTCTTCTGGGTTATTCAGTGCAATAGATTGTTTTCATACCCCAGACCATTTTCTTAGTTGTTTGTATTGTCCTGTGCTTAAGGACTTCCGGTCTTAAAGCTTCTCAAACAAGAACAGCCTATATCCACCTACTCTGGTACTCTGCATCCAGCTGTAACCTCTGTACATAACATCCAGTCCTGCTCCAATAACCAATGGCAAAACTCTTATTGACTAAACTGGAAGCGGAATCAGAACCTTGATAGGAACATGGGAATTGGCATACTGGCTCAGATCCAAGATCCACCAGGTATCCTGTTTCTGACAGAAGTCAGTACCAGATACTTCAGAGGAAGGTCTAAGAACCCCTCAGCGGGCCGATGTTCGATAATCTGCCTTCAATTTAGGTCTCATCCTAATCTCTAATAGTTAGAGATTGGTTTAAACCAGAGGTGGACAAACTACGGCCTGTGGGCCATATCCGGCCCCTGAGCTCCCGGCTGGGGAGGCTAGCCCCCGGCCCCTCCCCCACTGCCCCCCTCCCCCACAGCCTCAGCCTGCCATGCCGCCAGCACTCTGGCCTGCCGCTCCTGCCGGGCAGCGGGGCTGTGAGCTCCTGCTGCTCTGAGCAGCATGGTAAGGGGGCAGGGAGCGGGGGGATTGGGTAAGGGGCAGGGGGTCCTGGGTGCAGTCAGGGGACAGGGAGCAGGGGGTGGTTGGATGTTCTGGGGGGGGGGGAAGTCAGCAGACAGGGAGCAGGGGGCGGTTGGATGGGCAGAGGTTCTGAGGTCAGGGATTGGGGGGTGGATAGGGGTCGGGGCAGTCATGGGACAGGGAGGGTTGGATAGGGGATGGGGTCCCAAGGGGTGCTTAGGGGCTAGGCTGTGGATAAGGTCGAGGCAGTCTGGGGACAGGGAGCAGGGCGGTTGGATGGGTCGTGGGTTCTGAGGGGGGCAGTCAGAAGGCAGGAAGTGGGAGGGGGCGGCTATGGGGCGGGGGCCAGGTTGTTTGGGGAGGCACAGCCTTCCCTACCTGACCCTCCATACAGTTTTGTGATGCCGATCTGGCCCTCGGGCCAAAAAGTTTGTCCACCCCTGATTTAAACCCTGAGGTTTAAAATCCCTTACAAAATTTTTGTTAGCATTAACTATGATAAGTCTGGATATTCTTGACAGCCCTATAAATATCCAATCCCTTTTAAGAACTTATTCAATTCTTGGACTCAACAATTTCTTGTGGTAACACATTCTACAGTTTAATCCCACGTGTGAAAAAAAGTATTTCCTTTTATCGGTTTCGAATTTCCAACTTTTAAAAAATTTAATTGACTATTCATCCCTTTGTTCGTGTGTTATGAGACAAGGAGAACAGAAGAACTATCTTCTTTATACTATTTATTATTTTAATCTTTTTATGATGTCTCATCTTAGTCATATTTCTTCTTGATGCCTGCTGTCATTTGACTAATACATGAAGCACAAAGACAGAAAGTCTCTTTTTTCTAGATAATGTAAATGTTGATACTGTGGTTATTTACATGTGTCTAATCCTTTTTTAAAAAAATCTTGCTCGTCCATTTTCTTCAATAATGATAGCATGGCAATGAGTTCCACAAGTTAATTTGGTCTTCAGAACATCAGAGGGAGATCTGTCAGTCACCAAGAGAACATGGGCTCATCAGGCTCAAGGCACCCTACTGGTAGTTGGGTGGGGGGAGAATAGAACAACCAACCCTCCAATCTCATTTTTGCCATCTTTCATGATTTTATTGGGCAGTTTTCTTAAAGCTGTTGCTTCTGGCATCAAGAGATTCTCTGCTTTGTTTTTTTTCTTTAAAAAAGTAAGATTCTATTGCTCATGGTTGCAAGACTAAAGCTTGAAAATGTGAAGTGAGTGTACCGTAAAGGCTCAGAAACCTGAAGGCAAACTAAAAAGAAACCCTATACAATAGAGTTTTTTCATATTAAATATATATATAAATTTTAAGCCAATCTCATGATTTCTGAGGCCTAACTCATGATTTTTGAACACTTGGGATTGGTAACACTGCTGACTCCACCCTGACTGTCAATGATAATTTTTAATAATTGTACTTGGAAAGAAACTAGTTCTGGACCCATCTCCCCATGGAGCTGCCCACTTATAATTCCTGATTTCTCTCCTGCCCCAGTAGGTGAGGTAAGAAAGTGGGAGCAGGATACAAGTAGGGTTGCCACATGAATAGAGACCTTATTTCCAGAAGTTCCTTACTACCCTCAGCCCTGCCAAACAAATCTCTCCACCAGACTGCAGAACAGGTGTGGTTGCCCTTTTCCCTTAACTTAATGGGCTCTTTCATCTTTCTTACTTCATTGCAAGATAGGTAATCTTGGCAAACAAACAGTTTATGTAGCTTGCTGCCTTTTGCAGACCCAAGCAATTGCATAAAATGGACCTCAAATATCATATTTGTTTGCAGTGTTTATTTTAATAACACAGATATTGTTCCCTTTCTTCAGGCATGACACATTCAAAAACAAAGGAAGAAATCATGTTGGTTTTTTAAATTGTTCAAACCAATTTTCTGTTTGTCAGGTAGCTAAACTAAATTAGATGAATCGTATTTGATTAGCAGGAACAATTTATAAAAAGACTGTTTACTTATGAAAACAAACCTCTCATATCCTGCTAATCTAGAGTTCTCTGTAAACTTTCTGTAGAAATTGCTGAACATCAAATATTTGCTGTAGGTTGTTTCTTTGTTGCCTGGATAAAGATTTTTTTTAAATTATTTTTATAAAGCACGGATTGTTTTATCTTCATTGGTGACCAAGATCAGAAACGATGGTTCTGATCCAACTCCCACTGAAGTCAATGAGAGTCTTTCAATGTAAATTGGACTGGGACTAAAACCACATTATCTGTTAATTTATTTTGAATTTACCTTTCTATTGCTGCCTCATTAGTTTTCAAATACAAGCAATTTAAGGATCCCAGCAGGAAAAAAAATGGCATATTGGAACACTTACTGAAACTCTAATGACTTGTAGATGAAAATAGTTCATGGGGACTAAACTGAGCACATCAATTGCGGGGATTTAAATTCATACTTCATGGGAGAAATTTTAATCTCAGACACACACAAAAATTAGCACACCCTCAGGTAGTTATAAAATTTACTGGAAATGCACTCCACCCATTGGAGTTTGGCATCTAGTCCTAAATTGTTTTGATTTTCAACAGTGCTTGTAACGTTAGTTTCAGGTAAACTTCAAAGGGCTCAGAGTTCAAGTTCAGATGCTTATATGAAGCTTATCAATCCCTTCTGAATCTGATAAATTTGTCTGGAAATCGGATGAGAACAGGCTTCCTTCATAGTATTTCAGCATTTCTGACTTTTGGTCTCAACTATACTGTAAAGACACAGAAGCACATGGGGATGCAGCTAGGGAAGGTGAATTGTGATGGGTCATTCACCCCACACTAGCCCTGTAGGAGTTAACATAGGCAAGAGAGGCCAATTAGCCATAGGCTGCACCTGAAGGTGGAGCTAGAACGCAATGAGGCTTAACTGGTGAAGAAGTTCAGCTGGGCACAAACAGGCATGGCTTCTATAAAGCCAGGGAGCTGGCAACAGAGACCTGGCCTACAGATATAGTCCTTGACACAAGGAGGAAGAGTAGGAGCCTGTATTAGCTAAGGTAGGAAGCAGTCCAGGGAACAGCAGTAAGGGCTTGGGGAATAAAGCGCAGAGCTGCTGGGTTTAGGGTACCCGGACTGGAAACTGGATTAGAGTGCAGGCCAGAGTTCCCCTAAAAGCCAGTTTCGGAATGGCATGGTAGCTGTGCAGCCCATTTAGGGACTGCCAGAGACAGTTAGGAAGGAGAGTGTTATTACCCTGGGGGATACCACGGTGACTTGGCCAGAGGGCTAAGCCATGAAGAGGAAAGCCCCTCCCCTGCAATTTACCTAATCATGCTACTAATACATACAAAGTAACTAGAGCTGTTGATTAATCACAGTTAACTCACATGATTAACTCAAAATTAATTGTAATTAAAAAAACTAAATTGTGATTAATTGCAGTTTTAATTGCACTGTTAAACAATAGAAAACCAATTGAAATTTCTTTTGGATTTTTTCTACATTTCCAAATATATTGATTTCAATTACAACACAGAATACAAAAAGTGTACTGTACTTTATTATTTTTATTACAAATATTTGCACTGTAAAAATAAAAGAAATAGTATTTTTCAATTCACCCCATACAAGTACCATAGTGCAATCTCTTTATCGTGAAAGCGCAACTTACAAATGTAGATTTTTTTGTTACATAACTACACTCAAAAACAAAACAATATAAAACTTTAGAGCCTACAAGTCCACTCAGTCCTACTTCTTGTTCAGCCAATTGCGGAGAGAAACAAGTTTGTTTACGTTTACGGGAGATAATGTTGCCCACTTCTTATTTATAGTGTCACCTGACAATGAGAACAGATGTTCGCATGGCACTTTTGTAGCTGACATTGCAAGGTATTTACGTGCCAAATATGCTAAACATTCATATGCCCTTTTATGCTTTGGCCACTATTCCAGAGGACATGCTTCCATGCTGATGACACTCGTTAAAAAAACAACAATTAAATTTCTGACTGAACTCCTTGTGGGAGAATTGTATGTCTCCTGCTCTGTGCTTTACCTGCATTCTACCATATATATCATGTTATACCAGTCTCGGGAGATGACCCAGCATGTTGTTTGTTTTAAGACCATTTTCATTGCAGATTTGACAAAACGCAAAGAAGGTATCATTGTGAGATTTCTAAAGATAGCTACAGCACTCGACCCAAAGTTTAAGAATCTGAAGTGCCGTCCAAAATCTAAGAGGCACAAGGTGTGGAGCATGCTTTCAGAAGTCTTAAAAGAGCAACACTCTGATACGGAAACTTCAGAACCCGAACAACCAAAAAAGAAAATCAACCTTCTGCTGGTGGCATCTGACTCAGATGATGAAAATGAACATGTGTTGGTCTGCACCGTTATGGATCATTATAGAGCAGAACCCATCATCAGCATGGACGCATGTCCTCTGGAATGGTGGTTGAAGCATGAAGGGATATATGAATCTTTAGCGCATCTGGCATGTAAATATCTTGCAACACCGGCTACAATGGTGCCATGCAAATGCCTGTTCTCACTTTCAGGTGACGTTGTAAACAAGAAGCGGGCAGCATTATCTCCTGCAAATGTAAACAAACTTGTTTGTCCGAGCAATTGGCTGAACAAGAAGTAGGACTGATTGGACTTGTAGTCTCTAAAGTTTTACATTGTTTTATTTTTGAGTGCAGTTATTTTTTGTATATAATTCTACATTTGTAAGTTCAGCTTTCATGATTAAGAGACTGCACTACAGTACTTGTATTAAGTGAATTGAAAAAATACTATTTCTTTTGTTTTTTGCAGTGCAAATATTTGCAATCAAACAAATATAAAGTGAGCACTGTACACTTTGTATTCTGTGTAGTAATTGAAATCAATATATTTGAAAATGTAGAAAAATCCAAAAATATTTAAATAAATGGTATTCTATTACTGTTTAACAGCGTGATTAATGGTGCGATTAATTTTTTTAATTGCTTGACAGCCCTAAAATTAACATGGGTCAATTTCCGCCCTCAGTTACATTCATGAAATCCCATTAGAATTATTAGGGATGTGGAGCTACTGAGCTGTCGCACTGCAAAGTGACTTTGGTGAAAATCCCTTGACCATTTCCATTACAAATTCATTCTCTGATCATTCAGTTCTGCCATCTTCCTACCTAAACAACTGTCCTACAATGGGATGTAGGCAGTGTGGCCTACTGGGTGGAGAAGAATCAGAGGTAGAACCAGAGGCGTGGTCAGAGGTCCAGCCAATGGTTAGAGACAGCAGTCATCATAGAACCAAGGTCAGAAGCCAAAGTCATGGTCAGGAAATTCTAAGACAATGGTTGGAACCCAGTAATCAGAAATTGTGAGCAAGATAGGAATGAGGGCTAGAACTGCAGCAGGCATAGGTTAGAGCAAGGTACAGTACAGGAAGCAGGTCTGGCACAGCTGCAGGCATACAGCAGCCACTGTGCAGCTCTTGCTTCAAGGCTTAAATGGTGAGGGTTTAATGATCCCTGCTGAGCTCAGTGGGGTGCTAGGTGATCATGCCTGGAGCCAGCTGAGTTCCTGACAGTACCTGTACTCCACCCTTTGAGGGCTCCTCCTAGGGTCCCCCAGCCCTGGCTTGTCAGAGTATCTTCAATGAAATTACTGCAGGAGACAGGGAGTATGAATGTTTTCTTTTGGTTTCCAAGACTGTACCTCTTCCAATCTATCTAGAGCAGGGGGTCTCAGGACAAATTTTTTGGTGGCCTCAGAGAGTGCCCACCAACTTTTGCTGGTGACCGCTCTCATACTTTTTCCTAAAGTATTTAATTAGCTTTAGGAAAAACAAATAAATATGCACATAGATATGTCCAAATCATTGTAATTTTTTTACTGCTAGCTAGTACGTCTGCTGTGAAAAGTGATATTAACCAACATACAAATAGCACTTTTCACAGTAGACTTACTCACCCCGGCCAAGCCTGCGGACAAATTAAGCCCCGGATATCTGGAAGGGGAGGCAGCCAGGGGCTAGAGCCTGAAGCCCTGCAGCTGGAGGCTGGTGCCTGCTGCCACACAGCCAGGGCCCAGGGCTGAAGCCCCAAGTCTGAGTCCCACCACCCCGGGAAGGTGGGGAATTCACCGACTGCCAGCTCCCCCAGTGTTTTGCCCCAGGTGTCGGCCCAACCCCCGTTGGCGGCCCCAGCAACCAACACCAAGGAAATACATTCAGAAGCAACAGGGAGAGGGAAGGGCCACTACTTTTCCCTCCCCTCCTGTCCCCCCCATGAGGCTGTGGCCGCAAGAAAAGCCCTGGTGGCCACATGTGGCCACAGCGGCTGCATTTGAGAAACACCGATCTAGAGCTTCCCCCTGACTCGCTGGGGGTCAAGGTACTTTGTATTCCTCCTATCCATGGACAATAACTGGTGCGAGGATGGAGGAAGGTCTACCCAGTTGGGCAAGGAGGTTGTTGATGAACCATTTGAGGAGACAAACCTGAAACATGGGGTGAATCTCTGAGGCATTCTGGGAGTTGAAGCTTGAAGACCACTGGGTTTAAATCAGTGACCACTTCTGAATATATGGATCCTAACTCTCATTAATTTTAATGAGTCAATGAGCTAATTTCTGCCCTTATTTACATGTCACAAAATAGGGTTGTGTGGAGTGCAATTCATGCCAGAACTTGTCCCAGTAGATCTTATCCTTACCTATCAAGGGTGAAATCCTGTTTCTATTGAAGTCAATGGGAGTTTTGCTATTTTATTCCATGAAGCCACAATTTCACCCCAGGAGAATAGACCCCTTTGGATCTATTACTCTTCAATAAACCAGAGTTCTAAAGCTCTGTACACAATAAACACCTGGCTAACAGGTATATAAAGCTGTCAGGGGAGTCAAAGAAAGAGTAGTACAAACAAGAAAACTTTCAGTCTTTAAGCACCTTGAATTGCACAATGTGCTGTATATAAAGTTTGGCTTTTTTTAGTTTATTATTGATCAGGGACAGACAGTGAAGTATGCAGTATTTAAAGTTGATTGTAAATGACAACATTTCCTATTTTGGTTACTTGTAATAGTATTTCATCATAAAAGTACTAGTCAATTTGCCCCAAAAGAAAATATAAACAAATAAGCAATAGTGCCTGTAAAAGACAACATAAAAAGATTTGAGATTACTCCAAGGCAAATAAAATCTTTACACATAAAATATTTTCACATCTTTCTGGGAATTCTGATAGGCCAAAATGCTAATTCTGTCATTACATTTTCTATTTATTAGTATTTTCCACGGCTGCAAAATTGCACAACAAATAAATACACCATCTTCCCTTCCACCTCTTAGTTACAGAAACTTTTGTTTTATTCTCCACCCACCGTTTTCAATTACTCTAACTCCCTTTATTTCTTTGCTTCTTCTCTCTCCTCTTCCTAATAGGAGGCTGCAGTAAGACCCAGAGAAAATCCAGTGCATTACTTGGAAGGAAACAGGAAGTTTTACATGTCTATACAGAATTTGCTTATGAAATGAAGTGGTGTCGAATTTGGTCTCAATACTCTCTGCAATTCTGTAATTGGAAATAGCATATTTTATATAAAATATATATATATAATATATATATATATCATATAAAAATAATGGAAAATACACCCTCCACACTCCCTCAGATCATGTCATCATAAAATTATCAAAAAGTGGCTAGTCTCCACCTTGGCCACTTGTACCCCACTATCCCCTCTTTTTGTCTCCTATGGACCCTGGTCCTGCAATTCACAATATGTAGGTGTACTACTGCATGCACAGAGCCCCACTGACTTCACCTGGGCTCCACACAGGCACAGCAGTCTGTGCACACGCAACAAATGACAGGATGGGCCTTAGATTGTAAGCCCCTGGGGACACGGACTGCACCTTCTTTTATGGATGGAAAACACCTAGCATAATACTGATAATCTTACTGGTCTGATAATTCAAGGGTTAATTTTATCTACATAATAAAATACTAATAATTTATTGCACATGTTTAATTTTCATCACTATTTGGACAAGACACTCATTTTAAAAAAAATACATTTGGACTCTGACCAAAAATGACAGACAAAAACATAAAAATGTAATTGATATGACAATGTTTCCAAAAGGGCAGCTTTTTGTTTTTAATTACCTCTCCACTTCATTTTATTTTGGTACTTGTGACCATGTGTAAAGCTACATCCACCCACTGTTGTACTCTATTAAACACCACTAATGACATTCCTTATGGCTGCCTCAGCAATGCCAACTGCAAAACTGTGCAGTGAATATCAACCCATCTAGCTAAACGGCTTTTTACTCCTATTCCTCCTTTTCCCTAAGGCAAGTTATTATTCATAAACCTGCTGCTTTTGGTATTGTGTTGTATCCTTGCCCGACTCCAGCAGAGTCTCTTAGAACTCAAAGATTTGAGAGAGAAACATTGCTCAGAACAAGAGTGAAGTATGTGTTAAAACGCACCTTTCAAGTGTAGGTATGTCTACATAATCCTAAAAAAAGGGACAGTATCAAGAAGTCCAGGATTAAAATGTGACCTACAATGCCTATGTGCTGTAATCATATGGCTGGAAATGTTCTCTTGGTTCTAGATATCTTTATCAACAAAATCTGCAGTTGGGCATACTGAAGAAATTAAATAACCATGTTTGACCTTTCTCTGTAGCAGTTCAATAGCACTATTCCTACTGTGCACTAACAAGACACTGGTGTGAATAGGAAGCTGACGTATTGCAGGGGATCATGGTGGAGGATCAGACTACTGGGTGACATGGGAGAAGAAAGTATTAGGGGAATAGTATTGCTGGGGGAGGGACACAGAGAGAAGAGTAAGGAAGGTATGGTGTCGCTGGAGTACATTTGTGTGTGTCTGAGAAACGGGTGTTCTGGAGCAGCAGGCTTGTGAAGTGGGAAAAATGGATGAAACAGATTAGAGCATAGGCTTTAAGGCAAAGTGGGAAGAGGGCCCTGCCTCCTGTCTCAATGACCCGTTTATCTCCCTCCACACCTCAGGTTTATCCCTTTTGTATTCTGTCCTGATCCCTTTCTTATGTGCATACATTTAATGCTGAAAACTTTATCTATGTAAATGTTATACACCTTAAAATATGTTGAGGTTGGAGTTCATTGAAAAATAGGATGAATTTTTCATGAACATTTTCATGAAAAAATTGTCCTTTTTTTCTTGTTGAAAACTTGGAATTTGACACTTTTTGACCAGCTCTTGCTGGGGCAAAGGACTGTGAGGAGAGAGGATACAGGAAGTGACAATCTGCTCTCTCTCTCTTTGTGCCCCTGCCCTAGTCAAGATTATTCTTTTTAACACCCTATTTCTCCTTGGTGCAGAAAAGAGCGACAAGGATGATTAAAGGCCTGGAAAAACTCTCATATAAAGAAAGATTTAAAAGATTGGGGTTGTTTACATTGGAAAGAAAAAGAATAAGAGGGTCATTATATATGCATATAAAATAATAAATGATATCAAGAGGGCAGATCAGGAACTTCTGTTCTCCCTATCTCATAACAGAAGAAGAAGGGAAAAATTTAAAAAGTGGGTAATTCAGAACTGATCAAAGGAAATACTTTTTCACACAATGTGTAATTTGACAGTGGGATTCAGTGCCATAGGAAGTCATTAAGGCCAAGAACTTGACAAGATGCCAGTAGGGATTGGATATTTATACAGTTATGAAGAAAATCCAGAGTTGTCATCATTAATGATGACTAAAACTTTGGAAGGGCTATTAAACCTTGTGCTCCTGGGTTTAAGCCAGTCTCTAACTATTAGAGACCAAGATGAGACTTATATTTGGAGTAGATTATTGAAAAACTGTTTACTGCAGGGTTCGTACACCTTTCTCTGAAGCATGTAGCTCTGGCCACTGTCAGAGGCAGGATACTGGACTAGATGAACCTTGGATCTGATCCAGTCTGGCATTCCTGTTTTTATGTTCTTCCTCCCACCCACTCTTAACACCCATGTTTTCCCTTAACACCCATGTTTAACTCCCAGCAATGCCTTCTCTTTCCCATTCCTCTCCGTGGCCCCCACAACTGTTCTCCAAATTATCCCCTCCTCCATATGCTCCCAAATCCTGGTCCTTCAGAACTCCCCAGTTCTCTGCCAATCATTTACTACCCCTAGTGATCCTTAATATGTACCAAGTCAGTGATGAAGCCCCAGAGCATTCCAGATGCTGATGCTTTCGTCACAGAAATCTAACCCTGTGAAGTGCACAAATGGACCTCCAGCTGCAAGCTTGGCCCCAAGCTCTGAGCCATCTGGGAGCTCAATCTTGGAGCTCACCACTAATCCCAGAGTTTATGATAATCCCTCACATTCAAGGCCAGATCCTTGGCCCCACTGCTGGTTGCTTTCTGCTAAAGCTGTCCCTATGGGGCTGATGGGGATTTCCTTTGTGAAGGCATAGCCTTGAGCGGATTAATGGTGGGGCACGTCAGGCTCAGGAGGGAGTGTGACCAGAGTAGGCTATGCCATCCTGTGCTAGTGAAATGGCCCTAACAGGTCATTCCAGCTGGTGCAAGTTGCAGTAGTCCTGTGACTGTTACAGCTTGTGCCAGCAGCCAAACCAGCCTTCACCAGTCCTCAGGAGAGGGGGAGTGGAAAAGTGGTGGAAAACCACTAGCCTCAGGTGTGTAAAGCAGAGGATCTGGTCCTCTCTGTCTATAGGTTTCCACAGCGAAGGCCTGGTGTGCTCCAGTGCTCATCTGGGTGTCTACGTCAACACAGTGACACTTCTGGCTTTGGTATCTTTCTAGCACCGAAGCTAGAGGAGCCAGCCTACAACAATAATGATTCCTTGATTGTTCTCTCAAGGAAGTGGTCTGTGAATTAAAACTGCCCTATTCCTGACTGCCTAAAAATCAGTATTTATGAGTGAAACTTGGAGTTCAAAAAACTTGCTGCTGCTGAGAACACGTGGGCTGAAAAATTATGAACCACAGGGAAAACACATGTAATTTTTGACCGAGCAACATATTAACATCTCTATTCCTACTCTTTCCAAATTCCCTGAAAGAAGTTTCACAGGCTAGGTTAAGCATTCCAATGCGCAGACACATTGGTTACCCGAAACAAAAGTGAGAGAAGATAGAAATAGTGCTTAAAATACACATCTGGCTTCACCCTGAACTATGGAGTTGGGTGACATTTTTTGGCAAATAGTAAATTCACTGAAATACGCAGTTTTCAGGGGGCACTGATACTACTTGCCAAACTGCATTTAGATAATAATTTCAGCCAAAAAAAAAAAAAAAAAAAAAAGAAAAAAATACTGAAAAAGTCAAAACATTTTGTAACATTTCATTTTGACCTTTCCTTTCAAAATGGTGTTTTGTTTTGAAATTTAGATAATTAAAAAAAAAAAGTGAAAACACCAAAAAAAGGCCCAAAACAAAATGAAAAACTGAAATAAAATTTAGTTTTGGGCCAAATATTTTGTTTGCAAAAAAAAAATAAAAATAAAAAATAAAAAAAATTCAATTTTTTTGGTTTTGTTTTGTTTTTTTGTTTAGTTTCGGATCAACCTGAAACAATTTCCCTCCTCTCTCCCCCAGCTTTCAGTTTGGCCGGACCTGAAAAATCAATTATTTTTTCCATGCTAATTATGACCAATGCCTTCATGAAACAGAAACTGAGAAACACCTTACCATTTGCTTTTTATTCACACTCTTCTTGCGATTCTCATTTTTGTTCTCATCTTCATACACCAAAACAAAGTCAATTCTTCGTTGGCCATCGTTAAAGAACAAGGAGTCAGGTTTTTGATCAAACTCTGCCTGTAAGGAGTGCAGAACATTTTAAATATGAAGATCTTTACAAGCCAGTTCTTTTTGTTAGTTGACTATGTACAGAAGTTGAGGAGCAGAAACAAGTTACACTAGCAACAAAACTCAGGATCATACTGTTCCCTTTTGTAAAGAGCCAAGTCTCTGTAGGACATAAGGACAGCAGAACTTCTACCTAATTTTCTCCTTCAAAAATTGCAGATTAACTCTTGCAAATATGGCAATGGAAGGAGCTTAGGTGACAGTATGATTACCAAGTTTCAGAGTAACAGCCGTGTTAGTCTGTATTCGCAAAAAGAAAAGGAGTACTTGTGGCACCTTAGAGATTAACCAATTTATCTGAGCATAAGCTTTCGTGAGCTACAGCTCACTTCATCGGATGCATACTGTGATTACCAAATAAGGCATCTGTCAAGTAATTTACATACCATTGTGATATACTGTTACAGATCCTTGCTATAATACATTTTGGTTCCTGCAGGGATTCTCACAATAACTGACTTCCCATCTTTCCCAGAAACTTTGCCAGAAGTCTGAGCTTCTCAACAACTGAAAAATCCTTTCATGGCTCCATACACACTAATATCCACAAGAACCAGTGCCACATGCACAACCCTGAACCAGAGGAGGACACGCAAACGCATTCACGAAATGTAACGCATCCCATGTGGATATACTTCTTATTTTTATTAGCAAAATCTCAGCAGGCACAGAACATTGTTAAACGCCACACATCCATCACGTTATAATATATGCCAAAATAAAAAAGATTAATATATCCATAAACCATCACCCAGTCCCTAGAGGAACATAGGATAGATTGTCATATCCACTAATAACATCTTAATGTGTTAATTCATGTGTATGACATTTTAGGCACAATTGATGATGGGTTTGATTGAGAAATTTGAATGCTGGAGTTACGTTTTTGCAGTTAGTTTGTGGGAATACTTGTGGGCATCACCATGTGTAATAATGCTTAAGGTTAAGATTTTGTCACGATTATTTTTAGTAAAAGTCACAGACATGTCGTGGGCAATAAACAAAAATTCAGGGAAGCCAGTGACCTACCTGTAACTTTTACTAAAAACAACCAGGGAGGGAGGGGCTGAACGCTGGGGCTGGGACTGAAGCCCGAGCCCCGGACAGGGGGACTGACAGCTGTGGGGCTCCCGCTGCTGCGTGCAGCAGAAGCTGAAGAGGTCTCTTACAGTCACGGAATCCGTGATCTCCATGATGAAATCGTATCCTTAATAATGCTCATCCTCACATCCATTTTGTTAACAACTAAACCTTAATGTCATTAGAATGCCTACCCAGTTTGAAGAAGTGGGTGTCTGTGTGACTTAGGTTAAACTGGAAGGTGTTTGTGATACTGAGCCAGATCCTCAGCTGCTGTAAACTGATATAGCTCCCCTGAAGTCAATGGAACTATGTTAACTTATTCCAGTTTGGGATCTGGCCCCAAGTGGTATGAGAGAAGATATGTATTCCTAAAAGCTTGCAAAACTGCTGAAAACAAGGACTTCTTTCCCCGCCTTTCCTATTTTGACCCTGATATGAAAGTAACAGCTTGTATGAGGCAAGGTAAGGTTATATTCTTCCTCTTTAAGCAAAATAAATATCTCTAAACAACAAACAGGGGTACAAAGGTATGGCTTTACTCACTGTTGTTTGAATGGTAATGTTACCTATTATTACTAACGTGTTTAGATACAACTGTTATAAAATACTCCAGACTTCAAAGGTTTGGGATAATTAATGTTTAAAACTTCTTGACATCCAGTATCTTTAGATTATTGCCGTGACACAGAGTATCTATTTGAATCAAATCAATCAGCAGTTGTCATTTCTTAGAATTATAGGAGTTAGAGCTGAAGCAGACCTATTAGATCATCCCACTTGGCCATTCAAGGATTGTCTGCAACAGCTGTAGTTTTAAATATAAAATGCAGCACTGCTAGTGTTATCTCCAGACTGTTTTAAATGTCTCGTAATTGGGCTTAGCTGCATGACGACTACATTCTAGCATGGAGTTAAAATATCAAATTACTGTAAAATAGTTATGTTTTGTTTTTTAATTAGCACCCTCTTTTCTACTGAACCAGAATCTGATCATACTTTTACAGCTTATTACGTTTCTTGGAACTAAAACAAAAAGGGGAGTGATGTTAGACACTGGATTTGTATTTTTATCATACTGATTCTACCTTGACAACGGCACTATCATTTGCATTTTAAAAAATGAAACAATATGAATTTGGGAAAGACTAAAATGACTAAAATCAAGTCAGCAACCAGGTGTTCTAAATATAACAATCATACTAAAAAGAATTTGTAACATCCCTGTTGCTTATGGGACAAAGACAATAAATACTAAATGGGCCAACCTCTATGCTCATATTTACAGTGGACTCATGTATCTAAGTCTATAATAGAAAGGGGAAGATAGAAGTGACCCGTATATTTAGGTAGCCAAACACTGTCCATTATAAAAAGATTCTTGCAATTTTTTAAAGAGAAGTTCTAACACCTCTATTGTTTGCAGAAGGTCTTACACATTCAGCAGAGAGAAAGCCCTCAGGTTAGAGAAGAGCCTTTTCTTTGTCCCATGAAATTCTGTTCAGGTTTTACTGAGATTTAAACTGTTGAAAATCACTATTTCCCTCTTCTCACCTGTGTTCCCCAGGAAAATTTTGGCAGTAGATCTGGGAGTTCACCCCCACCGAAGCAGCAGCAGACACTACACTGAAAATGCTATTGAGGTGAGCTGCTGTAGCTGCTGTTGCAGTGGGAGTGGGGGAAAAGGGAAGAAAGCCAGGTCAGACTTCTGCCAATCATTCCCCTCTTCTCCCCCTTGGACCCAACACATGGCCCAGGAGACTATGCCCTCCCCTAGGCAAAAAGCTTTTTCAAACTGCTGGCTGGTTTGGTCCTGTAGCTCAGGTGGTCCATGTTGCAATGCTGAATGTACAGCATTCAGACTCTTACGATGATGAATAATGGGGGGGATTGTTACAGTTGCACATAACAGAATTTTTGTTTGTTTTAATAGGAAATTACATTAAAAATCCAATGTTAAAATAAAGTCATTTAGACTGCAAAATTAAGCTCTCAAAAGTTAGGAAATGCCAGATTTAAGGCTGCCCATGCCACTTTAATTTGGCCCCCTTGTGCGCATGCATTACGATGCAGACTTTAATTACATGATCACTAGGATCAGTTTTCCAGCAATGAAAACAGAGTAATTTCAGATTTTCAAAGCTGTATATTTTGGAAATTTCAGATAGGAATGATAGTGACACAAAAAATACATGTATCTACAAACATGAGCAATATGTAATCCTTTACAGCTGGGGGAAGGGGACAGGAGACAGCTGTACAGAAGAGGTGGGGGACAGATGCTGGACACTGAGAGCTAGTCAGGCCAGCTATGTGCTGGGGTGAGCCAGATGTGCAGGTGAGAGGGACAGACCCTGGGCACTGACAGCCTAGAGCCAGCTGTGTGGTGGGAAGAGCCAGCTGTGTGCAGGGGAGGGGAGTAGGGGAGAGGCACTGTAGACACTGCCGAGTAGGTGCAAGCGCCGTCCGCTCTGCAGCATGGCGAGGGAGCCCAGCGCCCAGTACCGAATTTACCATGGTGCCATGGAGCCGGGCCCACGCTCCAAAGGGGCCCCGGCCAGCCTGCTTTCTCCTTTGGGGGCAGAAGCTTGGTGCTGCTAGTTCCTGGGGCTCCTGCTGCAGCAGGGCAGGCTCCACCAGCAGCCAAGCTCCTCCCCCGCCTCTTCCCGCAGTGTGCCATGTTCCTGCCCCTCCCCCTTGCCCTGCTGCCGAACAGCTGTTTGCCAGCGCGAGGGAGTGGGAGGAGTGGAGCTGCAGCGCGCTTGCCACTCAGGAGAGGAGGCGGAGAAGAGGTGGTGGTGGCGGCAGCAGCACCTTGGGGAAGGGGGTGGAATCAGGGCATTCCCCCTCCAGTCCCCTGCCGTGATCTGCTCAGGGCAGGAGGCTGGGAGCACCCCCATCCCTCTGCCCTGACTGCTGCACCCCCCCTCCGCACACACACCAATGACCCCAGCCCTGACACCTGGACCCTTCCACACACCGCCAGCCCCCTGTCCTGACTCCTGCACCCCCTCCCACATTCCAACCTGCACCCCTCGCACCAAATGGGAGCTGCCCAGGTAAGCACTCCACACCCCAATCTCCTGCCCCAACCCTGAGCCCCCTCCTTCACCCAAGCTCCTGGCCAGACCTCCCCCAGCCTGCTCCTGCACCATAACTCCCTCCTAGACTCTGCACCCCCAGCCCTGTGCTCAGTGCACCCTCACCCTCAGCTCAGTGCAGAGAGAGATGAAGAGAATAGGCTAGAACCAGGGAGAAGGTAGGTACCTGCTCTATGTTGGCAGAGGTGGGGGAGAGCCTGTTTACCCCCCCCAGCCCTGCTGCGCTTGCAGTTTACCCCCAGCCCCTCCCTTGCTCCAGGGACCAACCCTAGCTCCCATCCCACTGTGCTTTTGCCCCTGGCCCCTGCCCACATAGGGCCTTGCTCCAGTCAGCAGGGACTAATCCTCCCCCCATGCCTCACTGTGCTCATCTTGCCCCAGCCCCTGCCTCGCTCCAGCTGGGGATCAATCCTTCCCCCCCGCCTCCCCGCACCATGCCGCACTGTCAGGGTGGATAAAAATCAATGACTTTTTAAAAAAAAAAATAAAAAATAGGTTTTTTCCCTCAAAAATCTGATTTAAATAAAAAAAAATCCCGATCTAAAGAGAGTCTTAATTAAGATACATTATATCTCATAATGGAATAGGGATTATAAATTCTAATTCTATAGTCTGAGACAATATATTCATGTAATGTTTAAGAAAAGTTTTGTAAATGAGTTCTAATAGTTCATGGATTAGGGACCCAATCTGAGAGGGTTCCACAGGCTTCTGTATAGATTATTTAGGTTACTCTTTCTATCTACCCAATGGGACTCAGTGCTCAATCTAGAACAGGGGTCGGCAACTTTTCAGAAGTGGTGTGCCGAGTCTTCATTTATTCACTCTAATTTAAGGTTTCGCGTGCCAGTAATACATTTTAATGTTTTTAGAAGGTCTCTTTCTATAAGTCTATAATATATAACTAAAGGATTGTATGTAAAGATAATAAGGTTTTTAAAATGTTTAAGAAGCTTTATTTAAAATTAAATTAAAATGCAGATCTTATCAGTTTAGTGTGATCCTTGCCCTTGCTTTTCCTTGCTGAGTTTTCCAATGTCTGGCACGTATTTGGATACTTTAAGCTGCACACAGACTTCTGAGTGATCAGCTGTTAACCGGCTTGGAGAGGGACAGAGGACAGATTTCATGTGTGAAAATACCTGCTCACACAGGTATGTGGATTCAAATGCTGAAAGCATTGCAAACACAATTTTCTTCAAACAGTAAAATTTCTTCAAACAGGGACATCCAGCAGGTCAGAATAGAAGCCATGATCTCTCTCGGCAGCTTCAAGTGCACTTCGCAGATCTCCAAACTTTGATGCCCACAATTCTGAACTTTTTAACTGAATGAGCTGCATTTCAAAATCTTCAACATCCATCTACTGAAATACAGACAATTCCAAGTTGCTTTCGTTGAACTTTTCAGGTTTAATTAGAAAAAAAAGCACTGGGCCAAATCACTGGAAATCTTGAAATCTGTCAGAAAATTCTGATCCCAGTTCTTGCATGTACATTCTAATCCAAACATCAAACGCAGTGCGCTGTTCCACGTGCCGTGATAGTGATGTAAGCAGAAAATCAGGACTTAAAAATATCCCAGTACAGTGGCACTGGAACAGTTTTTAAGGTGAGGGTGCTGAGCTGTGTCCCCCTTGCCCCTGTCTGCACCCCTCACTGCCCCAGGCTGGGGCCAGTGGGCCACAGCTGGGGACAGCTGCAGAGCCCCAGGCTGGCAGCGGAGCCCCCGGGACCAGTGACCAGGACCCGGGCAGTGTGAGTGCCACTGAAAATCAGCTCATGTGCCGCTTTTGGCACGCGGGCCATAGGTTGCCTACCCTTGGTCTAGAAGATGGTCTCAAACGGTGGATTTGTATCTCCAGAGGTAACATGCTTGTTAACAGCAAAAATGTTTTTAAATAAATAAATATATATAGAGAGAGAGAGGTTAGAAATAACAGACCTCAACTCTATTGTCCCTCTGCAAATTTGTGCGCACAGAGTCAATCCCTTACCTCTCTCTAAAAGTGAAGAGTTTCAAAAAGTTCAATGGATAGAAGACTGTTGGGAGCGGAATAGATCTGGACAAGGAGAAGAAGTCTGGAGATAAAATGTGAGAAGCGAGGGACATATGCTTTTTTGTTAAAATATTATGTTTGCTGTTGAAGAAAAAAATGCAGAATACTAAACATTGTTCTTTCAGTTAAATAAAACAATTTAAATGTCTGTCTGGTGATGTTCTCCTCCTAATACAGCCTGGCAAGAAAATCCTCCAAATATTAATGATTAACCTGTTGAACTGGAGATAGTTCACCTCCCAATGACTTCATAAATATCCGCTTCAATTATCTTTGGTAAATGAAATAACCAATCATTCATTTTCTGATATAGCTGTAAAACTCATCTGAAAAGTTTTCAAAATAAATCACTCTGTTTAAAAATGTATAGTGTGTACCTTGTAAAAATGAAACCTACATCTATTTCTGAGTTGTGAAGAATATGTATTAAGGTTATAACAACCAACAAGAATGCACTTTTATTTAGAAAACCATGATTAAATTGAGTCTTCCTGACTAGTGATTTAAAACATGATTTAAATCAAATCCACCCTGCCCGCTGTGCTCTTGCCCCTGCCCCTTCATTCCCCAGCGGGACCCACAAATATGTTTGGCAGCAGGCCCACAAAAAGTTAATCCGGCCCTGTCGGCACCCCACTGCAAAGTGCCCTGCCTGCCCAAGAGAAACTCCACAGAGGTTTTGCCAAGCCCAGGCCTGTGTAAGGAGGGGAGAAGTTGGCCATGAGTCTCAACAGCAGCCAGCCCCCAGCTTTGGGGCTGTACCCTGGGGATGAGTCAGGTGTCTCCGGCCAGAAAAATTGGGGGAGGGAGGAGGGCGACATGAGCCTGGATACCCCTTCCCCCCTCTGATCGGCGATTCCAGGATTGAAGAGTCATTTTGGAAAAAATAATGGCAACAGCAGCAATTTCCAGAAAACACCGGCCCTAACGATCACATACTTCTTTTTCCACAGGACCCATACCTCATTCAGTAGGCAGGATAGACATATAAAGGGGCCAAATGAAGGCTGCATGGGCACCCTTAAATCTGGTATTTCCTAACTTTTGAGTGCTTGACTTTGCAACCTAATTTTCTTTTAATAATGTGGAGGTTTTTTTGAACGTAACAGTATATAGACTATCATAATGGGGAGGGGCAATAACGCTACAAGCCTGCAGAGGCTGGCCATTCCCCAGTGTCCTACATTTCAATAGCATGCATATATATAATCACCTTTTATGTAGCTGAAAGATTAAGCAATTTTATTGCAACTTCATGAGTCCAGGTCCACAAAGGGTTCACAGTTGTGAAAATATAACTGAAAGCCCATTTTTCAAATTTAATCCCACTGGGAAGCCTTTGTTTAATTTATGTTTTTAACTACTGTAAATAGTGTCCAGTTTTCTCCACATTACACACTTTATAAAGCGTTAAAGTAAAACAGATTAAACATGGGTATTTATCATTTTGTTATAAGATCAAAATTATGAAATACAAAGATCTATATTAATGTAATATTAAGTGCTACAAAGTTAAAAAAATCGGGAAATGCAAACACTCAGGTTCCAACAGTCACACTAACTCAATTGTGTTGTACATCCCACATATTTTATTGGATAGCTTTTGTAACGTACAGTAACAGATTAAGCAACACATTTAATTGAAAAAATGAGGAAAATAGAAAATAACATATCTGCGTAATGCAGCTAAATTAACAATTCTGTTGGAATCTTATTTTTTGTTATTTCATCTATTCAGCCATAATGTTATATTATTATACTCTCTTACTTTTCATTTTCAGGTTTAAAACCGTTAAGATGACACTTAAAAATGCTGTTATCAGGGATTAAATTCAGACAAAGCTCTGGTAAATATTTTCAACCCTCCACCCCCGAGTTTTTATATCATGTGAGTGGACAGGGTGTGGGGGACTCCAGGAAATACTCTATAAGAATTTAAGCCCTAGCTATTATTAAATGAGTTGAACTGGGCTGCAAATTCAATGAGTTCTGCCTAAACACCAATAGCTTAATATAGCTCAAAGATTATAGACAGGCCCTTTGTATCTGACAGCCCTTTGGGAAGAAATAATCATGGGTCCAATTTTCAGAGCCTCAGTGTAATCAGCTAATACATTTTAAGTAGTGATGCAGATATCACTCTTCCAGTCTAACATTACAATAATGCCCTAATACATAGCAGACTGATACTGATCAATACCGTTTAACAGTATGAAACAATACCTTTACCTGGTGAATAATTACATTTAGCACATATTACTTCATGTTTTGAAGACTCAAAGCACTATACAGTTCACTCCAATCAATCAATCACCACAACACTCTTGTGAGATAGGTACCAGTTATCCTCATTTTATATATAAGGAATCCAAATGGGAGGTGACGGGCTAGACTGTGGGTAAATGTTTCAAATGCACCTAAGTAATTTAGGAACCTACGTTCCATTTTCAAAAGTGATTTAGACACTTAACTCACTGAGGTGCTTTCAGAAATTGTACCCTGTAATAACAATTGCCCTGAATAAAGAGTGGTGTGTAGGAGCCCTAGGAGCCAGACAAAGCAACAAATTGTGACTCAGAGTCAGTGTCCTCTGCCCTTCTCTGGCTCTGTATTTAGTAAATTATTGCCCCTGTGAGCCTAACTAGCTGCTATGGCAAGTGAATTATGGGGCACTTAGGTAGGGCTGCGCCCTCTCCCCATTTCTCTCCACTTCCTTCCCATCTACTTGCTAAGTGAGTGAGTATCAGGCGAGCAGCCCTTGCTCTTTCACGGTCAGGACAAAGCTGCAATCTGAACAGGGAAATAAAGGGGGAGTTTATCCTGAACAGCCAAGCAAGGTCTGGGATAACTTGGCTGGCAGTGATGGTCCAAGGCCATGTGGCGAATGAGTCAGAACCTGTAGTGGAACTGAGGACATCCTGACTCTCGGTCCTGTGCTCTAGATCACCGTGCCTCTCTGGTGCAGAATGCTATTTGAATGTTTTGTCATACATGCGTCACACATATGTGAAATCTAGCTGCACGAGATTTCTCCAGCAGAAGATGAAAGGATAACATTCTAGCAGTGAGCATTCTTCAGCAGCAGCTTACGCCTGTACTCCAATTTCATGGAAACAATGCCACATGGCATTAGCCAGAGTGAAATGTGTCTACATTTACACTGGTTTCTCAGGACACTCGAATGGTCTGTGGGTGGAGGAATGGAAGGTCAGTAAAAAGATGAGAATGAAGAAAAATGAGTGAACTAGTAAAAGCCAAGAATGTTGTTTATTTATCTTTTACTACACCATGAACAAGCACAATATTTTAAGAGAAGCTCATCTAAGTGACAAGACCCTCTGCAGGAATGACTTGTCCAACTGGCATTTTTATGGCAGAAAACCCAAGCTCACACTATCTTTGAAATTACAGAGGACAACTTTCACAAGATTAATTGCTCTTCAGTAATTTACCATTGTAGTAAAAATGTGCCTGCCTTGGACATCAGGTTATATATATACTGGGCCTTATCTGCTGCTGATGTAAATCCCTATTAGGGTGACCAGATGTCCCGATATTAGGGGCTTTGTCTTATATAGGCAACTATGCTCCCCACACCCCCGCAAAAAAAGTATCCTGATTTTTCACACTGGCTATCTGGTCACCCTAATCCCTATAGCACTAGTGAAGTCAATAGGACTGTGTCATTTTACACCACCTGAGAGTCTGACCCATTGTTTTGCTTTATCTTTAGATTATTTTTCCCTTACACATAGAACAACATAACCATAACACCAAACCACAGAAGCTCCTTTGCACTAGTGTAGGCTGCTTTTTCATTGATATTCAAGTGCCAAGTTCATGATCCATATTACGACTCAGACAGTTCTATTAAAAATCAAAAGAATTATAATGCTTTGCTGAATTTCCTTTTGTTGCCAGATGCCATCAGCCTGACATGGAATTAAGTTCTGGTCCCCAGATGTCAGAAGTTAGTCTGGAAACAAGTTACCCTTCTGTCATGCCCTGAGCTTAACTACTCAACTTGGGCAGCAGGAGAGAGACTCCGTCTGAAAGGAACTCAAAAAGACAAACAAAATAATGTCCATATGGCTTGGGACCTCTTCACACAATGAAGAAAATCTCTGGCCTGAATTAGACAGAGCCAAACACATTGTTGGCACTTGAAATAATAATCACTTAGGTCCCTAGTTCTGCCACTCTTGCATGGAGTAGTACTTTACTCTGGAATATTCCCAAAGGCTCCATTGTCCCTTGGCCTAAAAGTCGCAAAGCACACGAGATGGGGCAGAACAGCAGGAGGGAAAGCAGCATTTTAGAAAGGCTGAAGGGATGCAGACTAAGAGTTGGGTAGACTGGACAACAACAAGTTGCTGTAAGGCTGGTCTACATGGCGTGGCAACGTGCACTACAGGGATGTGATTTCTAAAGTACTCCAACATGTGCTCACTGACTGGCCTGTGTAAACCCTACTGGCTCACATTAAAAGGTCCCTAGCATGCATTAACATAGTGATGGGGAAAGGGCAGATTTTGGGAAAGATGTTGTAAGACTACAGAACTTACACTGCTAAAGTAGTACGAATCTTTCACAAGTCTGTGCTTGAACAAGTGACCTGTTGGGTGTTCAACCAGAGGCCTGTGCATGACAAAGCACTCACCATTTACTGGGAATGTTTTCCGAGATATGTTTTGTATCCCCCATGACAAGATGAATGCTGCTAGTGCTGTAAGTGGTGGTGCAGATGTAACTTTGGTGTGGTGTTCTGTCCCCTCTAGTGGCAGCGAGACCACTTAGAGAGAGAGTTTAATGAGTCTGCTCTACAGCCTTAGCTAAGAGCCAGTTGGCTTCTAGCTCATGCGGTAGAGGCTCATGCCCTAAGCTCCTGAGGCCCCAGCTTTGATCCTGCCAACGACTGGGGTCTGTTGGTGTTACACAGGAACAAGACAAAAGGGCAGGTGTTGGGCCCAATGAGAATAGTGGTTTTATCCAGCAAGCAGAAAGGGCAACAAGAAAATCCAATGTTGCAGATGATGGAGTGAGCAGATGTCTTCATCCTGGAGGTAATGCCCCAATTATAGCCTGGTACTGACTACAGTCCCAGTAAGCTTCTGTTGCCCAAGAACAACCGTTGGGCCAGAGCCTCAAAAAAGTAAATACAGCTAGTGGTGTAAGCAGGCAAACTGATGCCACAAAATAAAAATGCACAGACCAATAGAACAGACAAAAAGATAGTTAAATGCCCGGCAACAGTTCAGGGAACAGAAAGACTCTTGTGCTTTCCACTTCTTCATATTCCAAACAAAGCGAGGAGCTGCCCTCACCCATCAGAGCACTTTGTCCCTTTATGATGTCTCGCGTGCTTCACTTTAATCCACAGTCACTCAGGTGTCCTGGGCCCTTTAACAAAGGAAGCTGTGAGCCAGGACATTAGTGGGGCTTGGCCCTTTAAGGCAAAGAAGCTCTAAGAGTTGTAGTTCCCCCACGTGGAGAAAATGAGCAGGAAAGCTCATGTGACGATATCAGGTGATAGACAGCTGACCTACAGTATAAAAGGCAATGAAGACTTTAAGAAGTAGAAAGCTATAGAAACAGTTTTGCAGCTCTCTAGGGAGAGACCAGACGAAGAGGGTGGCTCTCCACTAAGGGACTTGACCTCTGTGGTCTCCCTTACAGCCTCTTCTGGGCCATTATTGGAAGTGGCCCTAGGACACAGACAAGATAGTTGTGAGGAGAGGGTAGACAGCCCAAGGTATTAGGGCTCCAGGGTTAAAGGGGCTAAAGGGAGGGTGTTGGGTTCTGCCTGTGATACCACTTGCCATAGTGGCGTGGAAACACCCTGTGTCAAAAGCGTAAAACTTGAAAAAGGGAAAAGAATTGTTCAAGTCCAGGAAGGCTGAAAAGACTCTTAAGCTGGAGAACGGTCAAGCAACTTCGTCAGAAAGCTCATAAGGGCTGGCTAAGGACTGCTAGTTCCCTTTTGTGCTCAGAAGAGTGTTTTGTTTAGTTGGACTCTTATTTCATCCCTGGAAAGGGTAGACTTCTAGTGAGAGGATCAAAAATGCCAGCAGTGGCCTACCAGCCTGCAGCAGACTGTCAGGGATTTGTGACCAATGCTGGAGAGGTAAGCTACTTGCTTACATCTAGTAGCCTTCAGGTAGACTCAGCATAGCTTTCTGCTACATGTCAGGGGCTCAGACCAAGTGCAGAGAAACTCTGGGCTTCGGTGACAAGTGGGCAGAGCAGTGACTGAATACCATAGCCTGCAATGACAGAAGCTTTCTGAAAAGCCTGAAGGCTGAGTATGCAGCTGGAGCCAGTGCACCAAGACAATATGGGCAACCTGAGAAGTAGCTGCATTTCCAAGATTGTATCCTCTCCTATTCTTGGCTTTATACAGTTCAAGAATGCCAAGTTATGAGCACTCTACTTCCTCACTGCACTCTCCAGAAGCCCTTGTGACATTGCACCCGATAACGCTTTATAGAAATATGCTTATGAATATAAATATGACATAACTGGAATATGTTTTATGCTACAGATGCCATGTAACATATCTCTGCAAAGGTTATGATCTACTGAATATATTCATCCTATTTGAATGCATGTATCATTTTTGTATTCGAAGTTATGAATATTGTCTGTGTACTTGTTTGATTTTAAGTAGCCTCAGGAAGCATTTGGTCAGCTTCTTGAGAAAAGACCATTCTCAGTAATTGCCCAATCAAGAAACACTTAATCTGACAATAGACTTTGAAGGACGCCAATCCACACCTGAGCTTTCCTGAAAACATTCCTGTAGAGAACTAAAGGAGTACTTGTGGCACCTGAGAGACTAACAAACTTATTTGAGCATAATGACAGGTTTCAGAGTAACAGCCGTGTTAGTCTGTATTCGCAAAAAGAAAAGGAGTACTTGTGGCACCTTAGAGACTAACCAATTTATTTGAGCATAAGCTTTTGTGAGCTACAGCTCAAATAAATTGGTTAGTCTCTAAGGTGCCACAAGTACTCCTTTTCTTTATTTGAGCATAAGCTTTCATGAACTAAAGCTCACTTCATTGGATGCATCCGATGAAGTGAGCTGTAGCTCATGAAAGCTTATGCTCAAATAAATTGGTTAGTCTCTAAGATGCCACAAGTCCTCCTTTTCTTTTTGTGGATACAGACTAACACAGCTGCTACTCTGAAACCTGTAGAGAACTAAGTGATGACTTGCCCAGGGGACTCCAAAACTCCATCTTGTAGAGGGGATTCTACACAGGGGGAGGGAGGGGTTTCCACCCACAAGAGAGAAACTATATAAAGCCCTGGGAGACCCCTCCATCTGGTCTTCAGCTGGCTCAAATCACTTTTTACTTATTAATTAACCCAGAGTATGTATTAATACCTGGAGGGGGGCAAACAGCTGTGCATACCTCTCTATCAGTGTTATAGAGGGCAAACAGTTTATGAGTTTACCCTGTGTAAGCTTTACACAGGGTAAAAAGGAATTATTTGGGGTTTAGACCCCATTGGGAGCTGGGTATCTGAGTGTTGGAGACAAGAACACTTCTTAAACTGTTTTCAGTTAAGCCTGCAGCTTTTGGGGGACCTAGCTCAGACCTGGGTCTGTGTTTGTAGCAGGCTAGCATGTCTGGCACAACCAGACAGGGCACTGAAGTCCCAAGCTGCCAGGGAAAACGGGCTCAGAGGTAGTCTTAGCACATCAAGTCAGTTCCCAAGGGGGTATCTGTGATCCAACCCGTCACAGCCCTCTCTGGAAATCTCCATGTCTCTCTCTTCCCTCCCCCTATATATAAAATTAAAATATGGAACACACAGGGGTTTTGTGAAGCTTCATTGTTTGCCAAGTGCTTTGTGATCATCTGATGAAATGTGCTAAAGAAATGTAAAATTATTTAGTATCACAGACTTAAAATAAGATATTTTGTTCTTATTTTCATATTGACCAATGCACACTGCAACTTGGCTGACATTAAGACCCACAAAGTCCTTTGTTTCTGGAATCTGCAAATTCATTTGTGTACCACAGGAAAATGGGGTGTGTCACAAAGCAATAAAACTGTTATGCCGTTAACTGTTTTTCTTCTGACTCCTGCTTTGTAAAAAATGTAATGAAGTGTTAAAACAGAGGTATGTTTTTAGTTCTGTTTTTAGCAACGAGATTAGCAAGCATCAGTCAAAAGGAAAACTTTCCTATATGGTTTCAGTACCCCAACATGTAAAAGGAGACAGCTGCTTCCTTTCTATTTACTGAATGAAGCTCAATACTAAAACTAAAGCTTTTGCACCAGTTAGAACAGAGAAATATACTGGGAGTTATTAGTACCCCCTTGACTGAAGAAAACTGCTGACGTATGATGATGTTGAAGTCATTTGACTGTGCTGTGCTAACTTAGGTTAGATATCCAGCTGACTTCCTGTTATATTTTTCATTTAACTTTTGCAGCTGACACAAGAAATTTGTTAAGCTTTATGAAGAAGAGGCTAGAAGTCTTTACCTTTACATATGGCTGAAGCCAGCGCTCCCTTGAACGACCGGTTTTCAGCCCCCATATAAGGGAAGGGGTGGGGAAATTCATACTTTCAGGATCTTTGGGTGCCCTCTAAGGCTACATCTGCACTCCACTCCACTGATGGCAGCGTGTAGGGTATGTGTAGCAAGATGTGGAAAGCAGAATGCGTCCACACTGTGGTGTGTAGCTACACATGTTGGTTAAAGACTCTGGCGGGGGGAGGCAGCTGGAGCCTTTCCCCCCTACCAGAATCTTTCCCTACAATGGAGAAAGACTCCAGCAGCAGGACACTACACTGCTAAAAGCAGCAGTGTAGACGGGGAAGCACTGTTTGGCCAGGGAGAGAGCTGTATAGGGTATGTTCTCGGGTACACATGCACACCCTTCAGGCACGTCTTTACTTGCCTAAGCCATGCCTCACAGTTTACACTGCTATTTATACTGGTCTAGGAGAGCTACCCACGTATATACTCTATACTCTGCCGAAAGCAGCATGCAGTGTAGACGTACCCTCAGGCTGAAAGGTATGATCTGAATGGATACGCTAATACACTAGTTAGAGTTTTGGGGATGATTCCTCCCATGAAATTGTTGAACTTAACTCTCTTACAGATTGCAACCTTGACAAATTGGAGAACTGGTCTGAATTCAAAGAGATGAAATTCAATAAAGCAAGTGCAAAGTACTTTGCTTAGTAAGGAAATTTCAGACACAGCTACAAAATGGGGAATAACTGGGTAGGTAGTAGTAGTGCAGAAAAGGTTCTAGGGGGTAGAGTGGATCGCAAATTGCATATGAGTTGACAGTGTGATGCAGCTGTGAAAAAGGCTAATACCATTCTGGGGTGTATTAACAGGAGTGTCGTATGTAAAACATGGGAGATGATAATCTCATTCTACTTGGCTTTGGTGAGGCCTGAGCTGGAGTACTGTGTTCAATTCTGGGTACCCAGAGGCATGTGCAAAGGAGGGGCAAGCAATCAGAGCAGGAACAGAACTCCTCCAGGGCCAAAGGAGAAGTGGGGAGAGCCAGCTCCACTGGCCCGGGGCCATGGCAGGAAGATCCAACTCCTCCAGCTATGGAGGGCACAGAAAGCAGCCAAATTTTTATTCCTGTGCATGCTCCTGTGGGCACCGCACCTTAGGAAAGATGTGGACAAACTGAAGACAGTCCAGAGGAGAGCAACAAAAATGATAAAAGGTTTAGAAAACCTGATGGATCAGGAAAGGTTAAAAAAAACTAGGAATATTTAGTCTTGAGAAGAGAAGACTGGGGGGGGACCTGATAACAAGCTTCAAAAATGTTAAGGGCTGTTATAATGAGGACAGCGATCAATTGTTCTCTGTGTACACTGAAGGTAGGACAAGAAGTAATGGACTTAATCTGCAGCAAGGGAGATTTACATTAGATATTAGGAATAACTTTGTAACTATATAAGGGTAGTTAAACACTGGAATAGTGTTTCAAGGGAGGCTGTGGAATCCCAGTCATGGGAGGTTTTAAAAAACAGGTTAGACAAACACCTGTCAGGATGGTCTAGATTTACTTGGTCCTGCCACAGCACAAGGGGCTAGACTTGAAAACTTCTTGGGGTTCCTTCCAGTCCTATGTTTCTATGAGTCTATATTATGGCTACTGTTACATCCAAAACAAAAAGAAAAGGAGGACTTGTGGCACCTTAGAGATTAACAAATTTATTTGAGCATAAGCTCTTGTGAGCTACAGCTCACTTCATCAGATGCATGCAGTGGAAAATACAGTGGGGAGATTTATATACACAGAGAACATGAAACAATGGGTGTTACCATACACACTGTAACGAGAGTGATCAGGTAAGGTGAGCTATTGAGGAACGGGGGGAGGGGAATAAACATGGGGAAATAGTTTTACTTTGTGTAATGACACATCCACTCCCAGTCTTTACTCAAGCCTACGTTAATTATATCCAGTTCGAACTACATTAAAGACCATTAAGGTTACGAAGTCAAGCATTTGAGTTGGAAAATACTTCAATTAAGACTGCCTCCATTTGGCCTCTCTGAGTGTATGCATTATGATAGGCTTTACTTCCATGACCAATTACTATTCCCCCGTCTGGCCCCAGGCTTTATTTACTGCATACCATCCAAACTGTGTACTGAACACATTATTATTTTCCTCCTGTGTGTTTCTATGGTTTCTGGGTACTTCACGAACATTAATGAATTTATCTTCACAATTCAGCTCTGAGATAAAGTGGCATTATCTCCATTTTATAGCCTGGGATGGGTGCTTGGGAATGAGGCACACCGAGATCAAGCCAAAATGGAAATGTGCCTACTAATTTTGGGTGCCCAACTTGAGATACCAGGGGACTCATTTTTTTCAGAGTACTTAACATTTTTTACAGCCCTTTATTTGTTCAAAGCATAGCTCGAATCTACTTCACTTGCAGTTGTGAATGCTCAGTACTTCTGCAAATCTGGCCCTTGTCTTGTCTGGTACACCCTTAAAATAGGGAACACATCAGTAGTGGTCACCTTTGAAAAGCCTGGTTTAAGTGACTTTCCCTGCATCACACAGAAACTCTGTGGCAGAGGCAGGGGCAGAATCCAGTTCTCCAAGGCTGCATTCTGGTTCCTTGACCATAAGACTATCCTTTCCCTTCTTCAAGCCCCTTGCCTCATTCACTACACACCTTCCAGTTTTCCTAAACAGTGGAGCAAGAGTCCTACACATAATAGGCTCTGTCTCTATACAACCTTGATTCATTCCTAGAGCGCTGTCCAACCTTTGTATTGAAGAGGGTAGGGGTCTTGTGGAAAGAAATCGTGTAGGATCATGTAATTAGACTTTATCATAATGTATATACAAGACACAGGCAGCCTTATTTCTGGCATTTTCTAACTTGAGTGTTTGACTTTGCAATCTTAAACATTTTTTAATAAAGAGTTTTTGGATGTCACTTCCCTTTTTTTAAAAAAAATAGGAGAAAAGGAAGCATATTGACCCGCAACTTGGGTCATCATCAGAGCTTGGACTTTTACATCCACAGCACAGACTTCTACCACTTGAGCTACCAGAGCAGGGGTGGGCAACAATTTTCACAGGGGGCCACTCCATGAATTTTGGAAAGTTATCATGGGGCGCACATTTCTACTATATTAATGGAGGGTGTGTGGGGTCTGGGAGGGAGTTTGGGTGCCGGAGGGAGCTCCAGGCTGGTGCAGAGTGTTGGTGTGCAGGAGAGGGTGAGCGGTGTGGGCTCTGGGAGGGAGTGTGGTGCAGGAGGGGGCTCTGGGCTGGGGCAGGGGATTGGGGTGCAGAAAGGGGTGCAGAGTCTGGGAGGGAGTTTGGGTGCAGCAGGGGGTTCTGACCTGGGGCAGGGGATTGGGGTGCGGGAGGGGGTGCAAGGTGCAGGCTCTGGCTGGGAAGTACTTACCACGCTGCTCCCGGAAGCGGCTGCAACCAGCTGCTGCTGGAACGTCTCTGCGCGCCCCTTGGGGGGAGGGGGGCAGTGGGTCTCCGTGCGCTGCCTGCATCCGCAAGCACCATCCCCACAGCTCCCATTGGCCGGTTTCCAGCCAATGGGAGCTCTGAGGATGGAACTGGGGGTGGGGGCAGCACACAGAGCTGCTTCTCGCTTCCGGGAGCGGCATGGGGCCACAGCATGCAGGCAGCCTGCCTGAGCGCCCCGCTGCACCGCCGGAGTCATGGCGGGCTGGACAGAAATGATAGACAGGCTGGATCTGGCCCATGGGCTGTACTTTGCCCACCTCTGTACTAAAGTAACTGGTAGCAATAGTAGGCTCTTATCCTCTGTGGGCCATCCACTAGAATGGCATGACCCACACACTTTGCTAGTGGAATCCACAGCTTAAAAAGGAAAGCATTAAGCAACTTAACTATGGGCAGCTACTAGCTTCCCTTATGATTACTTACTACATTTATTTCTTGAACTGATTCCTGTGTTACTGAGGACGAAGTCAAGAATCCTCATGTGTTCTAGACCTAGTTGTTGCAAGAAGTAATCCTTTAAGTTGTCTTAAAAAATTGCTCCTCTGCACTTTGTCATGTTATAACATTTGACCAACATATGTATGTTGCTTAAAGCGATAGGCTCCTTGTTAACACCTAAATCCAACAGTACTAAACATGCTCAGTAGAGAAATGAAGCACACAAATTACAGATACCCTAGAAATTAAGGGGGTATGTTTTCAAACCAGTTTGAGGCCTGACCTCCATATTTCTGTGTGTAATCTGAGATCACAGTTTGCACTCTAAAGTAAAGTGTCAGTGAAAAGCTGAGTAGCTGCAACTCCAACTTACACGAATCGGTGGCCACAGTCTAGTTAGAGATGCAGCTATTCAGACTCATGCATGAATCTGAGCTGCAGGCACTAACTGCACCTGCAAAAGGAAAGCCACTCTTCTGGAAGCCTACCCTTAAATTGTACAAAACACTTTAATTTCATTGGAAATCTAAAGGTAAACTTAAAGTGAAAGAATACTCACCCACTCTGAGGTATGAAGCTTTTGCTGATCTGGCACTGTTCCATAGCTGGGAACAATGGTCTGTTCCACTTCTTCCAAGACTAAAAAAGAAGCATACAGAAGTATAACATTGTAGTGCATCTGTTTGTAGCTTTTAAATAAATGGCTTGAGGGCAAAGTGCTTTACTGCACTTCACATTTTCAGGATTTGCTTAGTTTTGTCCTTCCACATTTTCAAATACAGTCAACCTTGGTTAATCAACATACATTTATACAGTTGGGGTGATTCTCGACTCCTTTAGACTGATTTTGTCTATGGAGTTACACTAGCAAAACAGAATAAAGAATAACACCCCTAATTTTTATTTGGGGAAGACTTTCTATTAGCACCTCACTGTTCATGGTGGAAGAAAGGTTATCATTAAGGTCTAGATTCTACCACCTTTACTCACATGCTAAACAGTACCTTACTCTGCAAGGAGCCCTGTATAACTGAAAAGCCAATGGGGTATTTGCCAACTGAGGTACCACTCAAGGCTTGTCTATGTGACAGATTTTAGGGGTGGAGGGTTGGGCAGAGATCTAGCTGTACCAATGCAAAACTCTTATTGTAGATATGTTGCATCGGGATAAGAAGAAGCTTTCACCAGAGCAACATATCTACACAAGAGAGTTTGTAATGGTGCAGCTACACTGTTGCAAAAAATCCCAGTGTCAACATTATCTCATGATGAGTCAGGGTGCCAGGATCTGGCTCCATGTGTACCAAGCATAGATACGCCCTGGCTGAGGCTGACTGTACTTGTTACGCAATAAGTTACCAGTGCGAGAGAATTCCTTATTTCAGGCCAAGTGTGGTATAGACAGTGACACTGCAACATTTACTCATGCCTTTGTGTGAATGACTTCCATGTAACCTGAAGGGATAACTTCCTAACTATCACAAGCACAATAATATTAATGTACTACCCTAAGCAATATCTTCCTTGCTTCTCTAGAATGGCATCCTGCAAAAAGAATCTACATCCTGGTTCCAGCAATGTGAGACTTCTCTTCTAAAATGACAATACAAATGTCAAGATGATTTAATGAAAGACACCACTCTGCATCTCTCAACACCATAATCTAATATCAACCGTCTATCAGTTGCCTACAGGCAGGAAAATTGGCTGCCAATTCAAGTACTCGGTGAATTATAAGATAATTATCAACCCCAAGAAATGTATTAGAGGCTAATTATCAGAATATTAATGAAAGGTGAATCATTGTGAGCCATCAGGATCATGATCTTCCCTCAGCTTTTTGATATGAATTTCACATTATTCTCTTTTCGGGTTCTGAAAAGAAAAGCGTTAAACAACACACACATTTGAGGTTCGAGAAGAATGGGTGAGGGGAGAAGATTACTATTCTCTCCCCCCTGTGGGTGAGCTACTTTAGCTCTTTTTGCTATTTTTCATGCCCTACATGCCTTAAAAATGGAAGGGATGGCCTTCACTGTGGAAAGGTCACTGGGGCACTGGCATACAAGTGCCGAGTGGTGAGTCTGAGCCCCAGCATCAACACTCACCAATCGTAGTAGGCAACTTGACTAGATGGTGTTTTTAGAAGGCTATTTAAACAAACAGGTGAGACTCACCAACCTCACTAGTACCTAAACTACATTATATATGCCCAGATCCTCAGAAGGTGTAAATAGGTGTTACTCTGTTGACTGTGCTCACTTACACCAGCTACAGAAGTGGCCCTACAGTGCTTGCTGATCCAAGATGTAAAAAGACTTTGAATAGTGTACCACAAAGGAGTATCCTTAAAGCTATTGCTATAGCTCAGGAGAATAATGTTTATGGTTCCAAAACTGCACATTGTTAAAGCCCCCAGTTGCTTATAGTTTGGTTGGACTTTGTAGTAGATGTTGAGCCATCAGTTTCCAGAGCTCTAGCGTGGTGATGGTATTTAGCCCAGGGAGTAAAGCGAAAACAACTCCATGAATTTTCCGTCAGCATAAGCTTCAGAAACATTTGAATCATAACCTAAATGTTGGCCCAGCTGGATAATCAGACTTGGTCAGCTCTCAAAATAACCGTTTCTGAAGCTGATGGGGGAATTACAGAAAATCTTAAAAGCTGGCCAGTACAGGCAAACATAAAACAGGAAGGAGCCCAGCAGTCCAGTTGAAATAACAGACACATTCTAAATCCTATTACGGGTAATCAGATAATGATACACTTCAGCATTTCCTGCATGGTTACCACATATGCACATCATTATTCTTTTTGTAATGGCTCAATCCAAACCAGTGTGAGAAAATGGGAGTTACATAGCGCCTATGTAAGGCTAGTAGTGTTCATCACTTTTTATACTCCTAAACACAGGTGCTGCACAGAGTTAAAGACCTCTGCATATTCTGTCTCTGTCCGTGGCATATGTCTGAAATCCTGTGGAGGAGAGAGGGGTATTGCCAGTACTGCAAAAGGGGTAGGGACTAGATGGAGAACAGGTATTTTGTACAGTCATCCACTCAAAAATTTGCATTCCATTATATTGAGCAAGCAGATGTGCAAAGTGAAAGCATGTGACAAGAAAATTTGCTCCAGCCACTGAACTGAAGTAATAAGAACCATGTGTTAAAAGTGGACTTGGTGTGAGGCACTCGTTATGTGTAATTGCACAGCACACCTCAGTGCTATCTAGAAATCACTTCAGCCACAATTGGAGAGAGACGAAAGTATGACATTCATGGTGGAAAGGGTCACACTTATACTTGCTCACAAGTACTAATAGTCTGGGACTCATCAGCAATAACCATCAGAAGCAGCATAGAATATCACTGTACAAATACATATATCTTACACACCTTTTGTTGGAACATTGTCCCGTACAATGCCTGGGCCAGTGGTAGGCCACATGCAAAGGGGACCTGACCACTCCCACCAGCTGGGACGCTGGCCCATAATCCCTCTTACTTCAATTTAAACAAGCATTTTATTGCTGACCCAAACCCCAATATCAGAGTACCCATACTACTGTTTCACTGTGTACTTAATGGCATCACCCCTTCAGGCATGCAAGTTCGCTGCACCGAGCCTTTAGTAAAACAACATGTTTACCTTTTTTATTACTTCAGTAGCATACCAACTACAGTTCATACTTAGGTTAGAGTCTGTCAGATACAACTGTATGTAATGTTGCTTGCTCAGCTAACTAAGGCTTTGTCTATGCTAGGACTTTTGTCGGTAAAATTTTTGTCGGTCAGGGGTGTGAAAAAATACACCCCAACTGACAAAAGTTTCACCAACAAACGCACTGGTGTGGCGAGCATTATGTCGGTGGGAGACGCTCTCCCGCCGACATGGCTACCACTGCTTATTAGGCGTGCTTTCATTATGCCTTTACAGAGTAGCTACACAGGAGACCTTACAATAGCGCGGCTGCAGTGATACTGTTGTGCCGCTGTAAGGTCCATAGTGTAGACCAGTGGCGGGCCACGTGCGGCCCATCAGGGTAATCCGCTGGCGGGCCACGAGACAGTTTGTTTACACTGACCATCTGCAGGCACAGCCACCTGCAGCTCCCAGTGGCCGCGGCTCGCTGTTGCCATTGGGAGTTGCGGGCGGCTGTGCCTGCAGACGGTCAACGTAAACAAACTGTCTTGCAGCTTGCCAGCAGATTACCCTGACGGACCGCATATGGCCCGCAGGCAGCAGGTTGCCCACCACTGGCGTAGACAAAGCCATAGTCTCAGAAAGGGAACACAAGAAATCAGATAGGTTTGTCTGGTCTGTGACTCTGCTTCACCTACAAGTTAAAGACCAGGGGTCAGATTCTGTGCTGCATCTCTTGAAAGATGCAACTCGGAAGGCGCTCTTCAAGAAGAATGGGGGGCAGAAGTCCCTTTATGGCACCTTTGTGTTGACAACATTCTGGGATGCTGGGAGAGGGAGGGGGGCGTGGAGGGAACAACTTGCAGCGTAAGGTAGAGCAGAGCCAGGAGTTGCTCTAACTCACAGTCTCCCCACAGTTGTCTATAGGTTACTCTGAAGCCAAGATTAGCCACACTGCAGAGTGCACTGACCATATCCCTGTCCCTGTCCTTGACATGTCCTTACATCAGTATAAGCCACTTATGAGGCTCTTTGACAGCCAATATACTGCTGTGGACAGGCTGTGGAAGGGGTCAGAATTTGGCCTCAGCACTGCATCAGGAGACCTGGGTTCTGTTGTTGGCTCTGGCACAGATTTGCTATGTAATCCCAGGGAAGTTTCACAGCCTTAGTTTTCCCATCTGTAAAATTTGGATATTTGCCTGCCTCAGAGGCATAGTGAGGCTGGATTTACTAAGGTATGTAAAATGCCTTGAGCGCTTGTCACAGGGTAGCTGGCCCTTTTTAGGGAAAATGGGGCCTCAGCTCACAAGTGACAAGATCAGTTCACCTCCCCAGGTGGGTAATGAATGAGGTAATGTGATTAACTCAGGCCAGGTGTCAGGATGGAAGGCAGGAAGGGACAGATTCCTGGGGAGTCTGTGAAGAAGGGAGTTTGAGTGGGAGCCTAACACTCCAGCTAGGAGGGCTGGGCCTGGGAATTCCAGGCAGGACAGAAACCTGAAGAATTGCAGCTGGCTGGAGAAAGCAGCTGTAGGTGAGCGCTGCTGTAAATAAACTGAACTGAACACAGTTTTGGGAAGAGGACCTGGGGCTCCTGATTTAAGGAGTGTGAGGAACTTGAGTGAAAACTAGAAGGTGGAGCAGAGAGAAGGAAGTGGATTTTTTTGTTGTTTTTTTTTAAAAGTTCACGTAGACTCAAAGTAGGCCCCTGGCAGAGGACTTATGTCTCACACCTTTGGGACTGTGTGGTGTTGTTTGAATGTTGATAAAGGCAAACTGAGGCAGGGTGCTAGCAGGGCCACCCTGGACTCATGAAGGAGTGACTAGGTGGTGGCTGACCCTGTTACAGAGCCTGAGATGAAAGGGACTATGGAAGTGTAAAATATTACTGCAATACAAAGTGTGTCATTTTATCATTTGGCTGCTTTTGTGTTGCAGTTTCACTGAAAACTAAAAATTTCTATTATGCAGCAGCTAGTTGATACTAACTGTAAGCCATTTATCTGCTTTTGTAGTCTCTTTGCTTCATTTTTCAATCAAATAATTCAGTTTTACTTAGTATTACACTATTTCCATATTATGATGGAAGATGTGTGAAATCTCATTGAATCTGATGGGTATAATAACCATCCTTCGCTCAGGATAAATGGAAGAAGTGGTTGGAGTAATGTAATTGAAACAACAGTAGCCACCACCTGAAACACAGGCCAAATGCAAGGCTGGTCGAAGGGGTTTTGCTAGGTATCATTTGATGGAGGTGTGCATTGGTGAGCAGAAAGCAGATTGAAGGATCTTGGCTTATTTAGCCTAATGAAACAAAGGCTGAAGGGAGCTTTGATTGCTCTCTATAAACATGATAGAAGGATAAACAGCAGGAGGGAGAGGAGTTATTTAAATTAAGGGTCAATGTTGGCACAAGACCAAATAGGTATAAACTGGCCATCAACAAGTTTAGGCTTGAAATTAGATGATGGTTTCTAACCTTCAGGGGAGAAAAGTTCTGGAACATCCTCGCCAGGGGAGTAGTGGGAGCAGAAAACCTAACTTGTTTCAAGACTGAGCTTGAGAAGTTTATGTAGGGGATGGTATGATGAGACTGCCTATATTAGCATATGGCCCATCCATGACTGCTATTAGCAAATATCTCCAATGGCTGGAGATGGGACGCTACATGGGGAGGACTGAGTTACTACAGAGAATTCTTTCCCAGGTGTCTGGCTAGTGGGTCTCACCCACATGCTCAGGGTCTAAATTGATCAACACATTTGGGTGGAAAGGAATTTTCCCCCAGGTCAAACTGGGAGAGACCCTGGGGTTTTTTTTTTTTTTTTGCATTCCTCTGCAGTGTGGGGTACAAGTCATTAACTAGCTGGTCTGAACTAGAACAAACAGTAAATTCTCTATAACAAAGTTTTTATATCAAGATTTGAGGACTCTACTAACTCAGCCAGAGGTTATGGACCTATTACAGGAGTGGATGAGTGAGGTTCTGTGGCCTGCGATGTGCAGGAGCTCAGACTAGATGATCATGATGGTCCCTTCTGACCTTACACTCTGAGTCTTGGGAGAAAGCGGAGAAGTTTTTGGGGAGAGGGCTAACTGGAAAGAGGCTTGCAACAGAGAGCAAATAAACTGCCACCTGTTTGATTCTTACTGAGTTTGGGGGAAACAGGATTTTGTACACATTCTTTGTAAATAAAGAGGATTGTACGAAAGAAATACCTGAATCATCAATTTCTCCTTTTAACAGAAACAATCAGCATGACTGTATATTGACTAACTGCTTGGGCAAAAAGAGGAATGATTATTCAGGCTTCTAAATTATAGCAGGGTGACAGCTCTCCTATATAAGACCAGCTTTCTGTTTAAAACTCGGTTGTTCTAAGTGTTCTAAAATCCATACAGTTGATCAGACTGCTTTGAATTTTGGTGTGCCGCAGGGGGGTGTGGGGAGTAAAACAGCTTTTTCTTAAAGTTGACACATTCTGGCAATTTGTGTGGAGGTGTGTGGTTCTTCCCCCGCCCCCCAGCCTTCACAGATGGAGATCAAACTAAGGCTCATTGCACCAGGGTCTCAAATGCTTGATGGTTACCCCCAACAGAGTGCATGGCACCCACCAGCCCTTTGAGGAAATCAAATTAAAATGTTATTTGAAAAAGTTTGCTTCTCCATTTAGGCACCCTGAGGCCTCAGCATCGATTCACACATCAAATGCACTACACTGAGCATACATTGAAAGAGAGGCTATTTGGAAAATAACTCAGCAACCACAAGATGTGTGTGGCTCTGAGGGTATTTTATGGGCTTAGAATTCAAGCACTGCAAGTTCAAATCTGACTCAGAGCAGAAATCTGAAGGGGCGGGAAAGGCATATTGTCTTTACCAAAAGGGGGATTTTTATTTTGGTGAAATGTTACTCAGTACAGAAGAATATTCAGAAGGCACTGAAATAAATAACGTATATAAATTAATATAATATATTAAAATGAAGTATGCTACACAAATGCTTTCTGGAAGTGGAGGGTGATTAGCGATAGAAGAATATGCAGGGAGATAGGTTGAGGGAATCACATGATGGGGAGAAGATGGGGATTAGACAGAGTGACAGGGGGACTGAGGGAGACTAGGGCCAGGGTGCCTGTAAGCCCCACATTCACGTTCGGGGGGGGGCACCCACCCAATCTTCAGGGGTGTGGCGGAGGCAAGGTTGCCCAGTAATAGCTAATGCCCTTCCAAAACACGGAGTTCAGCAAAACTCTAATATCTGAAAACCAGGAAATACAAAATTACGCTAAATGCCCACATAACTTTAACTCTGCCCTCTTTGAGCAATGCCCCAATACACCCATCAATCTCTTTTTCTCTGTCTTTTCACTACAATGGGTAGGTGTTACTTACACTTGTCCTCCTAGATTCAAACACTGAGCCTACTTCCCTGGCAAAATACCACTCTGGTAAAATTTAACAACCATTTTATCCCCCCTTCAGACTTGCACAGAGGATACCGCCTAAACTTATACTTCCCCTACCCATCACAGAATCCACAGATTGCTGTCATATTCCACTATACTACTGACAGCAACCCTGTCAAGGAGACCCCAGTGCCCTGTTACTGACACAGCCTACAGAATTCTGTACTGAAATGATGTAGACTGGAACCTCAAGGTGCACATGCACTAGTGATAACATGACGGGGTGGTGGTGCTGAGACCCAGATCTCCTCATATCACAGCTCTTCCAAACTGCTCCAGCTTATCCTTCCACTATTCAGTACAGCTATAACTAACACAGTGAATGCAGCTGGAAAGCATGCAGATAATTCCCAGGGCTGATTCCCAGCTTCAGGGGTGTAGTTAAGGTTGTGCGGGCATTTACCTTAACTCTGCATTTCCTGGTTTTCAGATGTTTCAGTTTTGTGGCACTCAGCAGTCTGGAGGGGCATGAGCTATCACTGGGATAGTGATAAGTTACCTCTGAGTTACTGAGGTTTTTTGCCATTCAATTATCTAGAGAAGCCAAACCAATCAGAACAGAACTACTCCAAGCACCAAGCTCTCTCTGCACAATACTGATCACGTTCAATCTTAAAAACAGAGTTTTTCGTTTCAACCCTGTCAGACACCCCAAAGGACAAAAACTCAGCCACGGCAATGAGTAAGACACCTACTGTGTAATCACTAATGCAATGCCAGTCTGCCCGTACTTTCAATTCCCCAATGTCCTCAAACATTGTTACCTTGCCATAAATGTCATCTCTCACTTTCCTCAGAGTACCGGTAAATGAGAGCATTGACTGGTTGTCACAGCAGGTATTTTTAAACACAGTCCAAATCCTTCACTCACAGGGAAAAAAAAAAAAAAAGAAATGGAACACTGCACCCTCATGGGGTAAAATCCACTCCCGAGCAAAGGGTCAATACAAAGCCTATATGCAGTCAGCGCCTGCTGAGCCTTTCAGTGGGATATGCCTGCTGTACAGGCTTTATACTTGTGCCCTCTGCACATGGGAAGATTTACAGACAATTATTTAGGGGAGTTCACTGGCTGACTGAATAAAAACGTAATCATACATTTTGAGTCAACTGGGTAACACCCCATTAGGTTTTGGAGGAAAACAGACGTGCTTACTAACCTAATAGAAATGTCACAAATTAAAAAATCCATAAACATTTACAGTAAGTAAAATACAGTAAGTTTTAATGTGAATTTAAATATTCCCCTGCAGTGTTTAGTCTAACCGCTGCAGCCCAGTGCTATTTCATGAGAAGCAGTACATGAAATGGATTAGTCTTGTTTAATTGTCCAAATTGAATGAAATGACAAAATAAAATAAAGGCATCAACAGATCTAGATTTCCAGCTACTGAATGGAGTCAGGTGGTCCTGGTTCTGTTCTGTTCATCTGGTATAAGCTGCAGTGTCTAAATGTAGCAGAATCCTAGGGCTTTCTTTCAGGATGCTCCTTACTAAGGAGTGCTAATTGTGTGACTGAGTTCCCTAAAAGAGGGTCTGATGCTCCTCATGCTGGTACCCGATCACACAAGCGGAAGAGTTTCCATCAAGGAAAGCAAATGGGCCTACCTCTAGGAACAGGTCACCGACATACAAAGAAGCAAAGAGCTTTCTGAAACTGCCCCTTGCTCACATCTCACAGGCACTGTTCCAGGAGCTCTGGGAAGGAATAAAGAAGAATACAGGGATACAATCTGGCTCCTGAAATGAAGTCCATTCTGAAGCGGGTTGTCTAAAAATCATACCTCCCTCCAGAAGACCGTGGGATGGCTATGAGTGGTCTCTCCCAGATTCTGATGAAACCAATGGTCCACAGATGAATTACTTTGACCCGGTTCTGTTGAAGGGATAGGCCTAATAGTCATAGAATCATAGAATATCCGGGTTGGAAGGGACCTCAGGAGGTCATCTAGTCCAACCCCCTGCTCAAAGCAGGACCAATCCTTGCCCAAGCCAAACTGAGGGGTGGGGCTTTGCATACTTCCCTCTCACAGAGATACGGACCTAAGCCCAGGCTTCAGGGAGGATCTGTCTGCTTGGGAGTCTCAGCTGTTTTTGCGCGCGGTGGGGAATAGAAGAAAAGGAAGAGGAGGAGGAGGCCCTCCCCCATGACTTTTAGCCAGTAGTTAGGATACTCACCTGGGATGTGGGAGACCCCTGATTCCAGTTAGGAGGAGGAGGGAGAAAAATTGTTTTCCTTAACCTCTGAGGATAGGACAAGAAGCTAGGAGGCATCTCCTAGGAAAAGATGGCTATCCGCAGATCATACATGAGGAATTGAAAATTGTTGTTTCTATCACAGAAGAGGTAATGTGACTATCTGTCAGTACATATCTACTGGAGTCTAGCTTCCTTAAAGTCTACGGAGCACATGTAGTATTTGGGGAGAGATTGGTGCACTGACTGAAATGGGCTTTATGCATCTGCTCACTCTAAAGAAGAGAGCCTAGACTAGGTCTGAAGTCCCCTGATTTTTTGGTCAGTAGAAAAATATTAATTAAAGCCTAGAACCTTGTTCTGGCATTTTAGAAGGTAAACATGGCTTGCTGCTTTAAGCTAGGATCTCAAGCACACTTGAAGACTGGAGGTGAGAAAGGCTAAATCTGAAGATGTAACTGTCCTGGACTACTGAAGAAATTCCCACTGAAATAAAGGGGGTTTCCCTAAATGTGGGAGGATTTCCCGTTTCCAAGTACCAGTACCTAACCGAGGAAGGCTGAAAATGCAATAAAAAAAAAAAAAAAAAGCTGTGCACCATAGGGCCATGGAGGCAATTGAGCTGCACATGAGCAAAGGATGATCTGAACATATGCTGATATAAGGTAACGTGACAGGGTGTACCAATCCTGCATTGGGAAGGCGAGGGTTAAAGAATTGTTCTGGGCCCAGGAGGCCACAGCCCGTTCCTTCTGCTGGACATGCTCCCAGGGGAGGGAGCATTTATAAGGAAGCGACTCAGATCAGTCTGGGCTGAATGTGGAGGAGAGCAGTGGGGTGCAGCAGCCTCCTGATGGGAAGTTGCCAAGCCTCCATGCCACCGGGGCCGAGCCTCATAGCGAAGCCACTGGAAGAGTGGAGGCTGATGACTCACCAGGGCCAGTGGGAAAGATACTTGATACATATTGGAGGGGCATACAAGAGATTCCCACATCCAGCTCATGATGACCCCAGAATGACTGGAACAAGGGTAGGAAGTGACCCCAAAGCACCCTCCCTGGGTATCAGGCCCTGAGCCCTGTATGAGGGCTGCTGTTGCAAAGGGCCCTGGGTCGGAACCTGCTGGAGTAGGGTGGACCCAGGTTCCCCCATCCCCCCTTGCCAGTTGGTGATTCTACCCCTGAACTGTAGCCACTGTGTGGAGCGACACTGCCTTGAGCTATAACAGACAGAGAAATCGACCCTTGGACTCTCACCATTAGGCGTCACCTCTTGGGAATACTGCCACTAGGCAGTTCTGCCAGCCCGGACCACACAGCCAACTCCAACAGGTAGGAACTGGAGCATTTGCTTCCAAGGCTTCAACATTTGCTTCAAAGTTACAGGATGGGGTGAAGGGGATGACAACCTAAGGAAGAGTTCCAGAGTACACACTCTTTTCCCAGTCCCGGGTGAAACTCTGAATTCAAAGCCACCAAAAACTACTCCTCAGTTCAGGAGATAAGATACTCTAACTTACTGTCTGTTTTTGGGACTGGGTAGATGTGGGGGAAAGATACTGAAGTAGTGAGGTACAATCATTACCTTTCAAGAGAAGGCAAAAATACAAAAAACCTGAGGAAGAAGGGTGGGTTGGAATATTAACACCAGAAGTAAGGGAGTCTTCTTTCCTCCTTGTTAGGTGGACGTCGCACTATTTGTCAGAATCTTCTCAGTTGTTAGATACTGTCTGGGTAACAAGAACAGTTGTTCTCTGGGATAAACTATTTTCAGAACTCACCTGTGAGCCCGGACATTATGATCAAAGATTATAAAGGGACCTTATGTATGTTCCTTTATCAGAAGCTTACATTATTTGCTTTATTACACTTGTGCAGGTCTTAGCTTAAAAATACATGCTACTAAAAACCTGTGCTCCGCTTTATATAGGGGCATGTACTTAAAAAGGAAATTGATTTTTTTTCTTTCTAATGGGCTCTCTTACGTATGCAGTATTTATAGTTAACAAGGTCTTATCACTTTTTAATATTAAAACTTCGTTCTCTCCTTATAGTCACTTACAGCTCCTTATAAGGGTGAGTAAGAAACAGATAGCAATTAGTAATGCTGCAATGGCTTTTAAACTATTGGTAAATTACATTGTTAGCACAGTCACAAACCACATGTGTGTAGGTATTGTTAAACCAAAGACTAATCTAATAAATGTTTATTTTAGTTTCAGAATATGCAACCCATATGTAGTCACACACACCTCAATCTTAAAGGAAGTGCAATGGCTGTCTTGGAAGATTCTTCTTTTTCGTTTTTTTTTTCCCCTTACAGCTGTACAAACAGAGCACTGAGAACAGATGATTAGAAATCCAAAACTAAAATATCTGCTAAGACTAGCCATAAAGACAAAGACAGTTCTGTGTTGGGAATATAAATACAACGAACATCAGTATAAAGCCCTGCTGCCTGAAACTGGTCCTAGCCAAGGTAACTCTTAAGAAAACTCGCTGATTGTTAGAAAGTGACAGATGAGGGAAATGATTATGCTAACTGCACTGCTTATACATTAAAAAGGCATGAGACTAGAATGTTTAGGGATTCAGTAACCAATTATTGCTCAATTCGTGTGTCCAAACCTTGATTTGAAAGTTGGCCACCTGCCCAAAGGCTGGGAAAGGCTCTTAACTGCCCGTTTGTAGGCAATGCTGACTCATCAGAAAAACAAAAGGGCCTGACTCTGTTTCCACTGAAGTCCATGACAAAACTCCCATTTATTTCAATGGGAGCTGGATTGGGCCCAATGTTAGTTTATATAATGGACCATGGGCCAGAGTCTGATTAGTTCCAATGCTATAAATCCAGAGTAACAGCAGTGAAACCCAAATGCTGATGCCAGATCTTCACTGGGGTAATTCAGACCAGAATTGAAACTCCAGAGTAAATTCTACTGATTTATACACCACGCACTCTCAATGGGGTTCACAAGGAATAAATTAAAGCAGAAATTGATCCATTAGTTTGGCAATGGTAAAGACCCATTTTAGAGGCCAACCAGTTATCCCTCCTACAACGTGGTTAAGAATTATTACAAGTTTCATCTATCACTAAGGCCAAATCTAGATGAGGAAAACAGCTTGTTTCAAGGTCTGTTTAACACTATTTAAAGCCTGTTACAAATAACAATGCAAGTAATGTTTAAAAAGATGTTATCTGGTGTGGTCAAACCTAGGGCTTAATAGAATTAACTGATTTGGAAATTCAAAATCCTTCCTGTTGACATAGGCCTGCCTTGTTCCATGAGAGCAGCACATTGAGAGAAGACCATCCGCACATGGATCTCCCTTCATCTGTGTGTGGGGTCAACAGTCTCTGTGTCATGGTCCTCTAGTCTCCACCGAGAGCCTCTGCAGGGCTGGGGATATGGACTGGAGGAGGGTGGCATAGTAGCCATGTTACCTGACTCCTTTCCCCTGAATACCAGACTGAGTCTGCTGATATGCAACCCAGTCTTCTCTTCTCCAAATCACGCTCTACATCATGGAGACCACCTCCATTTTTAAAGGTGATATCTGAGGTAGTGGGGATGTCCTGGCCAGGCTGCCAGGAAGCTGGGGGATTAAGGATGTGAAGAAAGGTGCCCAGAGCTAGTACAGAGGGCTGTGAGCTTCTGGGCTAGTGGACTCATGAAATTTGGAAGTTGAATCAAGCACCAGTGTGTGATTTCCACCCCCAAGAATAAATTTCCTAAGGGGAAGATGTCTTCTAGTCTGACCTTGTGGGGAAGGGCTTCCATTTCTCCCATTCAACTACCTTGGGAGGAATGGGAGGCATGATTTACACTGCAAGCACTACAACACAGGGTGAAATCCAGAATCCGTTCAAGTTGATAGCAAAACTTCCATTGACTTAACTGGGCCAGGCTTTCAACCTACAGTGCTAGATTAGATAGCGATTGGGTTACTAGACTTCCATATAGGTGGTACATGTACTAATGCCTGACACTTTCCATTATAGGACCCTCTTTTCAGTTGTTAATAACTTTTCCACAATTAAGCCAGTCAGGCTCAAATGTTTCATACTGGGTGCCTGCCTCACACTGATTTTGTATTTATTTATTTATTTATATAAAGTTGCAGCTGTAATAGTCCAACCATTTCTGAAAACAAGACTAAGAAGAATGTGGGGTTTTTTTGCCCATTTAAAAAAAAATACAGCTGTTTTATTGAGAAGCTCTAGAGTCCCCAGCTCTGGGGCAAAAGCTTGAAATTTGGCAGGAGGGTTCCCTTTATGCCAGATTTACCCTCTTGCAGTCCCCATGAAAGTTCACCCAAGTTAAGAGCTTTCCAAAAAAAAAAAAATCTCAGTTCACACATGTTCAGTAGAGTGGCAGCTATATGTTCCACCCTAGACTTAGCAGGCCTTTCCCTGCAATTGCTCCTCCTTGCTGCCAGGGTCTGCTGTGGCACAGGAACTGAGAGCAGAGAGACTGGCTGAGGGAATATGGGAGAAAAAGAGCAGCCTGATTTCAAAGCAGAGGAATAAAGGCGGTGGGGAGAGGTTGCAGGAGCCATTGGGGATGGGGAGAAGCAGAGGGAAATGGGTTTAGGGAGATAATAAAGCCATTGGAGGGTGCGGGATGTGAGTATCTAAGTGCATGATAGGCAGAGGCGCGGGACAAGGGACAAACTAGGGGCAGAAAGATCTGTAACCACTAGAGCACTCTGTGTTTCAGAATCTGGAACAGAACCCCGGAGTCCTAAATTCTCCACACTCCTCTTCTGTCCACAGATATTTGTGAAACCCACTGCTAAAGTCTGTCTCATCCCCTTCTAGTGACTGGTCCATATAGAGGATAGCCTATTACTGCTACCAGTTACTCCATTAGTTCAAGTGGTATATGTATGTGCTGTTAGGGGTCAGTATAGATCCATGTGATAGAATTTCTGTTTTGTTTTGCTTTGTAAATAGAACATTAAACCTACATTCAAAGACCATTAAGTTTTCAAAATCAAATACAAGTTATGAAATAGCAGACTTGAGGCTGCCTGTGAAACCTTAATTCAGCCCCTTATGCATTATGAAACGGTCTTTAACTGCATATCTTATTTTGTTCCACTGGAACCATGCCTCACTCAGTGCACAGGTATATTTGGTCCCTATGTATGTGATGGATCACTGATGGGGATTCACCTAGTAAACCAGAAGGGCCTTCCCCTCTTCAGAGACAAAGGACCAGGAAATAACCCAAAAACACAGGGTTCAATTAATTCCAGGGACAACAAATGAAAAAAACATGAATAGGAATGAGGGTCAGAGGTTCACAATCAGAATTCCAGAAAGTGACACTTAGCAGAGAACCCCAGACAGCACCCACTGCTCCTTGAAAGAGCCCAGGGACCTAGGGGATGGAACTCTGTACACAGGCGTGAGCAGACAAGTGCACAAAATTACGGCCCATAATCACTGCTGCAAGGAACACTCTCTCCCATCCCCATCTAGCCCCCTCTTCCTTGATTTATGTATGGCCAACTTGGACAATGTGAGGAGGAGGTTGACAAGGAGGCCTCGGAACGTATGGAAAGTGCATAAATAAAAAGGTGTGGGGAAAACTGCAGACAAAACACAGGAGATGGAAAAGGGGAGGCAGCCTGGTGCACTGAAGTCTGCTCACATGGGAGGTTCAAAGCAGCCCAACACCAACCTCTGGAGGGATTGGGGAGATGGTTGGGCAGGTACCACTATGCTGCAGGACTCACTTGAGGAAAGCTACTGAGGCAGGAGACAGAGCAGCCTTTGTCTCCTGGAGCACATGGTGGGGGACTCACAGGATGGACAATCCCATACATGGGGCGAGTGTACCCGGGTTCATCCACTCCCACTGACCATTGTCCAGGAGGTCTCCAACTTTGGCAACACCAGCCAGGACCAATCTCTGGTGCACCGAGGAGACCTCTACCAGCTGAGCCACATGATGTGGACTGTGGAATAGAGGTTCAGTGAGCAAGTCCTCAGCCATGCAATGCACCTGGCTGTGGAAACCAATGTTCAGGTCCTGAGGAGGTCCTGATAAAAAAAAACAAAACAGCATCTCAGAGAAACTGAAGACCACCTCTCAGATGGAGCTAAAACAGCTGCTGGTCATATCAGAGCCCTCGGATGTTCCAGAGGACTACAAGCACTAAACAGAAATCTCTGCAGGGCCTGAAGATGGAAAGTATAGAGCAGACTGCAAAAGCATACCAGGCCCTGCACTTCCTCTTCCAGAGGGAGGCTCAGAAGACCTGCAGAGAGACAGTGCTTCCCTGGCCTAAAAAACTCCAGGGCTTCCCTCTGGAGTTGGCCAGGGTACCTAGGGGTGGACTCAGGGTGTTGAACCGGTACCAGAGCATGGACAGGACCAGCTGGTTAACAACCACTGCCCTCCCCCAAAGGAAAGACTTAATGTGTTGGAGGCTCAGGTTCTTGCACCCTATAGGGAGAGCAACTATGGGGGAGACCTGTCCCCCCCAGAGGGAAGGGCACTCCTGGGGCGAAGCTGTAAAAGCTGAAAGGGAAAGGAAGGGGGATTACAAGGGAGCCTGTCTTCCCAAGTGAAAGGGCAGAGCAGGGCCAAAAAAGGGGAATAAGGGGAGGGGGGGGACGGACAAACAAACAGACCAAACAATCACAACGGGGAAGGGAGATCCTCAGACAAAAACCTCACCAAAATGAACAAAAGGAAAGGGCACCAAAATGGAGGGCAGGCCACACTACAAGCTGGAACTGGGGAAACAACAACACTGATAAAAAGCTGCTGCTACTTGGAGACTCCAGGCAGCAGAGGGGGAGGCCAGCTGCAGCAACAGTCGCAGTCAAGACAATCTCCCACCACTGCTGCCTGGAAGAGTCGTATGAGCAGAGCAGCCACACACCCTCCTCCAGCTCCAGCAGCTGGAGTGGCAGCAATAGCGGCTCCACACAACAAGGAAGTGCGCAGGATGCACCTGCTTTGGGAATGAAGCTGGGCTGGGTAGTGAAAGAGGCTGTTGTTTGTAGGGCCCTGCCTCATTTGTGCCAGAAGCTGGAAAGTGTGTACCTATTGTGGTTACCAGGAGACAGTGGGCCTAAGTCTGCCCAAAGCTAAAGTCCCACCCCTTCAACAAAGGGGGAGAAGCCCCTGAATCTAGGCCACAAGTAAATACTGGGGACAACAAATGAAAAAAACAGGAACAGGAGTGAGGTCAAAGGTTGAAAAATCAGGGATCTGGAGGGGGACTCCAAGCAGAGAACCCCCGGCAGCACCCGCTGCTCCTCAAAGGCATCTAAAGAGTCAGTGGACACTGCCTGGAAAGTATGTTGTGAATGAGGCAGGGGATTAAAGGAAGAGAAAGGATGGTTTTACGGTTAGGACAGTTTGAATGCTGCCGTGGAGAACCCATTCTAGCCGTGCCTGTGCCAGAATTGCTATGTGCTAGGCAAGTCACTTAAATAACATTTGTCCCAGGTGGCTACTAATTGTGATTCTCGTTTTCTAGATATTCAGAGTGAGACACCTGAGGCCAGATTTGCAGAAGCGCTGAGGACTCGCAACTGAAGTTTGTTCAAAGCACTGCTCTAATAAAATAATAAAAAAAATGTATGTACTCTGAGAAATCAGGCCCTGGGTGTCAAGTCAGACAACCAAAAGTACTAGACATGATAATTTTGGCCTAAACCTCGGTCTCTCAGTTCCCCAGCTGTGAAATGGGGATGATGATGCCATCTGATTTCACAGGGGTATTAAAAAGTTACATTCACTCTTTGGGAAGCCCTCAGGTACTAGAGAAAGAAAGGACTGTTAAAAAAAAAATCCTTGAGGAAACAACTATTCAGTGCAGGATTTGGATAATGGGTGTTAAATAAAGTGGGTGGAGGACATATATTTTTTGAGGGTAAAAAACACTGTACTAACTACTAATTTATTGAATGAGGCAGCAGACCTGTAGGGAAAAAAACAGTGTGATTACATAGTTAAAGACTGTATCGGAATGTATGTGCACAAAGAAGGCCGGATTAAGATAGCACAGACTAACTTAACTCTGGCACTTCCTAACTTCTGTGTGCTTGACTTTGCAACTCTAATATTTGGATGTAATGTATGACTGTGTCAGCTGTTGCCAATAAGGAACCAATGGGAGCTATATTAAACTGATATCTGCATTTGAGCTTACACATGTTTAAAGGCTTGTGTCTGATCCAATAATAGATATTACCTCACCCACCTCGCATCTTTAAATAGGGGGAAAGATTATTGCTGGCTACACACAATGTAATTAAACAGTAAGTTACAAACAAACAAAAATTGAAACATTTTAGCGGTGCCCCTGACCAGAAGTGATGTAGCAGTAATTATTCCTGAGGGAGGGGAAACTTTGTTAAGACTCTAGAATTACACCTAATCAAGCAATTTGGTTAGTGGAATACAGTAGAAGCTATAAAATACACTCCTTACTGTTTGTTCATCTTAAAGTGTGGGTATTATGAGATAAGTGACTGACACTTCTCTTTAGCAATTCGCATATCAGCTTTGCTAAGTTTTCAAAGTCAGTACAAAGTGTCTAATTAAATGGAAATTTAACTTAATACCAGAAAACCAAGCTGTATTTTTGGATTTGCACAGTCACTATTAATAAAAGGTTTTGGATCCTGTTGACAATTCATGAAACTCAATGACTACAGCTTGTTCCTAGCTATGTTTTGATAACTTAATGCAAAACAGCTGTAGCTTTGAAGACAGTGCATGTAAGCTACCTTTTGGTAGCCTTTTGGTAGGAGGAGGCAAGGAAGGACAAACAGGAAAGATATACTTGTGCTCACAGCCTTCCATTAGTGTTCAACCAAGTACAACAGTAACGGTAATTTATTTTTGCCTACAGCCAGCGTGCTGGGTGCACTGTACAACAGAACAAAAAGAAACCAAGACATAACATACAAAAACAAATTTGGAAAATGTGAATAAAACAATCAACACAGGGCCAAGAGCGATCAGACAAAATCCCACCCTGAAGGAGTGGGGGGGGGGGGGGTAAGGGAAGTCGAATGATAAGTGGCAGGCCTTTTATAAAGTGGAGATGGACCAAGGCAATGGATGTCACTGGAGAAAGAATTTTACACCACCTTCTGCCTGATCATCCGATGACCTTAGTCAATGGTGGAAACCATAAACTTTGGGTGATGTGTGAGTGCAATGATCAGTCAATACTCTGCTAAATGAGCAAGCCTGAAATACAGCCAGGGCCTACAATGTTACAGGCTTTAAAAGTCAATACTGCCAATTTAGTTTGCAGGTAGCTAATATACAGAATGGAAAACAGGAGTAACATAACAGTCACCTCAGATCAGCGAACAATTGTGCTGCTGCAAGAGATGCCAAAACCCTTCTGAGAGCCATGAAGTGCGGAGATTACACCAAATAAGTCTTATGGTCACAAGGCCAAGTGTGCTGTTGCAAGGTCAGCACAGTATAAATAAAGACATGACTGACAAGTTATGCAACTAAAGAAAATTCCAGGATACATCACATGTGGCCTTCCGTGGAAAGGCTATCATGTTTTACCCTGCCCATCTCAGTGCTCTTTTCTTTGCTGTATGTGAACAATTCTCATTGTGAACAGATTTAGAGGAGTGAGCTTCCTCTATGGACAACCTCTACCCAACAGCAAAACTATGGTTTTCTCAGGGTTGAGGACAACATAGCTGCAATGCATCCAGCTGGCAACATTCATTTTTCCAGTGCAAAACCTCAATTTACAGGGTACACAGCCCCAGAGGTACATACAGAGCTGAATCATTGCAGGCCTTGCATATCTACAGTTAGCAAGAACTCACCATCTGCAACTGTACAACAGTCTCACACAACAGAACGAGCACAGGGACGGCTTCCTCCTTCCTGTCCCTGCTCCTTGAAGCTGGAGAAGGGTGGGGCAGGAGTAAGGACAGGGACAGGATCATGCCTTCCAACCCCACCGCATGGATTAAGGCTGGTACACTAGGAGGAGCAATATGCTCCATCCAAATGGGTGAGCACATTGCACTTCATGCTCAAGGAACAGTACTGGCACAGACTATATCCCTAGTGCTCCTCCTGGGGACAGTGCAGGATCTCAAGGACTCTATGTACAGATGCGATCCAAGTGCCACACTCTAGCCCACAGCTGTGTACAACGCTGATGATACTCCACCACAGGGATACTCAGTCTGAGGTTCAGGAACCACAAGTGGCACTTTAATGTGGCTCCTGGGGCTCTTTGCAGAACTATGTGATTTAATTATTAACTAACCTAAGTTATTAACCAATCAGGATGCTTTTACTATGTTATTAACGACTTGGAGTTGATAAAATAACACTTCATCAGTCATTTATAAACTAAATATTTTCCATCATACTGTTTAAATATGACTATATAGTACAGTAACTCCTCACTTAAAGTCGTCCCAGTTAACGTTTTTTCATTGTTACATTGCTGATCAATTAGGGAACATGCTCGTTTAAAGTTGTGCAATGCTCCCTTACAATGTCGTTTGGCAGCCGCCTGCTTTGTCCACTGCTTGCAGGAAGAGCAGCCCGTGGAGGCTAGCTGGTGCGAGCATGGAACCAGGGTGGACCGGCAGCCCCCATCAGCTCCCCGCTTCCCTAAGTTCCCTGTACGGCAGATGCCCAGCAGGCTACCAATTGCTGGCAGTTCAGCTGTCCTTCCCCCCAACTATCATGTGCTGTTCCTGCCCTCCGCCTTGGAGCTGCTCCCCGGAGCCGCCTCCTTGCTGTGTGTGTGTTGGAGGGGGGGGGAGGGGCAAGAGGAGGGCTAATGTCAGGGTGTCCCCCCTCCCCCTGCTTACCCCATATCTCCATAGAGCGGGGCAGGGGGGACACGACAGGGCTCAGGATGGAGGGAGCTTCCTGGCAGCAGCCTCTGTCTCAACTTGCTGATCTACTTAACAAGGTAGTGTACTTAGAGTGGGGTCAGCGTACTTAAAGGGCCAATGCGCATCTCTCTCACACACACGGCGCGCACGCGCGTGTGTGTATCTGTCTGCCATGCTGTCTCCCCTCCCTCCATTTGTGCTGTCTTGTAGAGCGAGAGGCTACATTAACAACAATGGGTAAACCCTTGAGGGCTCAGCTGATTGCTAGTTCATCATTTAGCCATAAGGCATTCCCTGGAAAATATCCCACCCTCTGACTTCACAATCATCATCGCTGTGTACCAGTATTAAATTGTTTGTTTAAAATTTATACTGTGTGTGTATACATATATATACTATAGTCTTTTGTCTGGTGAAAAATATTTCCCTGGAACCTACCCCTCCCCCCATTTACATTAATTCTTATGGGGAAATTGGATTCGCTTAACATCGTTTCGCTTAAAGTCGCATTTTTCAGGACCATAACTGCAACGTTAAGCGAGGAATTACTGTACTATAGTTAAGGCTAAGATTTTGTTGCACATATTTTTAGTAAAAGTCACGGACGGGTCACGAGCAATAAAGAAAAATTAATGGAAGCCTGTGATCTATCCGTAACTTTTAATAAAAATATGCACAACAAAATGGGGAGTTGTGGGGTCCCCACAGCACCTTGGGGGCTCCGGCTCAGAGCTGTGGGGTCCCCCACCACACATGGCTTGGAGCTCTGGGGTATCCCTGCTGCTTGCAGCAGCTCCAAGCTCTGGAGCACTCGTGGCGGCCAGGAGTTCCGGGGCACCCCCTCTACTCACAGTGGCTCTGAGCTCCTGGGCACCCCCTGACGCCCACGGTGGCTCTGAGCTCTGGGGTACCCCTGCTGCTCACTGTGACTGGGAGCTCAGGGCCCCTGCAATTCTCAGCCACCACAGGAGATGCGGAGACCCTGCAGCTCCCGTGGACTCAAGTCACAGAGGTCTCTGGAAGTCACGGATTCCATAACTTCCGTGACAAAATCATAGCTTTAACTATAGTAAATGAAACAATGAATTCACACTACTGTGTCTCTTTTGGGTAATGTTGATCGCTAATTTGGCTCCTGAACCACTGAGGCTTTAGGTATCACTGCTCTAACGCATGCTTAGAAACCCTCTCAAAAGGCTTCTTTTGTACACTAAACACACATGCACGTTTCATATTCCATAGTGATGAGATGGCTGACTTCTGTCTTCTAGGGCTGGAACCAGTAAGGCAGTTTTAGACACATCAAAGCACATAGGAAATACAGTAAAAAGGTGCAATTTATAGACTCCAGCAGTAACTTTACCCTCCCAAAGGATTGGGCGGGAAGATGATCAGAAGGCAATATAAGACCTAATGTAAAAAGAACATGAGTAAATGTGAGTCTGTAGCTGATTAAAATATTTATAACATGAAAATGTGGAAAATTCATGTTTTGAGAGTTTCTTGGGGGTGGGAGGGGGGGAAGAGTGTGTGGACAGGGTAGCCAGAATCACACGCTGACTCTTGGTAGCGGGGAAAAAAATCTGGCCTTTGACTCTGCATGCCACTCAGCCCTAAGAAAGCCAAAAAAGAGGTAGGGAGGATAGAAATCCTTTAGGTTTCAAAGTTAGGATGGACCCAATTAAATCACAGTGCCATACTATGAAACAAACAAACAAACAAAAAAAAATACAGAAATACAGAAAATACAAGCCAGCTTTGCTCTGGATTCAATTTTACTTTGAAAATAAGATACATATTGTGGGTGTTATGAAACTATTAGTTAATAGTATAAAAACAACAATCTGAAATATGTTGGGTTTGATCTTTTCATCAAGTGTTAGGGAGATGTTCAAATAACTATGTCCCTGAGAAAGCAAAAATGCTTTTCTTTCCAAAGTTATTACTGTTTCTATTATAATCCATTCATTAAAAATTGTGGAAGTGGGTAGGTTGTTAAAAACCACACTTTCCAGCTCCAGGCTCCACAGAATTGTTTCTCATCTAAGTAAGAAGGTCTTTTATTTCATTATTGTTTTATTTACACATATTACTACAAGTTTCAGCTAAAGAAATACTGGTAAAACATCAGGGGCAGAAAACTAGCTGAAATTCCTGATATTGGTCATATCACACCATTAGATATTTTCAAGCAGAACACCAAAAAGTGAGGTCAATGCATACTATTGCATTTTGGGGGAGAAAAAAAAAAAAAATCAACTAGCTGAAGAGCGTGACGCTGACTCATAGAAATTTTTAACAACAGAAGAGGTTATTATAATCATCCAGCCTGACTTCCTGTGTACCACGTTATAGAATCTCACTTGGTAATTCCTGCATCAAGCCCAACAACTTGTAGTTGAATGAGAACATCCTTATTTCCAGATTTGTAACACGTGGATTGCAGCTTGGTTACAGACTGATTTCAAGAGAGAGTTCTGATTAAACTGATAGATTAATTTACTGGGCCCTATTTTGCTAGCAAATATTTTGCTTACTTCTTTCAAAAGCAAGGAGTTTGCAAACAAAGAGCATGACTTGAAAAAAATGTGTTCGGAAGCCTGTGCAAAGCCACACAAGTAGAGCCCTACCAACTTCATTACATTCTGGTCAATTTCACAGCCATAGGATTTGGAAATTAGTCAGTTTCACATTTTCAGATGGCTCATGGGATTGGGACCCTCACTTCTGCACTTTCTTCAGAGCTGGGCTCTGAAGGTAGCAGCCCCGGAGCTTCCTGCAGTTGCAGGAGGTTCCTGAAGGCGGAGCCGGGTCTGATCTCCCCCCTGCTGCTGGGAGCTCCTCGCTGCTAGTCCTGGCCAGGCTGGGGAGGGACAGGACCTGCTCTTCCCCGTGCACGGCTGCTCTCGAGGAGCCGGGGGGAGATCAGACCCATCTCTGGGTATGTCCCCCTGCTGCAGGGCACTCCCAGTGGCAGGGGGCAGATCAGTCCTACCTCCACCTCCGGCAACCTCCTGTGGCTGCAGGAAGCTCCAGGGCTGCAGCCAGGAGAGGTACCTGGAGGTGGGTCTGATCCCCCCCCAAGAGCAGTTGTGCAGGGGAAGAGCAAGTCCCATCCCTCCCGAGCCTGGAGGGAACTAGCGGCTGGGGGAATGGCAGGAGCCGCCGGCTGGGTCACCCCCAGCCCAGCCCCACCCCTTCCTCCCAACAGCTAGATTTCACAAGGGTGTGTTGGGGGGTCTGATTTCACAGTCAGTGACATGTTTTTCACAGCTGTGAATTTGGTAGGGCCATACACATAAGCCCTGAGAAAGCAGCATGGCAGCCAGATGTACAACAAATGTCCTTTTTCTCTTAGTTTGACCATGATTAGATTTATAAACAAAACCTTTCGAGCCAATACATTTGGGGTTCTGTCTAAATTTCCAATGTAAACTTCATTTTGAGGAATTTCTTCATTCAAACATTGGGCTGAAAGTTGTCTTAAATTCTTAAAACGACCGAGGTAGTATTTGATATTGTTATAGTTTCATATTATGCACTTTCACTGTCTTTTTATTAGAGTGGTTAAAGTATTTTAGTTTCTTGTCCCATTATCTTTTTGTACAACTGGAAGGTTCTTCCTTGCCCATACCCAGGAGAGTGTCTCTCAACCTTTCCAGACTACTGTATCCCCTTCAGGAGTCTGGTTTGTCTTGCATATGCCCAAGTTTCACCTCACTTAAAAACTACTTGCTTCAAAATCAGACATTAAAAATACAAAAGTGTCACACCATACTATTACTGAAAAATTACTTACGTTCTCATTTTACCATATAATAAATCAACTGGAATATAAATATTGTACTTACATTTCAGTGTACTGTATATAGAGCAGTATAAACAAGTCATTGTATGAAATTTTAGTTTCTACTTACTTCGCTTGTGCTTTTTATGTAGTCTGTTGTAAAACTAGGCAAATATCTAGATGAGTTGATGTAACCCCTGGAAGACCTCTGAGTACCCTGAGGGTACATGCACCCCTGGTTGAGAACCACTGTCCAGGAGCACAGTTGGGGGTGAGGTGGGGGGAGTGAGTAAGGAGCTTGGGCAGAACTGTCGGTCAGAATAATGCACTGACCACTCCTTAATTACTGCCTCAGGAAAAGCTAAACAACAGACCTCGAGCCTATTGTCCCTCTGCAAATTTGTGTACACAGAGTCAATCCCTTACCTCTCTCTAAAAGTGCAAAGTTTCAAAAAGTTCAACGAACAGAAGATTGTTGGGGGTAGAATAGATCTGGACAAGCAGAAGTCATCTGGAGATAAATGTGAGAAGGGAGGGACAGGCAGTAGAAACAAAAGTGAAACTGTTTGAGCAGCATATTCCAGAAGTCTTGAGGTCTTTCTGAGGGTAGCCTTCATTGATTTGAGATCTACCATGCCATTCTCTCACTAGTAGGGAAAACCTATAACGGCAGCAGTCCGTAAAAGAGACCCAGTTTAGGAATACTTTAATGAGGTTCCTCTACCTGTGGGTAAGACAGGCATGCTTGCAAAATGCAAACAGTGCAACAAAGAAATGCAAGGCCTGGTTGCCCGAATGAAACAACATCATGAGAAGTATTCGTTTTCAGGAAGAAGCTGCACTGAAGATGATGAAAGGAACATGTCTGAACATACAGGATCTTCAGGTTGGTAAACTTTTTTATTTCATACTTCCTTTCTTAAGGACTGCCTGTCTTCCTTCTGGACTACTCTTCAATTCTCATGTTTGAGCAAAAAATATAGTTGTTACTCTATGGTACTATCATTTTAGATGCAGTTGTGATAGAAAAATAAATAGCTGAAATAGGTAGATCTTCCTTTTACAATTTCACCTTGAAAGTAGTACTGAGTGTCAACGAATGCAATGAGTAATACTAAATGAACAGTATGGTAATAATAATTAAATAACTGCCTTGACTTATTTTGTTTAGGAGAAGCCATTCTCAACATACAGGATTCTGAAGACTATCCACCTTCAAGATCACCATCATTTTCTATAGTTTCAGAGTTATCTGCCAATGATAGTGTTTCAGTCACATCATATAGGTCACATAGCCACATTATATCACCTGTAGTAAAAAGAAAAAAAAAATCTCCATCATCCAGAAACAACTATAGATAAGTTTGTGATTAGAACCAGCAGATTACAAAAAGAGGTAATTGATGAAAAAATTGCCCAGTTTGTTTATGCAACAACCTCTCCTTTCTGTATGATTGAGAACCCCACACTTCATTAACATGGTTCAGTCATTAAGATCAGGATACAGTCCACCCAACAGAGCAGATGTCATAGGCAAATTGCTGGATAAAGTGTATGAAAGAGAAATTGAGCAGTGTGCAAAAGGTCTAGAGGGTAAAATTGTTAACCTGAGTCTTGATGGGTGGAGCAATGTCCACAATGATCCTTTTATATGTGCTTGTGTGACAACAGAAGAAGGGGATGTCTTCCCTACAGAAACAATTGATACATCAGGAAATGCACACACAGCAGAATACTTACAAGAAGTAGCAGTAAAAGCTATAACAAACTGTGAAAAAAAAAAATTCACATGTGTAATACGCAGCTTGGTCACAGACAATGCTGCAAATGTATCCAAGATGAGAAGAAATTTAGAAGAGAGTCCCAAGCTAATAACATACGGTTGCAGTGCTCATTTCGTGCACCTTCTAGCCAAAGACTTCAGTGTTCCAGAAATGAAGGCTAATGTTGTTGAAATTGCAAAAATACTTCCGTAACAACCACTTTGCAGCAGCTGCTTTGAAAAAAGTGGGAGGAACCATGCTAATTTTCCCACAAGACGTGCGATAGAACGCAGAAGTGGACTGTTTTGAGCACTATATCAAGAACTGGCCTAATCCGATGACTGTTTGTGAACAAAATTGTGAAAAAATAGATGGCACTGTCACAGCCAAAGTTCTCACCATTGGGCTTAAGAGAAATGTTGAACACATGCTGAGTACCCTGAAGCCTATTTCTTGTAGCCTCGAACAAAATGCAGGAACATAGCTGTTTTATTACTGACGCTGTTGAAATTTGGAAGGAACCAAGTGAAAAGAAAGAGAAATATGCAAAGACAGAGTTAAATTACAACCATTAAAAAAAAAATAACGAATGGGACAAGTACTATCTCCAGCTCATTTTCTAGCAAATATTCTCAGTACTTGGTATCAGGGTCAAACCTTAACTGCTGAAGAAGAGGAGTTGGCTATGACATGAGCATCCAGCAATCATCCCTCCATAATGCCAACTATAATAAAGTTCAGAGCTAAGGGTGAACCAGTCAAGAAATATATGTTTGCTGATGTTTTAAAGAAAGTCACATCACTGAACGGATGGGAGTCACTTAAGCACTTGGATTCAGAGATTGTTGAAGTGATAATCTCACTTTTAACAGCAGTAGCTTCTTCTACCGGTGTAGAAAGAAAATACTCTCTCTCTGGACTAATTCATTCTAAATTGAGAAATCGTTTGGGATCTGAAAAAGCAGGAAAGCTTGTTTTTCTTTTCCAGATTATGAACAAACAGGAAAATGAAGGTTACGACAACTGAGTTAGCTGCCGAAGCCAATATTTTAAGTTTCTCATGTTGACCTGGCTGACAGTTGGGTTTTTTTGTTGTTGTTGTTTTTTTTTTAATTCATTAAACTATTTTAGTTAAAAACAATTTTAACAAAAACAAACCTGATTTTAAAAAACTTGAATGTTTAACTAAATTCAAAAAATCATATGCTTGTTTTATTAAATTATATGTTTTCTGTTGAAGAAAAAAATCCAGAATCCATAATGTTGTTGTTTTAGTTAAATAAAACAATTTAAATATTTGTCTGGTGATGTTCTCCTCCTAATACAGCCTGGCAAGAAAATCCTCAAAATATTAATGCTTAACCTGTTGAATTGGAGATAGTTCACCTCCCAGTGACTTCATAAACATCTGCTTCAATTACCTTTGGTAAATGAAATAATCAAACAATCATTCATTTTCTGATATAGCTGTAAAACTCATCTGAAAAGTTTTCAAAATAAATCATGTTAAAAATTTATAGTGTGTACCTTGTAAAAATGAAACCTACATCTATCTCTTAGTTGTGAAGAATATGGATTAAGGTTATAACAACCAACAAGAATGCACTTTTATGTAGAAATCCATGATTAAATCGAGTATTCCTGACTAGTGATTTAAATCAAATCCACCCTGCCAAAACATAATTTAACTCTTTCTCCGTTCAAAGAAAGCAGCCATAATTCTACAAACTTTGAGGGAGACCAGGGCACAATTGACAGGTCCACGTGATACCATCATTAACAATCTCTTTGAATGGGACCCGCGTGTAGATACAGTCAACTTCGGACTATGTCGCATATCTTTGACGAGTGCCCGCTGACTTATTTCGATGGCAGGCTACCGGCTCTTCATCTGACTGATGATGATGCTATTAAATGGCTGGGCAGACTGTGCATACTCAGAGATTAACAATGATACTTTTGTCCATTCCTAAATCTCAAATAGCTTATGCTTTGGAAGATAAGCCATGGAAGAGAGTACTATGAACAACATTCATGGTACCTGGCCCAGTAAACATACACATGAATACATTTACTCATGGGGGTAGTTCTGTTTCCAGGATTGACTGTATCAGTAAGTGAAGTTATTTATAGCTGTTTGTGTAATAAGCTTGTAAAATGTGTGGTGTGTCCTTCTGTAGTGGCAAGTACACAGAAGATAACAGCCAGCTGCTACTGCCAGTTAGTGGAATTACTCCTTTAGATCAAGCCTTAAAGGTCTGGATTTTGGTCTGAAGACCCTAGATTCAAACCCTACTGACAATCCTGTAAGCATAATAACGCCTACCATGGATCGTGCCCCATATGAGGGGAGCAAGCAATGTTTCTAGACATTAATGAACAACAAGATATTAGAAACAATGTGCAACTCATGTCAAATTACATAGGTTGTGATTACTTTTTCCAATGTGCTTTTCTGGGAAATTTCTAAGGTGATGTTAGTTATTGAGATCTGAAATAGCCTAGCACAAAAATCACAACAATTCTGTTTTGAGGGTTGCAAAGGAAACAAGTAAGCAGCAGCAAGAGCTGTTTGTCATTTGGTGTGTATATGTACTATAGCCTGTCTATCATAATCAAGAGGATGCCCAGAACCTTGCCTAATTAAAAAATAGATATATTGTATGTGTCACTATTGTCACAACTTCTAGAGGGGCTGCAAAAATGGTTAACCTTTCGGTCAAGTGTTTGGCAAGCTGCTTCCTCCAAGTGTTATCTGCCCCAGAGCCGAACAGCACCATTTCCAAACGCACCTGAGTTATGCCAGCTCAGGGAGCTATTCTTGAACCCGTGTCTAAGTGTGCGTCACCAATGCCAAATCTCCAGGCAGCTGTGAAACTAGATTTTAATGAGAACTGAAATGATCAGCCAAACTGTAATTGCAAATGACTGCTTGGTTAGACTTTGATGCCTATGAGATATCTAATTAGAAAATTGTAGTCTGAAAAATATTTATAAAATTATACCCATCTTTCTTAAATCATCAGGTCTCGAGGGAGGCAGATATTTGAATTCTGTACTCAGTTTCTTGGAATATTTGCTTGAAAATATATCTTGTTCTTTTATGCACACTGCATATTTAGGGCTCATGGTTTGTTCGTGCCAAATCTTATGAATGTCTGTCTGAGAGAATGTTTGCAAATTTGGTCCCAAAGTTAAGAAAACTACACATTTTTTCCCCCTCTAATTAGACAATATTTTCCTGGTTTTTCCAATTTTTAAGAGAGTCTTCTGGTTTTTTTTTTCCCCTACCAGCTATAGTATGCCTAGTAGCCAGCTTTTTTACTTAAAATCTTGTACTTGAGTGAATAACTTGCTCTTTTCTCAAAACCCAATAAGAGTAAGAAAACCTCTGATGTTCTGTTTGACTAGGCCACACTATCCCTGAAACACATTTCCCTTATCATGTTAGTAGCATTAAGGAATTGTTTAAAAAAATTAAGCTGTGACTCCATCAGGTCATATTTTAAATAAGAGTAAAACAAACATATTACATCTTTAGTCTTTCCAAATGGAGGAGATTTTTTTTTTTTTTTTTTTTTTTTTTTTTTTAAAGTGCAGCCCCTCTTTTTATGTACCAAAAGGCCCATATGTGCAGCATCTTTTTATAGACTAAAGTTCTTTTTGGGGGTACAGTGAAAGGCATTTTATTCAGATTAACTGTCTCTCAATAAAGTACACAGGATGGAGATGAAAGACTTAATGAAGAGAACAGGAGTACTTGTGGCACCTTAGAGACTAACAAATTTATTAGGTCATAAGCTTTCGTGGGCTACAGCCCACTTCATCGGATGCATAGATTGGAACATATCGTAAGAAGAGATTTTTGTGTGTGTGTATATATATATATTATATACACACACACACACACAGAAGGGGGAAGTTGCCATACAAACTGTAAGAGACTAATTAATTAAGATGAGCTATTATCAGCAGGAGGAAAAAAAATCTTTTGTAGTGATAATCAAGATGGCCCATTTAGACAGTTGACAAGAAGGTGTGAGGATACTTAACGTAGGGAAATAGATTCAATATGTGTAATGACCCAGCCACTCCCAGTCTATTCAAACCCAAGTTAATGGTATCTAGTTTGCATATTAATTCAAGCTCAGCAGTTTCTCATTGGAGTCTGTTTTTGAAGCTTTTCTGTTGCAAAACTGCCACCCTTAAATCTTTTACTTAGTGGCCAGAGAAGTGTTCTCCTACCGGTTTTTGAATGTTGATTCCTGATGTCAGATTTGTATATTTATTTATTCTTTTGCATAGAGACTGTCCGGTTTGGCCAATGTACATGGCAGAGGGACATTGCTGGCACATGATGGCATACATCACATTGGTAGATGTGCAGGGGAACAAGCCCCTGATGGCATGGCTAATGTGATTAGGTCCTATGATGCTGTGACTTGAATAAATGTGAACAGAGTTGGCATCAGGCTTTGTTGCAAGAATAGGTTCCTGGGTTAGTGTTTTTGTTGTAATGCATCCGATGAAGTGAGCTGTAGCTCACGAAAGCTTATGCTCAAATAAATTGGTTAGTCTCTAAGGTGCCACTAGTACTCTTAGTCTCTAAGGTGCCACAGAGGCTGCTACTCTGAAACCTGTCATTATGCAAGGCACTGCATTTAGCCGTATGGAGTGGAAATCTATCAACTGCATGAAAAAACTCATACAGATACAGACAGACATCTTCCTTTCCAAATGCAAACAGATGGACATCGTACCAAAAGGACTGAAGGTAAAAAATCCATTACAATCTACATACGATACAGAGTATGCTGACAGCTTGTGCCACACGCTCTCAAAGAAACTGCGGAACCACCTGATCAACATCCTCTACAGCAAACAGGGAAAGATTAAGAATGAGCTCTCAAAACTGGATACTCTCATAAAAAAACAACCTTCCACACAAACTTCCTTGTGGCTGGACTTTACAAAAACTAGACAAGCCATTTACAACACACACTTTGCTTCTCTACAAAAGAAAAAGGACACTAAACTATCTAAACTACTACATACCACAAGAGGCCACAGCAATGGTTCCCTTAACCCACCCAGCAATATTGTCAATCTATCCAACTACACTCTTAGCCCAGCAGAAGAATCTGTCCTATCTCGGCGCCTCTCCTTCTGCCCCTCCACCCCCACGAACATGATACAGTTCTGTGGTGACCTAGAATCCTATTTTTGACGTCTCCGACTCAAGGAATATTTCCAACACACCTCTGAACAACATACTAATCCACAGAGACCTTCCTACCAACACTACAAAAAGAAGGATTCTAGGTGGACTCCTCCTGAAGGTCGAAACAATAGACTGGACTTCTACATAGAGTGCTTCCGCTGACATGCACGGGCTGAAACTGTGGAAAAGCAGCATCACTTGACCCATAACCTCAGCCGTGCAGAACACAATGCCATCCACAGCCTCAGAAACAACTCTGACATCATAATCAAAAAGGCTGACAAAGGAGGTGCTGTCGTCATCATGAATTGGTCGGAATATGAACAAGAGGCTGCTAGGCAGCTCTCCAACACCACTTTCTACAAGCCATTACCCTCTGATCCCACTGAGGGTGACCAAAAGAAACTACACCATCTGCTCAAGAAACTCCCTGATAAAGCACAAGAACAAATCCTCACAGACACACCCCTGGAACCCCGACCTGGGGCATTCTATCTGCTACCCAAGATCCATAAACCTGGAAATCCTGGACGCCCCATCATCTCAGGCACTGGCACCCTGACAGCAGGACTGTCTGGCTATGTAGACTCCCTCCTCAGGCCCTACGCTACTAGCTCTCCCAGCTATCTTCAAGACACCACTGACTTCCTGAGGAAACTACAATCCATCGGTGATCTTCCCGAAAACACCATCCTGGCCACTATGGATGTAGAAGCCCTCTACACCAACATTCCACACAAAGATGGACTACAAGCCGTCAGGAACAGTATCCCCAATAATGTCACGGCAAACCTGGTGGCTGAACTTTGTGACTTTGTCCTCACCCATAACTATTTCACATTTGGGGACAATGTATACCTTCAAATCAGCGGCACTGCTATGGGTACCCGCATGGCCCCACAGTATGACAACATTTTTATGGCTGACTTAGAACAACGCTTCCTCAGCTCTTGTCCCCTAATGCCCCTACTCTACTTGCGCTATATTGATGACATCTTCATCATCTGGACCATCTGGAAAAGAAGACCTTGAGGAATTCCACCATGATTTTCCATCCCACCATCAACCTCAGCCTGGACCAGTCCACACAAGAGATCCACTTCCTGGACACTACGGTGCTAATAAACAATGGTAACATAACACCACCCTATACCGGAAACCTACTGACCGCTATTCCTAACTACATGCCTCCAGCTTTCACCCAGACCACACCACATGATCCATCGTCTACAGCCAAGCATTACAATACAACCACATTTGCTCCAACCCCTCAGACAGAGACAAACACCTACAAGATCTCTATCAAGCATTCTTACAACTACAGTACCCACCTGGTGAAGTGAAGAAACAAACTGACGGAGTCAGAAGAGTACCCAGAAGTCACCTACTACAGGACAGGCCCAAAAAAGATAATAACAGAACGCCACTAGCCATCACCTTCAGCCCCCAACTAAAACCTCTCCAACGCGTCATCAAGGATCTACAAGCTATCCTGAAGGATGACCCATCACTCTCACAAATCTTGGGAGACAGCCCAGTCCTTGCCTACAGGCAGCCCCCCAACCTGAAGCAAATACTCACCAGCAACCACACACCAGAACCACTAACCCAGGAACCTATCCTTGCAACAAAGCCCGTTGCCAACTGTGTCCGCATATCTATTCAGGGGACACCATCATAGGGCCTAATCACATCAGCCACACTATCAGAGGCTCTTTCACCTGCCATCATATGCCAGCAATGTGATATATGCCATCATGTGCCAGCAATGCCCCTCTGCCATGTACATTGGCCAAACTGGACATTCTCTACGTAAAAGAATAAATGGACACAAATCAGATGTCAAGAATTATAACATTCATAAACCAGTCGGAGAACACTTCAATCTCTCTGGTCACTTGATTACAGACCTAAAGGTCGCAATATTACAACAAAAAGACTTCAAAAACAGAGTCCAACGAGAGACTGCTGAATTGGAATTAATTTGCAAACTGGATACAATTAACTTAGGCTTGAATAGAGACTGGGAGTTGATGTGTCATTACGCAAAGTAAAACTATTTCCCCATGTTTATTTCCCCACCCCCACCCCCACCGTTTCTCAGAGGTTCCTGTTAACTGCTGGAAATGGCCCACCTTGATTATCACTACAAAAGGTTTTCTCCCCCCCTCCCCTGCTGGTAATAGCTCATCTTAAGTGATCACTCTCCTTACAGTGTGTATGATAACACTCATTTTTTCATGTTCTGTGTGTATATATAAATCTCCTCACTGTATTTTCCACTGAATGCATCCGATGAAGTGAGCTGTAGCTCACGAAAGCTTATGCTCAAATAAATTGGTTAGTCTAAGGTGCCACTAGTACTCCTTTTCTTTTTGTTTTTGTTGTGTGGTTGCTGGAGAGTATTTGCTTCAGGTTGGGGGGCTGTCTGTAAGCGAGGACTGGTCTGTCTCCCAAGATCTGTGAGAGTGAGGGATGAAGAGAGTATCTTCTTTAAGGGACTGGTTCTGCAAACCTGGTAACATGTAGTCCTTACTCACATGAGCAGTCCTATTCCTTTTGATGTCAATGAGACTACTCGTATGAGTAAGGTTTGGGGAGTCAGACCCTCAGTTAGATTTATTCTTTGACCTGATCCTTATTCACACACACCTTTAAGAATTCTGCCAATTATTCCACTTAAAAAGCCACAGAGAGAGACACAGAAACAGATCATAATTTTAGTCCTATCATGTTAATAAACTAATAAAACTCTAGGGATATTACAGCACTCTAATTGTCTTGATCTTGCTTGGTTAAATGTCATTATCCCTAGCTTCACAAGTAAACCTAGAGCAATTCATATTTCTTGCAAATAATTTATGCTATGACTATAGTCTTCTTATTCTTGAATTATCCACAGACATAACAAGTGATTTTTATTTTGTATTACAAACATGACTGTAATTAGCTCACTAGAAGTACCTGTATTCACTATGCGCACTGCGGTACCCCCTAAGTCACATGGTATTGTTTCTGCTCCCTGACTAGATGATGTAACTGTTACAAGGGGCAAGAGTCATTCTTGGCCCATGAATTACCCATGAGCAAGTTGCCACTTTTATGAATTCATTCACTATGTGTAATTATTTGTGCCATCTAAAGAGAGCTGTGACAGCACTTCTGCTGCTGCTCTTTATTCACATTAGCATTTGCAATACTTTTGCGTTCCGTGAACACTCTTGGGAACAACAAAACACCCATTTGCTTAGGAGTACGTGAATGGCGGATTGGGAGTTTGTTCTGAATTAAGTGCTGTATTATGTAAATATTTAATGTCCCATGGTGAACTACATTTTAAAAAATCCTGAAGAACTTGATTGACTAGATTAACATGGCAAGGGGAGAAAATCTCTCCCCACAAAATTGAAAGGAACAGAAACTGTAAAAGAAAAACATACCCCATAACTGGTGGCAGTCACTACAAATCTTGGCTTTTCAGTTATTTAAAAAAAAAAAAAAAAAAAAAAAAGAATAGTAATTAATGGTTTAGATGGAAAGTATTTAATGTAAATGCTAAATGGAGGGGTTTGTTCTTATTCAGCCTTCTTACAATATTTTGAAAGTGAGCTGCAATTTCAACCACATGAGGCATGAAATCAATTAAAGAACGTTTATGCTTCAGCACACTTGTAACTACGCCGTTTAAAATTGTCAATTTACGCTTTAATACATTTTTGTTAATTTCCCAATCTGGATGTGTAATAACTAAAGATATGAACACACAGCATAAGCGTGTCTCTCTAAACCATTTAGTCTTCCTAGATTTTCCTGATAAAAGGCCAGTTTAACTGGTTTGAATTTTACCCCTGTACAAACAAGACACGCAAATTTAACTAATAGATCTACTACTGCAGACAAAACCACTAGCCTCTGGCCTTTTCATGACCCCTTTCTGATTAAATAGTATTATGCACTTTAATAGTTTAATTGCTGCACAAAGACTTTAGTGGAGCAAATAGGACATTTATATAAATAAGGTTTAGAACTGACAGCATTATAAAGGAGAAACTTTACACAAGCTGCGTTCTCCACTGTTGGACACAGTATTGCTGTAGGTACAGACAAGGGATACAATCATCGTTCCTGATCCACATGTGGGCGGTACTCCATCTACAGAATAGGGAGGAGGGCAGCTTCCTCTACAGCACCATTTCTGCTATTACCTTGGATTCTGCGGAGTAGGGACCGTTCCATGAGCCCTGGAATGAAATCCTGGCGTTACTGATGTTAATGGGAGTTTTGTAATTGGCTTGAGTGAGGCCAAGATTTCACTCCTGAACGCCACAAGGGGAGCAGGGAGGCACACTGTTCTCTCCACCAGCTGTGCAGTGCTCAGCACTGAAAGAAAGCACAGCTCTACTATCTTAGCAAGCAGAAATGTATTTCAGTTCATATAATTCTCCAAGAAAATGCCAATATACCTGGACTGGAGCAGAATCACATGGAAATGAGAGATGCTTGAGTTAAAGCATGAACCCAATTAAGGATTCTACAGGCAAATATTTGTTTAACCTAGGACTTGTCTACACGGAGAAGCACTGCACACGGCAAGGATGTGATTACTAACCATGCCCATAACATTGCACATTAATTGACCCATATAGACCCTGCCGGTGCACACTAAAGGTTCCCTAGCACACTTTAACATAGTACTGTTAAAAACAGCATACGTTAAAGCTCACTAGGGAACCTTTAGTGCGCATCAGCAGGGTCTACACAAACCAATTAATGCGCAACATGTCCGTGTGCTTTAGAAATCACCTCCGGCAGGGTCCATTACCCTGCTGTTTAGACAAGCCCTTATATTAACTGGCAAACAAAAACTATATTTAGTGACTTATGTTTGCAGGAGGACACAACCCACCCACACAAATCTTTAAAAGTACGACCATAAAAAGCTGGGAGAACAGACTCCTTTCTGCCTTCATATGGCTTACAACTCTGTCAATAAAACACTCCAGTGTGCCATTTCCATCTCCAAGAGACACCCAAAAGCAACACGAACCAGCTCCATCAAACTTGCACTCTAATGCAAAACCTTAACAGTGACCTCATATGTATGTTAGTTCTATCAACAGATCAGAAGACTGATTGTCACACACAACATTCACTGAGGCAAGTTCTTTCGGTTCTACACAGCTGAATGCTGAATTTGGGTATCAAACCTGGCAGAATACGACTGCAGGTACAAGTGATCTCAGGGGCATTACCATAGGAACTGTTTCTCATTTTAGGTCCATTAAAAGCTTGTGGGTCAAGAATCTGTTTAATAGTACAAAAACTGTAGACCAACACTTCACAGTTGTTACAAAGTACGATGCCAAAGACACATACTGAAGCAATGACTACAGCACAGAAAATGAAGTTCTGTTTTTCATTACTTTAGGTTACAAAGCTCAACAATTGCACTGAGCCTCCCACAATTCTTCTCTTCTGACTTTTGCACTCCCAATATAAAAACAACAAACAAACCCTCCATGCTTCCTATTTATGTTCACATGCTATTAAATTCATGTCTCGTTAAAACAAACACCTGCAGAGTCTTTATAGTCTTAATGTCTTCTACACTGTTTAGAAAATGTTTTTTCTTATATCAAGTACAGCATGCTTAGTTTCTCTAGCGTACACTTAACTATTTCACAGTGGAACAGACAACCCTTTTCCTGACCTGCTCCTGCTAGGCCAGGCTTGTTTAATGGTGCTCCTCCTCTCTCCCCCCCGTCTTCTCTCCCATTGAATACAGACAGGTTTCAGAGTAGCAGCCGTGTTCGTCTGTATCCGTAAAAAGAAAAGGAGTACTTGTGGCACCTTAAAGACTAACAAATTTATTAGAGCATAAGCTTTCGTGAGCTACAGCGCACTCTCACGAAAGCTTATGCTCTAATAAATTTGTTAGTCTAAGGTGCGACAAGTACTCCTTTTCTTTTTATTGAATACAGAGTAAATCATCTCAAACTGCCAAATCCAAACAACCAAATAAAATTCTTCCAGCTGTCTGTGCAAAAAGAAAAAATGGGAAGTCAGTGCAAGGCCAGTTGCATTTGCTGTTGGCAAATGCTCTTACACACAGCTCAGTGGTTAGTTCTTGTTTTTTAAAATGTGGTACTAGAAACCTCAGGGTTGGGGTTAGTTACCCTCTGGGGTTTGGCACATCTGTAGTTGCAAACCAGACCATTTGAATCCACAGCATCCAATACATCATTTTCTATGAAATTACAAGGCCTGGGTGCCAAGAAATGTTAGGATGAAGTGGTTTAAAGGATGTACTTTAAGATGTAAGATGTACTTTAACAAGAATGGTGTCCTTAAAAAAAAAAAATTTTGTCATTAACATACCTGACCTTTCCATGCCTATATTAATAAACCTTCTTCATAACCTGTATCTGTTACTTTTAAAAGATCCATTGGTGTTTGGTCAACCTCTTATCATAATCTGTGCATAGATTTTGTTCAAATTCCAAAAATGGTCACCACACATTATAAAATCTACTTGATCCTGATATAAGGCTGTCATTTTTCTATTAAATGGGCTTCCCGTACTTTATTTCTCCATGTCACTGATGTTAGGGGATCTGTCCTTGTCCAAAAACAAACTAATCTCACATCAGGTAATTGTCTTATCAGTGGGTCCTTCCTCAAGTCAATAATCTCTAAAGTAATAGAGCCACTTTGGATTCTGTGGGTAGCCGAACTTCAGATGTCTTGAAAGTTCTATTTGTTATTTTCCTCCAAAAGACTATTGCCTTAAGGCATTCCCACCATAATGCAGGAAGGTCCCTATTCTTCCACATCCTTTTCAGTACTTATGACTAGAGCTCAGCAAATAATGGGGTTTTTTGGTTCAAGAACCAAACCAAAAAATCCAAAAGAAAATCCAGTTCGATTCAAACCAAATCAATTGGCGGGGGGGGGGGGGGGGGGGGGGGGGGGGGGGAGGAGACTCTGGTTTTGATTTGGCTGTTTTTCACCCTTTGTGGGTTTTTTAAAATAGGCTAAATTTGAAATAAAAATATTGGTTTGATTAAAAAAATTGAAGCATTTAGTTTCAACTCCCTCTCTCCTCCCAACCAAAACTATTAGACAAATTCAATCCAAATTTGGCCAAAAGTTTTTGGCTCTGAAAAATGCATTTTTTATGAAAAACCATTTGTCTATGTAACAGAGTGGCTTGCCTCTTAAAAGGCTGGAGGGCCTGTGGCTAGCCAACTCTGATAACTAATGAGGCACTACTGGGAAAGATCAAGTGACTTACTGATAAAGAGAAGCGGGAGGAAGTTCAGGAGATGACAGGTTTCAGAGTAGCAGCCATGTTAATCTGTATCCGCAAAAAGAAAAGGAGTACTTGTGGCACTTTAGAGACTAACAAATTTATCTGAGCATAACCTTTCGTGAGCTACAGCTCACTTCATAGGATGCATCCGATGAAGTGAGCTGTAGCTCACGAAAGGTTATGCTCAAATAAATTTGTTAGTCTCTAAGGTGCCCCAAGTACTCCTCTTCTTTTTTCAGGAGATGAGAGGCTCCTACAGGAAAGACCCTGACATCAGGAGAGTTTGGAGTCCAGTGAGGGGGAGGCTCCTGGGGGAAACTCTGCCTGGCTTTGCACTGGGAGGCCAAAGCTGGAAAGCTGAGCTCTAGTTAGGAAGAGCTGGGAAGGCTGGCTGAGAGAACAGAGCGGGACAGAAAAGAACTCCGGTTATGATATAAGATGCCAGAGCTATATATGAACATTAGTGTTCTTGTTTTGTGGTTATTTTGGGAAACTGAGGATTGTTTTGAACTGTTACTGTTATTAAACCAGTCCCAGGCAGGGGTGGTATTAACCCAGAGGGAAGCCATTATGCCATTCTAAAAGGGCTGTGAAGGGGGGAAAACAGAGGCAGGGTGCTGCAGAGTGACCTTTGGGCACAAGAGAGCACTCAGGAGGCAGCGGCCAAGTTACAGTCAAGTTTTGCCCAGCTCTATTAATGACTCTTTAAATACATTTTATATGAAGTAAGGTACCATTCATAAAGGATAATAATTTTTCTTAATGGTTACACAACTAGATGAGTCCTTCCTCCAGATATTTTCCCCAATCATAGAACTGGAGGGGACCTCGGGAGGTCATCTAGTCCAGTCTCCTGCTACTCTTGGCAGGACTAAGTATTATCTCGACCATCCCTGACAGGTGTTTATCTAACTTTCTGAGATAAATGAAGGGGGTAGGGAGGTAGCTCCCTTTTATGGACTATAAAATCCCTCTTAGTAGCTGTTCTCTACTTGCTTTACCTCTAAAGGGTTAAAAGTCTCACTGCGATGCATAGGTAAAAGGAAGTGAGTGGGCACCTGGCCAAAAGAGCCAATGGGAAGGCTAGAACTTTTTAAAATTGAAACAAGACTCCCCTTTTGTCTGTCTGTTGTTCTCAGGGAGAAACAGACACAGAACAACTATGCTGTGAGAAACTTGGGGCCAGGTTTGAAAAATCATCGGTATCATATGTAGAAACTCCTCATTTGAAATCCCAGATAGGTATGTAGATCAGGAAATGTCTAGGAAGACATGATTAGGTTTCTCTTTTTATGGCTTGTGGATTCTTCTGGGCTAACCCCAAATGCTCCTGATTTGCTTGTAACCTTTAAGCTGGACCGCAAGAATGTTATTCTTGATGCTTAATCCTTGTAAGTGTTTTTTTGTTTTTTTAAAATCTAGCAGTAGCCTGAGTTTCCAGATGTATTTTCTCTCTTTATTTTTAATAAAATTTACCTTTTTTAAAAACAGGATTTGATTTGTGTGTCCTAAGAGGTTTGTGCACATGTTGTTTAATTAGCTGGTAGCAACAGCTGATTTCCTTTGTTTTCTTTCTCAGCTCTCCCCTGGGGGAGAGGGGGCAGGGAGGTGATGAAAGGGCTTGAGGGTACCCCACAGGAAGGATTCCCAAGTGCACCTTCCTGGGTCCTCAAAGGGGTTTTGCACTTGGGTGGTGGCAACATCTACCCATCCAAGGTCAGAGAAAAGCTGTAACCTTGGGAGTTTAGTACAAGCCTGGAGTGGCCAGTATTAATTTTTAGAATCCTTGCGGGCCCCCACCTTCTGCACTCGAAGTGGCAGAGTGGGGAAATCAGCCTTTACACCTGCTCTTAAAAATCTCCAATGATGGAGATTCCACAACCTCTGTAGGCAATTTATTCCAGTGCTTAACCACCCTGACAGCTGGGAAGTTTTTCCTAACGTCCAACCTAAACCGTCCTTACTGGAACCTAAGCCCATAGCTTCTTGTCCTGGCCTCAGAGGTTAAGGAGAACAATTTTTCTCCCTCCTCCGTGTATCAACATTTTATGTACTTGAAAACTGTTGTGTCTCTTCTCCAGACTAAACAAACACTATTTTTTTCCCAATCTTCCCTCATAGGTCATGTTTTCATCTTTCCTGAAATGTGGCTCCCAAAACTGGACACAATACTCCAAGGTGATTTATTTCAGATCCTTTCCTCATTTTTCTATAAAGGTATTCTTATATTCTAGATACCTCAGTAACAATTTGTTATACCTGTGTTTCTTAACGTTTTGAGGTTGGTGACCCCTTATTCAAAGTGAAAAACGTTCACAGCCCTTATATTTACTATAAAAGATATTAAAGAGTATCAATGATAGGTCTGTATAATTTCTGTATGTTTTTGCAAGAGGTTGACAGAGACTACTAGACTTTCAGAGGCAAGAGGGTGCAGGGAGCGGGGGAGTTAGTTTTTCTTTGTTTCAGATTGTACTAAAATTTCCAATACCTCGCAACCCCCTTGATTGCCTTTTCTGAACCCTTCTGGTTCATGACCCACTGGTTTAGAAACACTATTATACTATGTGGAGATCAGGTCCTTTGAGGTGGCCTTTTTAGAGTTAGGGATTTTATCCTTGTTAACAGTCTTCTGAAATCTGGACTTTCTACATGGGTTTTGATACAATGCTTTAGTTGCAAAATAGCTAATGCTAGCGTATCAATACACAGCATAAGTTCTTTGATGTTAATTTCCATAATTGAATCATTACAGAATATTTGGCCAATGGTTGTATAGCTTTGCACCTCAAACATGATATATTGTATTAAACAGGCCTGGTTGTCTTTAACTGCCTATTATGGTAAGTCTTCTTTATTAATCAGAGCTGAGAAAAGCTTGGTTATTTTACTTCAGTTCTGTTTTAGCTAGGATGACCAGATGTCCCGATTTTATAGGGACAGTCCTGATAGTCAGGGCTTTTTCTCATATAGACACCTATTATTGCCCATCTTCTGTCCCAATTTTTCACATTTGCTATCTGGCCACCTAGTTTTAGCCAGTTAGGTGCTTGGGGCAAATAGTGAAACTGGAAACTTTTTTTTGTGAATAATAATGACAGAAAAAACTCTGCCACCTCTGGCATATTCAGCAGCAAATTCTGAGAGATATTTTGTCTTACAAAAAAAAACCCTCGTGGATTGTGTTAAATAAGTTAAACCTTTAAGGAAGCCATTGTGAGACACATATTTAATAAATATCACAGGCACATAAGAAAACATAAAATAATTGCTGGTAAAGTTAACAAATAACACAAATTAGTTAAATGGTAAATGACAGATCAGTTCTAAAGAGTGATCTGGATTGCATGGACTCATTTGAACAGCATGCATTTTAATACTGCTGAATACAAAGTGATATACACAGTACCCAGTAAAATAATTTCACTTACAAGATCAGGGAGTGTATTTTGGAGAGCCAGGCTTAGGGGGTTATGGTGGATATCAGCTGACCATGAGCTCCGACATAGTGGCTAATAGAACAAATGCTATTCTTCGATATTTAAGGTGGTGTTATTTTAAGACCATTACTGGAATGCAGTACTCAGTTTTGGTGTCTGTACTTCAAAAAGGATGTCAATGAATAGGAGAAAGTTCAGAAAAGAGCTACAAGAATGATTTTGAGGTCCGGAACATCTCTCTTAAGAGTGGGAAAAACTTAAGAAACTTGATCTAATGAATTTTTCCAAGAGATGACTCATCATTGTCTGTAAGTGTACATGAAGAGATGATATTTAATAGAGGGCTCTGATCTGGCAGTCAAACAACAAGATTCAATTATTGGAAGCTGAAGCTAGACAAAGTCAGACTGGAAATGTGGTGTAAATGTTTAACAATGAGGGTTACAATTGAAATAATTTATCTAGAGAAATGGTGGATTTTCCATCACTTAAAGTCTTTAAATTAAGACTTGAGATATGCTATAGATCAAAGATAGATATGGGCTAGATGTAGAAGTTGCCTGGTGAAATTCTATGGCATATGTCATTCAGGTGATCGGACTAGATGATTATTATGGTCCCTTTCTGGCCTTAACATCTATGAATATGTGAAAGGTTTTTTTATTTCAATAGATTTTTATAGAATACAAATTCTTTAGTGTACTGATCAGTATCAGGGGTTTAAAGAGGGTACAGAACTGCCAAAATCCTTCCCACACTTTCACTTATTTAAGTTGGAGAATCTTAAAGAACCACACTCCACATTTTACTATCTCATAATAGTGTTTTCCCAGAGGGCCAACACTCCATGAAACTAGGACTAATAGCATCTAATTACTGACATATATATGAGTGACTAATATTAAAACACTGCCAAGATCAGACAAGCATTCCAAATCCATCATAGACTCAATGTACAATCTCATCCAAATATTAAATGTATAACATAAAGCCTTGTATTAACTGGGTTAACTATTTCATGGCTACTAACCCCTGTTATTCATCCTAAGGTTTTATTCTGCTGTCCCTCTCCATAATATCCGAGGGCCTTCCATGAGACATAGGCTGGGAATAGTGAAGTCCTTAATGGATTTCATAGAATATACTCTGTTTAGGGTAGGGATTATTTTTTGTTTGGTGATTTTTGGATTTGTTTTTCTTGTTTTGTTTGCAGATAGAGGGGTGTTGGTGGTATTTACAACAGAGGGAAGGTCATTCTGCTGGAAAGGTGGAAAGGCTTTGTCATTCAGAAAGAAGGTCTTGCAAATTCCTAAAGTTTGCCAGACTCTAGATTCCTTTTTGTTTCTTAACTGTTCCGACATCCTCCAGAGATTGTAAATTACAATTACTGCAAAACAGTATTTATGTTCTAGTTACATATGTATATTCCCATCTACATGTGTTTTAGAAGATTTGTGGGAAAATAAAAACTATTTAAAAAAAAAGTGAGGTAGCATTCATGTGTGGGAGTTCAGGCATGACCACATTCTATTCTATTTTGTTGCTGGGATGCTGTGTAGTAAGCGAAAGTAAAATGGGGACAGAGTAAGATGGTAGAAGGAAGAGGGGAAGAAGAGATGCATGTAAACCAAAGGGTAAGATGTGTAGAAGGAGAAGCAGGCAGAGAACATGTGCAATAATTAACAATTTACAGGGATATTTACAGGGTATTTACAGGGATGATCATTGTTCTGTGTTTGTACAGTGCCTAGCACAACAGGGTCCTCCTAGTTGATGACTAGGGCTCCTAGGTACTACGCAAGTACAATAATAAATAAAAACTGCACTCCAAAATTTCTGAATTCCCACCATATTTGTCTGTGTATGGGCAAGAAATTCCACTTAACACAAATATATTTAAAAAAATGAAATCCAACTGTCTGTCCATCTTCATATGCTAGAGAGGCAGTGAACATGGGGACCAGAAACTCACGAATTCTAAATCCACCTCTTCCACTTTACTATGTGGTACTGGGTGAGACCCTTCATTTCTCTTTTCCTTAGTTTCCCCATCTGCAGATCAGAGATAGTACTTACCCACCTGAGAGATTCTCACATGAAAGATGCTAGATAAGTGCAAAGTATGCAAGTTAAATCTAAAACTAACCTAAGAATTTGTGTTTTTCAGATTAAGTCCCTGTCAACAAGTTTCTCTCAATCTTTTGACAAAGTTTGTAGCAAAACTGCCTGTGGAAACAGCAACAGAACTATTGCCATACTGAATGGTTCTGGCATTATCTCCAGAATCTTGCTCTCCCAAGTACCAAAGCTGCAATATAAAAAGTATTATTAAGTATGAAAGCAATTCCTGTAGCTGCAGTGAAAAAAAAAAAAAAAAAAAGGATTTTTCTTCTATTTGATTTCTTTTTTGGTGGTTGTCACTGCTTTGTGCCAGCCAGTCACTTCATTTAGTATTCCAGCATGAGCCTAGTACAGCAATAAATAGCAGAGCAGAGCAAGTTGCATATTAACCCTTCTATGCATATGCTCAGCCTAATATGTTTTGGCTGAACAGCAAACCAAATTGCCCTGCTGATCCATCTCCAATTATTCTGCAACAGACATTCAGCCTGTAGTGCGCTTCAAAATGAAGGCTGAGATGTACCTTAATTAATTTTTAGTTAGATTACTAAACAGAGAAACAAACTGAAGAATAACAGAAGTGACAGGAGTGGCGCAGAACAGACAATGTTTTGAACTGTAGGGATTCATATCCAATATGTAAACCCCAGAGGGAAAATATCTCCATATGAAAATAAAATTGAAAATGATGTTGACTTTGTTAAAAGACCAGATGCGTTATTACGTCACTGAGTCTAATACCAGCACCAGCACCTAGTGCAGAGTAGACCAATTTGAAATATTCCACCAACTGTGTGGCTTGCAGTAAACTATAGCAGAAAGTTAGTTATAGTTTGGTAGGTCAGGAAATCTCCTGACAATTGACATATTCTTTTACTGATTGGAGAATTTGGCACATACATATATGATTTATCTTTCTACAGTATCATTCAGGCCCAAGTAGTGGCGTGCATTACAGAACATCATAGCATGTACACAATATTTTATGTAAGTAAATTATTTAGAAAACAATTTATTGTGCTCTAAATGTACTTACTTATGTAGGGTATTGTGAGATTTTGAATAGCAAAAGAAGAAGAATGAGAATGGGTGGGAAATAGGAAGCTTTGAGTAGTCTGAGAAAATTAGTGCACCCTCTGGGGAGAGCAGAATTAAAAGCAAAGGTAATGAGGTGAAGAATCACTATAATTATTCTTCTGTATTTGTACTACAGTAGCATCCAGATGGTCAGTTATGATAGGAGCTCCACTGTGCTGGATGCTGAACAAAACATAAGAAGAAGTTAGGATCTACAGGGGATCTTGAAGGAGAGAAATGTGTTGGATTCAGAAATGGGGAAGAAGCCGCTGAAGATTGGTGATGAATTTAAGAGGCAGCACCATTAAGGACGTCTGGGAAGAACTGTTCAGAATGGGGTAGGGAGAAGTAACTAGAAACAGTGGCTTAAGAGCTACGAAAAATTTAAGACAGACAAACAACTGGGTCAAATATGAAATCTTTTTTAAAAAAGAAGAGGTATAGTACCTGGCAGGCATGAGCAGAAAGAGATACGGATTGGTTCACCTGTAGTTAACATCACATGAACGGTGCAAAGTAGCATCCTGCAAAAGATGTTTCAGTGGTTATAGCAGCACATTTTCAAGACCAGATAGATGAGAGGCTAGTGTCCAGGTTAATACACCTAGGTTCTCAAAGAGGGGGCAACTGTTTGATTTGAGTCGGCAGGAGATGAGATGTTGGAGTTTTGGCCAATAATGCTTTCCTTATCAATTGGATATCAGTTTTGGCTAGGACGAACCTAAGGTCATTATGGCAGATTTGGGAGTTGATGAGATTGAGGCAGGCAGACAGACTGAACAGTGAATTGAGTATATCTGCAGAGAAAGGATACCCAAACTAAAATTCAGAAAAGAAATCAGTAGGGAGAGAAAGAGGGGCTAATGAGTGACTAGTAAAAGGCATTGTCATGAAGAAGACCTATTTATTGCCAAACACACACAAGTACACCTAGGATAGAGCAAAACTAAAAACAAACTGCCTGAGACTCCAGCAAACTACCCCAGGCAAGTGACAAGGACGCTGTGCTGAATGGCTCTTCCATCTGTGAAAATTGCCTTTTACATTAATTCCTCTAGGGAGAACACTGAGAAATTTAGGAAATCCCCACACATATATACAAACCAATTTAGATGCAATATGTGGTCTGGCACTAGCAAAAGAACACAACATTTTGCAGAGCTGTCCATAGTAAATCATTCAAGATGGTTTCTAGAGAGAAACTTGTTTTTGGAATTTTAGCTCCTACAGTAACCACACTTCAATTCCCATTCCACTACTTATGCCCAGTATCTAGAAGCTTCAGAAACAAACTGATGTGACAAATATAACTCTCCCTTTGAAAACAATTTGCCTCTAAAATATAGAGATGTCCATGCACTGGAAAAATATCCTTCCAACTTGCTATAAGCCCAACCAGAGGGCTAGACCCTGCAGTCCTTACTCAGCCAAAACTCCCACTGACTCAACGGGAGTATTGCATGACTACAAATTTCAAGAGAAGGCCCGTTGAATACTAATATATAGCAGGGGCTGCTTTTTTGGTAAATGCACGTGCACACTTGTGTGATAAGGCTGGAGGCAAACATGTGAACTGCTAACTTCTCTGACTAGCAGTTATATTATCCCCGATAATGTCACGGCTAACCTGGTGGCTGAACTTTGTGACTTTGTCCTTACCCATAACTATTCTACTCTACTTGCGCTATATTGATGACATCTTCATCATCTGGACCCATGGAAAAGAAGCCCTTGAGGATTTCCACCATGATTTCAACAATTTCCATCCCACCATCAACCTCAGCCTGGTCCAGTCCACACAAGAGATCCACTTCCTGGACACTACAGTGCTAATAAACAATGGTAACATAACACCACCCTATACCGGAAACCTACTGACCGCTATTCCTACCTACATGCCTCCAGCTTTCACCCTGACCACACCACACGATTCATCGTCTACAGCCAAGCTCTGCGATACAACCGCATTTGCTCCAATCCCTCAGACAGAGACAAACACCTACAAGATCTCTATCAAGCATTCTTACAACTACAATACCCACCTGCGGAAGTGAAGAAACAGATTGATAGAGCCAGAAGAGTTCCCAGAAGTCACCTACTACAGGACAGGCCTAACAAAGAAAATAACAGAACGCCACTAGCCATCACCTTCAGCCCCCAACTAAAACCCCTCCAACGCATTATTAAGGATCTACAACCTATCCTGAAGGATGACCCAACACTCTCACAAATCTTGGGAGATAGGCCAGTCCTTGCCTACAGACAACCCCCCAACCTGAAGCGAATATTCACCAACAACCACATACCACACAACAGAACCACTAACCCAGGAACCTATCCTTGCAACAAAGCCCGTTGCCAACTGTGCCCACATATCTATTCAGGGGACACCATCACAGGGCCTAATAACATCAGCCACACTATCAGAGGCTCGTTCACCTGCACATCCACCAATGTGATATATGCCATCATGTGCCAGCAATGCCCCTCTGCCATGTACATTGGTCAAACTGGACAGTCTCTACGTAAAAGAATAAATGGACACAAATCAGATGTCAAGAATTATAACATTCATAAACCAGTCGGAGAACACTTCAATCTCTCTGGTCACGCAATCAGAGACATGAAGGTCGCTATCTTACAACAAAAAAACTTCAAATCCAGAGTCCAGCGAGAAACTGCTGAATTGGAATTCATTTGCAAATTGGATACTATTAATTTAGGTTTAAATAGAGACTGGGAGTGGCTAAGTCATTATGCAAGGTAGCCTATTTCCCCTTGTTTTTTCCTCCCCCCCCCCCCCCGCAGACGTTCTGGTTAAACTTGGATTTATGCTGGAAGTGGCCCACCTTGATTGTCATGCACAGTGTGGGGAGAGTGGTCAGTTTGGATGAGCTATTGCCAGCAGGAGAGTGAGTTTGTGTGTGGGGGGGGGGGGGGTGAGAAAACCTGGATTTGTGCTGGAAATGGCCCACCTTGATTATCATGCACATTGTAGGGGGAGTGGTCACTTCGGATGAGCTATTACCAGCAGGAGAGTGAGTTTGTGTGTGTGGTTTTTGGAGGGGGGTGAGGGGGTGAGAGAACCTGGATTTCTGCAGGAAATGGCCCACCTTGATTATCATACACATTGTGAAGACAGTGGTCTCTTTGGATGGGCTATTACCAGCAAGAGAGTGAGTTTGTCTGTGGGGGGGCGGAGGGTGAGAAAACCTGGATTTGTGCTGGAAATGGCCCAACTTGATGATCACTTTAGATAAGCTATTACCAGCAGGAGAGTGGGGTGGGAGGAGGTATTGTTTCATGGTGTCTGTGTATATAATGTCTTCTGCAATTTCCACAGTATGCATCCGATGAAGTGAGCTGTAGCTCACGAAAGCTCATGCTCAAATAAACTGGTTAGTCTCTAAGGTGCCACAAGTCCTCCTTTTCTTTTTTCTATTTTACATTTGGGGACAATGTATACCTTCAGATCAGTGGCACTGCTATGGGTACCCGCATGGCCCCACAGTATGACAACATTTTTATGGCTGACTTAGAACAAAGCTTCCTCAGCTCTCGTCCCCTAACGCCCCTACTCTACTTGCGCTATATTGATAACATCTTCATCTGGATCCATGGAAAAGAAGCCCTTGAGGAATTTCACCATGATTTCAACAATTTCCAACCCACCATCAACCTCAGCCTGGTCCAGTCCACACAAGAGATCCACTTCCTGGACACTACAGTGCTAATAAACGATGGTCACATAAACACTACCCTATACCGGAAACCTTCTGACCGCTATTCCTAACTACATGCCTCCAGCTTTCACCCAGACCACACCACACGATCCATCGTCTACAGCCAAGCTCTGCGATTCAACCGCATTTGCTCCAACCCCTCAGACAGAGGCAAACACCTACAAGATCTCTATCAAGCATTCTTACAACTACAATACCCACCTGCGGAAGTGAAGAAACAGATTGATAGAGCCAGAAGAGTTCCCAGAAGTCACCTACTACAGGACAGGCCTAACAAAGAAAATAACAGAACACCACTAGCTGTCACCTTCAGCCCCCAACTAAAACCCCTCCAACGCATTATTAAGGATCTACAACCTATCCTGAAGGATGACCCAACACTCTCACAAATCTTGGGAGACAGGCCAGTTGCCTACAGACAGCCCCCCAACCTGAAGCAAATACTCACCAGCAACCACATACCACACAACAGAACCACTAACCCAAGAACCTATCCTTGCAACAAAGCCCATTGCCAACTGTGCCCACATATCTATTCAGGGGACACCATCACAGGGCCTAATAACATCAGCCACACTATCAGAGGCTCGTTCACCTGCACATCCACCAATGTGATATATGCCTTCATGTGCCAGCAATGCCCCTCTGCCATGTACATTGGTCAAACTGGACAGTCTCTACGTAAAAGAATAAATGGACACAAATCAGATGTCAAGAATTATAACATTCATAAACCAGTCGGAGAACATTTCAATCTCTCTGGTCACGCGATTACAGACATGAAAGTTGCAATATTACAACAAAAAAAACTTCAAATCCAGACTCCAGCGAGAAACTGGTGAATTGGAATCCATTTGGAAATTGGATACAATTAACTTAGGCTTGAATAGAGACTGGGAATGGCTAAGTCATTATGCAAGGTAACCTATTTCCCCTTGTTTTTTCCTACCCCCCCCCCCCCCCAGACGTTCTTGTTAAACCCTGGATTTGTCCTGGAAATGGCCCACCTTGATTATCATACACATTGTAAGGAGAGTGATCACTTTAGATAAGCTATTACCAGCAGGAGAGTGGGGTGGGGGGAGATATTTTTTCATGCTTTGTGTGTATAAAATGATCTTCTACACTTTCCACAGTATGCATCCAATGAAGTGAGCTGTAGCTCACGAAAGCTTATGCTCAAATAAATTGGTTAGTCTCTAAGGTGCCACAGGTATTCCTTTTCTTTTTGAGAATACAGACTAACACGGCTGTTACTCTGAAATATTTCATGGTAAACATCCTCTCCATAAAAAACAAGGAGTCCTTGTGGCACCTTAGAAAATAAAATTTGAGCATAAGCTTTTGTAGCTCTACAGTTCCTGTAAAAAACCTCAGACATGTGACCTGAATATTCATGTTTTAACAGAACATGCACTTTACAAGACTGAATAACAGTTTCAGCAGAACTCTGTGATGGAATTTCTCTGTGTAACAACTTATGAGATCACCCCTGCCCACTTTGTAGTTAAATTTCCAAAATATCTTTGTTGTTCCAAACTGGTGTACCCTGCAAGTACGTAACCCATGATAGCTGGCTTTGGGAGCTGAACCCAGCCCAGATCCAGAGCTGATATACATCCCTGAACAGAAAACAATTGAGTTGTTCTCTGAGGGACAGGATGGAAAGCAAAAGTCATGAAGTGATTATAAAATTCCAGTGCTGATCCACCCATTCATGGTGGGGAGTGGAGTAAAACTGTGTTACTTTGGGTCACATCAAGTAGAAATCTAGTTTTGCATTCTTCCCTTTAGTATTATGCACATACTCCCTAAGGGCTGGATTCAAAGTCCACTGAAGTCAGTGGAAAAATTCCCACTGATTTCAATGAACTTTGGATCAGGGCCAAAATCTGTGCAGTTTTGTACTGAACTCATAATAAACCCCAAGAACCAGTAACGTGCTTTAGTTTTAGTGGCACTTCATAAGAGTGAGTGTTTACAGACAACTATGCCTTCATGAGTATCAAACAGTGCTAGTATCTTCATTTTTGCTATTTTCTACAAATACAAAAATTCAATCCCAATGTTCTGAAAATATCAACATTGTTTAATTGGCATTAGAACTACTCATTAGCTTTTGAATATTAGTAAACAGGAATCCTATTTATGTTAAAACTTAACATATGGAAATCTACTCACTCTCCCTTTGATGAATCCAGGATAATATCTGATACCCAATCTCTTCCATTGGCATGTACCACTGACAAAGATAACACATGTCAGCGGGCTGCATTTCTTTCTTAAGTTGATTTAAAAAAACAAAATATGTAGAAACAAGAGGCTTCTGGATGCCATGACTATTATCATGCAAAAACATAGGACCAGATCCTCAGCTGGTGTAAATCAATGTATTGCCATGGAAGCGAATGAAACCACATCAGTTTACACCAGCAGAAGATCTAGTCCATTATGTCTGTAGTCTGGAAGGGAGATACTCTGACAGAATTCACTCCAATATTAAATACAGAAGTAATCCTCTGGGGAGTTGCTGTTGGTACAGAAACTAGTATATAATCCTAATGGACATAACATTCTCCAGCCATTTAACTATTGGGAGTATACATGTTCCAGTGAAAAGTCATTCTCTGTTGGGCCAGTCTTCTCCCTGCTTTGCTCATTGCTTCCCCGCCCCATTAAGGCACTTAAGCCTGGCAAGGCGAGTGAGCAATCTGCTTTCTCAGGACAGGTATGCCAATAGCATGGGCCAGATCAGCTTCAGGGGATCCTGTGTGTGTGGTGGAAACTGAATTCTTTTCATTATCTAAAGGTACTGGGCCAATCTCACCCCCACCTTCCTCCAAAACAGGCTCTATGATCTGGGATCCTAGCCACATCCTCATGGTTACTGCAAAGTGCTTCCCCTGTGCCATCAAATTGAGTTCCTTTTTCTCTTCAAAAACAGGCCAATTTATGGGTAAAATTTTCTATATATTTATGCACACTAAAGTAGCTCAATATTGTCTTTCACATGAAAGGAGGAAAGATTTTCAGGCTAACTGTGGAAGACAACCCATTTCTATATGCATCACTTGTGCTGACAAATTCACAGCATTTTCTATCTCACCATTATCTGGAGAAGTCCCAGACCTTGCACTTGAAACTTGCAGAACAAAAGTAGATCATAAAACTAAACACTGCAATTCACTCACAGCTGCACATGTAAACCAGGTATCTTTCTGTCTCTCACCCACATTCACACACTCACTGCAGGGGCAGCTTCATTCATTCCAGTAAAATCTCGGGGCCGCATTTTCAAACGTGGACGTCTAAATGTAAGCACATGAACTCCAGCCTCAGGCATCTCTTTGGCCTCAGCTCTTCAAGCAGTTCAGAGCCAAAAAGAACCGCCAAGGGGTTCAGCTTTCCACGGGAGCTGAAAGAGCACGCTGCGAGAGAAACTTTCTCAGGTGCGCTGCAGGGCTGGCAAACGGAGAGTTTCAATAAGCGAAATCAAAAAACCACACGTGCGATTGAAGCCCTCACACAGTACGATCCTCGCCCCTCCTCCTCCCCAGAAGGAGAGTCGAAACCACTCTCCTAAAATTAATCCCAAGTAAGGGGCGCTTCCTCCCTTCCTGAGGTGTGGGGTCGGGGCTATCACACCCTCTCCATCGCGACCCCCTCCACGTGTCAGCGCTTAGCTCCAGGACTCCCCCTTCTATTTCTAAGGTGCCGGCTCTTCATCTCGCTCCCAGCCAGCCGTGATCAAGCTCTTACTTACCAACCTCCCCATCCTCTTCCTCCTCCTCCTCCTCCACTTCCAGCAGCACGTCCTGGTTCTCCACTGTCATCCTCCCGCAAGTTTTGTCCCCCCCCCTCCCTCCTTTGTACCGACTCGGCCTCGCACACAAGTTCGCTCCCTTCCCTGGAGCGGGGTCTGGCGCGACGCCGAGCCCTGCCCGGCAGCTGCCCCGAGCTCCGCTGGCGAAGTCCCGGCAGCGCAGCAGCGAGCTCTGGCCGGGGCGGGGCAGGGAAAGGGAGGACGCCTGGGGAGGCTAGACTCGTACAGAGCCAAGGGCGGGCAGGGCTGCAACCTCCACCCTCCTCGCGAGCGTCACTCAAGGGCGGGGGGGAGAGAAGAGGCTCTCGTTGCCCTGAGAGACAGGCCAGCAGAAGGGGAAGGAGTGACGAGCCAATCCTCCCCTTTCTGTGCAACGCCCAGAGAGCCAGAGTTTGACACCTTCTCCCTTCCCACCCCTGCCAAAGCAGAGACACCTCCCAGCTTCCAGAGCCCGAGCACTGACTCCGACCCCGCAGGGCACGTGTTTCTAGCCGCCCTGGGTTTATCCCACCGCTGGCTGAGGGGGAAGGGCAGGTCTCCCATTGCCACACTGAGTCCTGCCCTTGCCTGGGTTCTGAGCCCAGCCGCAGGCAGCAGAGAAGTTAACCTGCCCACACAGGATCAGCCCACACAGCATCAACCAGCTCTTCCTTCCTGAGTTGGATGTTTACGGGTTGTTTTCAAAGTGGTAGCCAAGACAACGGCCATGGGGTGCTTACAGTTTCAGGCCCTGCTTTAGAAAAGTAAAAGCAAAGGTGGCCAGTTTCTAAGTAGTTGCGAATTGCGACCCGCATAGCCATAAACCAAAAGTGTGTGTAACAAACAGCCACATACATGCGGACCCTTCAACCATTACCACTGTACTGAAGAATGGGGTTTTTTTTTGTTTTAAATAGATTGTGGCCTATGCTGAAATTGATCAGATTCCCATTAGGTATGAGTATTCCTTATGTCTATTAGAGAAGCACACAGAGGTCCAAGTCAGAATCCAGGTCCTGTTGTGCTAGGTGCTGTACCACTGAAGACCAAGTCTCCCCCTCCCCCCCCCCAAAGAAAGATTATGGGGCTTGTCTTCACTGCCTTGGTAGCTCAAGCCAGAACTGAAGTTTTGCTCCTAACCCAATTCCTGTCCACACACAAATCTCTGGCTTAAGTAGTGCTTTAAACTTGAGCTAACTGGCCACTATGTCAGGGTATGTGTGCTGAAGGTCCAGTGCTGCTGATGCTGAAACTAGTAAATGCTGCAGGGGTGCAAAAGCTCCAGTTACAACAGCCCACCTGCTAATCCAGTCACTCTGGGTATGGTGGCTTTGAAGTGTGGTCATTCTAAGGACTTGACTACACGGAGACAGTGTGTGGCAAGTGAGTACAAAGTTTTGCCAGCACAGCTGTGTTGGCTAGGAGTGTGAAAATAATCACACCCAAAGCCAACATAGCTATGCTGCCAAAAGCTCTAGTGCAGGGTTTCTCAACTGTGGGTTGGGACCCAAAATTGGATCACCTGAATGTTTCAAAGGGTCATGTGGCAGCTCTTGTCCCATGGCCCTGGCTGGGCTGACCTCCCTGCTCCAGGCACTGCAACCTCCAGGGTCCTAGTGCCACTCCGGTTTGGCCCCACAGTCATGATGAGGAGAGCCCAGGTAGGCCAAATCTGAGTGAGTGGCACTGCAACCCCATGAGTAGGGCCCTACCAAATTCATGGCCCATTTTGGTTAATTTCATGGTCATAGTAACTGTAAATTTGTAAATTGTAAATTTGATAATTAAATAGCTGAAATCATGAAATTTCATAATGTTGTAATTTTAGGGATTCTGACCAAAAAGGAGAGTGTGGGGGGGGGGGGTAGAAGGGGTCACAAGGTTACTGTGCGGGGGGGGGGGTTGTGGTACCGCTACCCGTACTTCTGCTCTGTTGCTGGTGGTAGTGCTGCCTTCAGAGCTGGGCAGCTGGAGAGCTGTGGCTGATGGCAGGGAGCCCAGCTCCAAAGGCAGAGCTGGCAGCAGCAGTGCAGAAGCCAGCATGGCATTGCCAGTTACTTCTGTGCTGCTGCTGGGGGGGCGCTGCTTTCAGAGCTCAGCACCTGGCCAACAGCTGCCGCTCTCCAGCCACCCAGCTCTGAAGGCAGCACAGAAGTAAGGGTGGCAGTACTGTGACCTCCCCTAAAATAACCTTGCAACCCACCTGCAACTCCCTTTTGGGTCAGAACCCCCCATTTAAGAAACACTAGTCTGCCCTGTAATATATAGTATAGGGTAAAAGCACACGAGACCAGATTTCATGAGGGGACACCAGATTTCATGGTCCGTGATGCATTTTTCATGGCTGTGAATTTGGTAGGACCCTACCCATGAGCTGGGTCACAACTCCACTCACACAAATTTGGTCCAGTCAGGGGAAACTTGAGTGGCACTGAAACCACAGAGGTTGCAATTCCCAGAGTGGAGAGCCAAGGCCAGCCAGCCCCACCGCACAGGAGCTGCCACTGTGGATTGTGTGCTGGGCAGGGCCCAACCTGAACCACCCTAGGGCAGGGCTGTAACCAGGGTGGGGTGAGTGGGGTAGCTGTCCAGAGCACAAAAGCCACATGGGTGGCTTGGTCAGTGACACCAGACAGTGTGGGCCACCCAGCCTGTCTGGGGTGGGGAGGAGGGGCACAACCAAAAAATCTGGAAGGGTACCTCCCCCAAACCCATGTGTTGCCTTCAGTAGGGGGCACAAATATGCTTGCTCATCCTGGACACTAAAATGCCTAATTATGGCTCCATCTCAGGGCCTCCACCCCAGACTATTTACTGGGTCATGACAGGCCATAAACCTTTACAAATGGGTCCTGAGCCCAAAAAGGTTGAGAACCACTGCCCTATTGTATACAAAGTTACACCAGGAAAAGGGTCCTTTTGCCAATATAGTTTGTTGTTCGAGAAAGTGGTTTAACTATACCAGCAAAATACTATAACTCCTTTTGTCCATATAACCTGCACCACCACTAGGGGGCTATTGATGTAGCTATGCTGGCAAAGCACTTGTAGTGTAGGTAAGCCCTTATACATGGAGAAACTTGAGTGTACTAACTCAAGCTAACGGCTGCAATGAAGACAACCCCTGTATAGAAGTAACATGTTTCTTTAGCTCTTGGATCATTATCTCCATGTAACTTGTAAGCTGCCTGCTGCAGTCAGACTTGCTGAAGTCACTAACTTGGGGAAGGATGCTCCCTTGGTTTAGATGAATTTGAAGGCAGTTTAAAGCTGGGACCCCTGCAATGTAAAAAAACCCAACACCTTATTTTACTAATAGTATCCTAAATTATGATAAGAGAAATGAGTATAAAAATCAATTTACTTGCCACTATGCCTGTTCACTCTGCATTTCCACTTGTATGTTTTGTTTTTGCTTGTAGCCACTTTCATACCATTAGTGCTGCTGTGATTAGATTTCAACCACTGCAAGGAACTTTCATTTGCTTAAACCCAACTGTTTCATTATGGAATTTATTTGTTTTTATTCTTTTTTAAATTGGGGAAACATTTCTATTGGTCTTAGGTTTGTAAAAGCTGTTTTGTTTAACAAAATTAAGCTTTGGGCCAAATGTAAGTGGATAGTGTCCTTTAAAAAAGTATTGTAACAAGTTTATAACCACCTTAAATTCTAGTTGTCACAGATCTGTATACTACTGCCATGCCTATCTCCATGCCAACAGGAGAGAGAGATCAGATTTTCTTATTCCAAAAGCAAAAGCCACAAATGCTAGAATTTAAGGAGAATCTCAGTTTCATGTTTGCAGTATAGGGTCTATGACAGTCAGTTCTAATTCTCTTCACTAAAGTGCAGTGCTACACATACATACTAGCAAGTTCATTGCAGTATCTCACTTTTGAGATAAAATTGTGTGTTTTAACCATTGAAAAATCTCACTAATTTCTAAAATTTCAATTTATATTGTCTAAGCTGACAAGCCCTGATCTGTTTTTATTTAACAAAATAAGACTAATTTGTGGGGCTAATATAATGAGGTAAGGATACAAGTAGTACAAAAAAACCTAAATATTCTCAGCAGGAGCCATTGCAAAGATTATAAAAATTGATTAATGATTTTGGATGTCTATTTTTGTTGAGCATCCAATCTTTTGAAAATCAGGTAAGGTGCCTTTAAATTGTCTCAGATTGGGCATCCAGAACTGGAGGCAAGGGGAAAAAAAATTGCTGCACACTGAAAATGCTGGCCCTATGTAAGGAAGGCCAGCAGGTATAAAAAAGGAAACCTATGCAAGAGAGGTGTTGTATTAGTTTAGATAGAATAAATGGGTCAAAGGTGTTATTACCCAATCCCAGCAATATTAAACAGAATTAAGCAAGATTTGAGGTTTGATATACAGAGCCCTCAGTCTGCTTTGTACCATGACAAACTCAGCATTACAAATCCTTTCAATCAGTTATTAAAGATGAACACAAGTAAAAAGTTACTTTACATTTCAAATGCTTTATTTAATAAAGCTTTCATTTTAACATTTTATTCCCACTCCTAGCTGGAGAGAGTTGGGAGAAAGTCTGGTGTTTCAATAGCCCTTGGATCTGGTAGTTTGAGATTTAATTCAAAGTCAATGCAGAAGCAGCGCTGAATTAAGGGGGTATTCTGTCAGTGAGGGTGGGGAGGTTAACCCAAATGTTATTTCATTAAAAGTCTGTTTTAGCAACTTAACCTTCAACAATTTAAAACAAACTTCATTTTTATGACTTCTGCTTTTTCTTAAAAAGATCTTTTAATTAAACCTTCAGAATTACTAGTCACAAAAACTATAAACCCCATTATAAGAGAAAAAAATGAAACTAAGCATTAGTTGATTTCAAAAATTAGTAACTTAAAACAATTGTTAACCCTCTTTAAGGCAAAGCTTTAACTGTTTTGCATGCTTATTTCAACAAGCTCAAGATGTAAGAATTTTAAAACAAACCTTGTTTTAAAATTCTAACTTTGAAAACGATTGCTTGTTTGCTAACCTACAAGATTCAGAGTATAATTAAACCTTTAAGCCCCATGTTGGGCTGCCAAAAATGTATTAATTTAGACAGAATAAATGGGCCAAAGATGTTCACATAACCCAGTCACTGTATAACATTAAACTGTTAGAAACAAGGTTCAGTGTTCACAGGTATACACGAGACCTCAGCTTGCTTAGTATCATGGCAAAGCCACCATTAAAAATCCTATTGCCTTTTATTAAAGATACAGAAAAGGAAAAACAGTTAAAGCATTTGAAATGTAGAGTATTAAGTAAGGCTTTCATTTTAACTACATTTTTTTTGTTTCCTTTCCCTTTAGCTGGAGAAAGTTTTAGAGGGAAACCCCCGCCCTTGTTCGGCAGTCTCCTTGATGGTATCAAAGATAGTAATAACTGGCCTTATGGGGAAAAAGGAAAAAAATTGTTGAGATGGGCCGGAGCTGTCAGTGCTGCTGTTATGTCCAATCCAGTTAAATCTCTAGTGGTTTCTGGCATTGGTAGGGATGTCATCTGGATCCCTCTGACCTGATTTGGTCAGGACATCCCTCAGGATTAGGAGGAAGAAGGCCTGGGGTTCCAGAAGATGACTGGGGATAGCAGCCATGAAGTGAAACTTTCTCCTGTAGGCTCCATCTGTTTCCCCTCTCTCCTTTATTTAAGGGACCTGTGACAGGTATACCAAGTCCTCTGAGGCCCCCTGCTGGAGGTCTTGTGGTCCTACCTCACCCCAGAAAAGGAGCAGTGAAGATGGGTCCTCCAGGGAGGCCTAGAGATGCTGCATGGAAGCAGCTAATTAGAATGCACCAGGCCCAGTTAGAAGGAGCTGCAGGACCTAAGCAGCTCAGTGGCTGGCTGGGACCAAAAGTGTGAAGGACTAAAAGACTGTAAAACTCCACAGGTAAAGAGATGGGCAAAACCCTGCTTAAGCAGGGATGGGGCTGGGAAGCTGTCCAGGTGCACAGGCCTGGGAAAGAGAACCCTGATTAAAAAGGGGGTGGAGACTGTTAAAAGCTCTCCGGGCAAAGAGGCCTGAGCAAAGATCCTGTGAAATCAGGACAGACTGAGAAACTCTCCAGGCAAGGTGGCCTGGGAGAGGCCCTGCTCAAACTGGGAACAGGCAGAGAACCCAGGAAGAGGAAGGGGCTCTATGGTAAGTGGCCTTGCCCCAGGGAATAGTAGCAGCAACTATTACAGGAAGCAGCATGTGGCTGCTATTTCTAGGGTGCCTGGGTTGGGACCTGGTGTAATGGGTGGGTGTTGGTCCCACCCTCAGCCACTGAGGAAGTGGTCTAAGCCCAGAGAAGGGGACAAGTTTTGTTTAGAAGCCCAAGCACAGGGCTGTTTGATGGGACTGAAGACCCTACAAGATGGCCAACCATTTGTTGAACTTTGTTACCCCATGGTAGGGGACTGAAGTTAAGGAGTGACCTGGCTGGAGATCTGAGATGCCAAAGAACTGCTAAAGGTGAAGAGTCTCCAGGGAGAAAGCCCTGGTGGGACATTTCTATAACAGGGCAGGGACAGACTTAAAGCTAGCCCAGAAGGGGCTGAGAACTGAGCCCAGAGAAAGGGCTGCAAATACAGACAAGGGCACAATTATAGTCCTTGTTGGACCTTTGTCACCCTGGAACAGGTTCATCTATGTGTCTTTAGCCTGTGATTTAGCTGGAGGGCTGAGCCACTGAAGACCTGCCTGATGAGGCCAACAACCAACAGGGGTGCCAGAAAAGGAAAGAGTGCAAGTTTGCACCTGGCCAACATGAGGCGCTCACATGAGGCGTGTGTCCCCCTCAGACTCCCAAAGGGAATGGTAGGTGGAATAGCTGCCATTCCTTCACTATTTTGTCCTATAGTTAGGCCTAATATCTGACAGTGAACATGATTAATTTCCACTTCAACATCTTGTTTTTACCAAGCATGCGTTTAACATGGCCTATTGATACGATCTAAGACTCTTGTTTAGACTAATTCAGTCTCTCATTTTTGTATTTTTCCTATCAATATTTATTATAGGTTAGGGGTTCTCAAATTTCATTGTACCTTGACCCTTTTCTGACAACGAAGTTACTACATGACCCCAGGGGAGGGCTGGAGCGGGAGCCCTGCCACTCCGGGTCGGGGGAAGAGGACTACAGCCCTAGCCCCGCTGTCCTGAGTGAGGCTGGAGCTTGGGCTTCAGGCCTGGGCCCAGCAAGTCTAATGCTGGCCTGGCAACCCCATTAAAAATGGGGTTGTGACCCACTTTGGGGTCCCAACCCCAACCCAACCCAACATGAGAACTGTTATAAGTTGACATCTTATGAACTTGCACATACATTTCACAATTAATCTCACAATTAGAGCAAATTTGTAGGCCCAATGATTACAACAGAGAATGAAGAATAGTCTTGGTATGCTTCTCTGCACACATCTTCCAACTGTGCAGAAGTGTGTTGTTAAAGTGGACTGAAAAGTGTGGGGGGAGAATCATCTGTGAAATGCAGGTTTGGTAAAATAGTTCTTAAAGTGCACCCCTCAGTGACCCAGCTCAACTAACCTTTTTTCCCAGATCTGTGACCTCTTGAAATACCAGTACCCCACACAGTTTAAGGACTGGGAGAAGTATCTTTAAAATGGGAGAAGCTATGCCACACAGCACTCCCACATAGCAGCATGGATCCATTCACATCTGCTGGTCCATGGGGAGACCAGAAAGGAGTGAGAGGTGAAAGATCTGGCTGAGTGATGGTGGGGATGAAGGAAAAGAGCTAGTGGTAGTGAGGATGGAGGGAAACAGGTTAGCAGAGATGGATATTGTGGGTTAGGTCAAAGCAACCTGGTGGCAAGAGTGGAAAGACCACCGCTTTGAACCACAACCTTCTTTTCTGCATCTGTGCATGAAGTTTTTCAGAGTACAGCCTGTTGCAGCTTAAATTCATCCTTTGCTTTGCAGATCAGGTAAGCATCACAGTATCACTGGCAGACTGGCCTAAGATGCTTATGGTCTGCTAGCCTTTCTGTTAAGCTTTTAATTTGAGCAACCTGGGAAAAAGAGGCCATTTGTCACAGAGGCCTCTTCTGCTCCCTCAGAGGATATGTCTACACTGCATCAGGGAGCAAACCTCCCAGCCCAGGTCCACAAACATGTGTTAGCCAGGCTCATGCTTGCATGCTAAAAATAGTTGTGTAGACACTGAACTGAGGTTGGCTAAGCAGGCAAGAGGGGAGGTGGCTTGACTCACTGTCAAAACCGGTTTCAGAGTGGTAGTCATGTTGGTCTGTATCAGCAAAAAGAAGAAGAATGAGGAGTACTAGTGGCACCTAAGAGACTAACCCAGGAACCTATCCTTGCAACAAACCCTGTTGCCAACTCTGTCCACATATCTATTCAAGAGACATCATCATAGGACCTAACCAAATCAGCCACACCATCAAGTGCTTGTTCACCTGCTTGTCTACCAATGGGATATGCCATCATGTGCCAGCAATGCCCCTCTGCCATGTACATTGGCCAAACTGGATAGTCTCTACACAAGAATAAATGGACACAGATGTCAAGAATTATAACATTCAAAAACCAGTCAGAACACTTCAGTCTCCCTGGACACTCAGTAACAGACTTCAAAGTGGCAATTCAACAAAAAGCCTTCAAAAACAGACTCCAATGAGAAACTGCAGAACTGGAATTAATTTGCAAACTGGACACCATCAAATTAGGCCTGAAGAAAGACTGAGTTGGATGGGTCACTACAAAAGCTAGTTTCCCCATACTAATTTCCCCTTACTGTTACTCACCTTCTTGTCAACTGTTTGAAATGGGCCACCCTGATTACATTGACCTCATTACCACTACAAAAGTGATTCCCCCCCCCCTTCGTATTCTATTGTTGAGAATAGCCCACTTCCACTTTAATTAAATTATCTTGTTAGCACTGACCCCTCCCCCCCAACTTGGTAAGGCAACTCCCATCTTTTCATGTACTGTGTATATATACCTGCCTACTGTATTTTCCACTCCATGCATCTGATGAAGTGGGTTTTAGCCCACGAAAGCTTATGCCCAAATAAATGTTAGTCTTTAAGATGCCAAAAGTACTCCTCATTGTTTTTGCTGATACAGATGAACATGGCTGCCACTCTGAAATATATCTATAGATGCTCTTGGCAGTGAATCAAAAGCCCAGCAGGCTGGTTGATACTTGTGAAATTATTAAAAAGGTAGCAAATGAGTGAGGGGGGGAGAAGAGAGAAATAAAACAGCACCACCCAGTTGCAATCCCTTTGTCAAATAGGGAACAGAAAACCTGTTAAATCAAATTTGGTTTTGTAAACCCTGGGCCAACAATTAGATTTTTACAAAAATCAGATACTGTGATGAGGATGAAGTGTTTAAAAATACCCTTTTCCTAACTCTGAGCAGGGCTGCTTTCAGTTCTTTTTTGTAATTAAAGCAATACAAATCTGTTAACATTCCTGGCAAAGGAAACAGCAATGCAATGGAACTAAGTAGAACTAGTGGAAGAATGTAGGGCAATTGCTGATGTAAGTAAGAGGTTGCAGGACAAGGCCCATTTCCACTCCCACCCCCCAAGATTATATGGTTACATTTTTCTTTTTTGCAAACTCTTCCATGTAAGTCAGCTGTGGGGAAAGATCATATGACCACTGGAGCATTTGTCAGTTATTATATTTACAGCTGCAAAACAATGTTATAATTCCCTGATCACAGATGCTCAAATGCTTTTTAAAACCCATTTTTGGACTGAAATGGTTTGATTTCTGCTTAAAAATTTAAGCAAAATCCTTTCCACCAATTTAAAGAAGAGTGGGGAAAATGCACTTTTCCCCTTAAAAAAACAAAAACAAGAGTTTGCAACAGCCAAGGTTTGAAAAATGCTGTCCCAGAAATCTTATCTAGATACTTAGATGGCCCTTATCACCGCTGTAACTGAACACCTCACATTACCCCTGTGAGGTAAGGAAATATTATCCCCATTTTACAGATGGGTATACTGAAGCCAGGGTAGATTAAGTGCAAACTTGGCAGGATTAGGGTTTCTGGCAAATGCTGCTAAAAGTAAATTTCACCATACGCACACAAACCAATGAAACTATTTCTATTTGTGATGGAGTTGGGACTCACCACCACAGCGCTTCCTGCTGGCACATCTGGGAATTATCTCTGTCCTCTGCAGGGCACCCTCTGTCAGTGGTGTCCCATCCATCATTTGCTCTGATGCTTTGGGGACCCACATTGGTCCCCGCTTGGCAGCATCCTTTTCAGGACACTGCCCTCCGCTCCAGTCTCATCCCCTTCCAGGGGGTTTGGTATTATCAGCAGTCTTCAGCCTACACCCACTCTAGTGGTCAACTGCAGCCTCAAAGTTTAGCCCCTTTGTCACAGGGGCCAGCCACAGCCTGTATCAGGCCACGCTCGTCCTCAGCCAGGTGTAGTACAAGGGGGAAGGAGCGGACCCAGGCCTACCCACTACTCTGGGTCCTGACCCAGGGACCCTCTAGCGGCAGCCTCTCCACCCTCCTTCTCTCCCCTCATCTGTCCATCCTCCCTGGGTCACTTCCCCTCTGACCCCTTTGTACCTTCTAGGCCCTTCTGGTCAGGGCCCACCATCTGACAGGTATCAGGCTGGAGCTCACCTCTGCTACCCTACCCTACCCTACCCTACCCTAGGTGCTGGTCTCCTTAGCTCAGGAGACAGACCTTCCCTTCTGAAGGTCTGGAAGAGACTCCTGCCTCTCTCCTGGACAGCCTTTGTATAGGGCCTAGCCTGGCCCTGATTGGTTGCCCTCTGCTTGGCACTGACTGGCTCCCCCACAGGCCCTCTCTGAATGGCTGCCGTTCCGCACAGTGGCTCTAGCCTGTTGTAGCCCAATGTTGCCTGGGGTTGGGGCACCACCCCACCACACTACTGATTATCAAAATTTACAGATAGGCAAGTTAAGAAAAATACTGCTTGAGAGCTTAGTTTGATTTAAGAATATTTACTTTGTATACTTCAATATGTGATGTTGACAAACTTTGTGTTAATGGTTATAAAGCTTCAACTTTTTGAATCTCAATGTGTACTGTAATTAATTCTGACCCTCTATAATTTTCTGCAACTGTTAAAATTTAAATGGATTAAAAAAATCTTAAGCCCCATAACTTTTTGCAATTTTGAAAATATAAATAAAAATAAACATTGATATCTGAAATTATACAAAAATAAAATTGAATTCTGCCAAGCCTAATTAAGTGACTTACATAAGGCACACAGGAAGTCTGTAACTGAGTTGGGCATTGCACTCATGTCTCCTGAGGCCAAGTCCCATGCCACTACCACATTCTTCTCCATCGTAGCCCTCATTTGGAGGAAATTAGCTCTGACTTGACAAAGCTATGACTATCTGAAAACCGCATGCTAGCCATCTCATATAAACTCAATGGGAGTGAAATTCATGCTGGCACAGAAGGCCACTGAACCACTGAAGCCCTACATTGGGGCTCTGCAGCAAGGTGACTACCGCATACATTTTGTTATACAAATTGGAATAGTGCAGGCATTATACTGGTGTCTGTTAGCATCTGTAGGTGCTACAGAAAACTAGATGCCAAATATCCTTGACCTTACAAGGGTCACCTCCCTTGTGTTGGCAGACTGCTACAAAGTGACCTTGGAGCAGCATATGAATATTCCCCAAGTAATATCCTGTTAGTTTTACTACCAGACTGTTCACTAACTCATGTCCATTGCCTACATCCCTGTAACTAATTTTCAGTTACTTGTTGGACTGTTGAACAGTGTACCTTCAAAGAATACAGTAATACTTAATGTGCTGTGATTGCCATCAAAACCTTGATTATTATTGCAGCAGGATTTTCAGTATTTGTGGTAAATGAATTCTAAATTCATGAATGCTGCAAATACTATGGGAAAGCATCTGTAACTGGCTGTAGTTAAAGGATACCAATCTAGATTAACACTTGATCTACTCTAGTGAGGCAAGTCTTGAGATAAACTGGTCAGGTTGCAAGGGGCTCAGATAATGTTTATGAAGCCATATCAATAGTTACATAGTTGGAAGTCTGGACATGTTACATACCACAGCTGAAAGCCTGTCTCCACTGGAGTCAAAGAAGCTTTTGCTGTTGACGTCATAGGACCTGGATTTCACACAAGGTATTAATGGCTGACAGCACATCTAAGCTAGGAGATGAGCAAGAAGCCATCAGTGGGACAGATTCTACTCTTAGAACCAGCTCCCATTTTCTTCACTGGACTTTGGATCAGGCCCTTAGTTACACCAGTGTAAATTCGGTGAAGCTCCACTAAAACCAATGGATTTAATCAGGATTTACACTGGTATAAATGAGATCAGAATTTTGTCCAAAATATTTAGATGACCCTTTAGCCCCTGATTCTCCTCACTTGTCCCTGTCGGACTTTCACAGGTCATCTTCGGTCTACCCCACGCAGACATTCACATCCTGGACTTGGTCTTTGGATTACATGTCAATACAGAAGATATCTAAACCCAGCTACTGTCTTGGACGTCTCATTCAGGTACTGGTCAGAGCTCTCCCAGGTCCCATCCTACAAGAAAGACCAGTGTTCCTGACTCTGCCATGAACTATCAAATTCCAGAGCACGCTAAAGTACAGCAGCACTTCATGTAAAGGACAGAATTGAAGATCTGCTGAATTATTACCATAGTACACTGGCTCCCAAATGGCTCTTCTCTGTCTATAATCCCAACAGAACTCCTTGGTTTCCTGACACCCTGCATCAGATGCAGAAAGAGGGACAGAAACGTGAGTGCCAATTATATAAAACTACAGAGGCTGCCAAGTCCCTCCCAAAAGAACTAACAAGAGTTGTAAAGTGGTTAATTATCCCTGACTGCTTACTTTCCACAGCAGAATCCAGCATCAAGTAAAGAACTGTCATTCCACTGAACAGAAAAATATACATGCATTTTGGAAGGCTTCTCATCAAGCATGGATCCATTATGTCTTCACTAGCCAATACACAATCCACCTGCATTCCCAGAGTTCAGTGCATTCACTCTTCAAGGAGCACTGGACACTCTGAAGGAAACTTGACCTCTGAATCTGACTGCTACCCTTCCTGGTTGATGAGAGAGTCATGAGCAACTGGTGCCACTCATGACTGAAACAGCGAATGCCTCATTTGGGAAAGGAATTTTCCCTTCCCCCTTCAAACATGTAACATCTCACCAACACTGAAGAAACCCACTCTAGGAAGATTGGATCTAGCTCACTATTGCCCAGTATCAGCCTTCCGTTCCTTAGCAAGTTCATAGAGAAGCTAGCCAAAAGTCCAACTACACAGTCATCTAACCAAAGCAATATCCTAGACCAAACATGATATGACTTCAGGCCTGGACATGGTATGAAAATGGCTTTGGTGGCACTGATGGATGATCTCCTGCTGTCAATAGATGGAGGGCAGACATCTGTCCTCATCCATTCTTTCTGGACCTCTTGTCAATATTCAGCACTGTCAACCATGAGATACTATCTCTCCTGAGAGAGGTTGCAGGGGTTCAAGGGAATATGTTTAAAATGGCTTAAGTCCTTCGTGGAGGGATGCGCCCAAAGAATAATGATGGGGGAAACTGCACTTCCACCTCTAGACTTGTGGAGTCTTACCAGGATCAATTCTCTCTCTCTGAACCTGGTTAACATCTGACCAGTTCACCTAGTGCTACACGTAGATGACGTTGAAACAAGTGCCAGCCATACATAGATGATACAGAACTCCACATACTATACCACTACCACCAAGATGGCCCAGTGCTTGAACAAGATCAGCTCATGGATGAAGAACAGCTTGTTGATGCTGAGCCAAAGCAAGACAGAGGTGATGCTTGTATGAAAAAAGAAAGCACTCAGAGTTTGCAGCCAATATGCAGCTTCCTTTGGTTGAAGGCACACACCCACAATTGGTCAAATTTAGTCTTTAGTTTGAGTGCTTTTGGATTCCTTGCTGATACTAAACTCAATATAGAGCAATGTATAGGAGTAATGTTGTCTACATCTCCAGTTGGCAAAGAGACTTCATCCCATCCTGGCAGGTGATAAACTAGCCTCAGCTATACATGTCTGTCACCTCCTGTCTGGACAACAATGCAATATTGCTGGGTTCTGAGCCAGCAACCAGTAAAGTCCAAATAATACAGAATGTGGCAGTACATCTCCTCAGTAACATGGGCTACCATGAGGACATCAAACCTGCCTGTAGCTCACTACACTGGCTTTTCATATAATATTGAGATTAATTACATTAAGAATATAGAATTAAGTTCAGCATCTCAGTCTTTATCATCAAGACACTGAATAGCCTAAGCCCAGATTTTTTAAAAGGTCTCCAGAAGCTCTGGAACAAGGAATGTGGTCTGTAACTCCCCTTCTCAAGCATAATGGAACTCTCCACCAAAATGTAAAGTTTGTCTATACGGGATACTTAGGTTCTCAGCTTCTGTGCTCAGTTTCTGTGTGTAGGTTTTTTATATTGCCCTCACCACCATAGAGGAATAGCTTCTTCAATGAGCTCTGTATGTATAGATCAATCCACTTGCATGGAGCAATATTGAAGTAATAGACTCCACCCACATGGAACTCATTGCAGGACTGGGGATTTAGGCACCTACATATCTTTGAAATTATGGGTCTTTGTGTTCCCTCTTCTTTGCATTCTTATAAAGAGAAATGGAGATAATTCACTTTAAAACCAGCTGAAGTGTGTTCGCACCTTTTTTCCTCGGTTACCCATGCAGATGCCATAGCACGGCAAGAATGGAGCCCACTCAGCTCACTGCTGCTGTTGTGAGCATTGTAAACACCTCACGCATTATCCTGCAGTATGTGCAGAACCTGGCTAGGAGCTGCTAGCACGAGGACTATTGTGAGGAGGACATGGACACAGACGTTCCTGAAAGCACAGGATGTGGCAATTGGGACATCACGGCGGCAGTGGGGCAGGTTGATACAGTTGAATGCCAATTCTGGGCCCAGCAAACAAGCACAGACTGGTGGGACCGCATAGTGTTGCAGGTATGGGATGATTCCCAGTGGCTGTGAAACTTTCACATGTGTAAGGCCACTTTCCTGGAAATTTGTGAGTTGCTTTCCCCTGCCCTGAAGCGCAGGAGTACCAAGATGAGAGCTGCCCTTACAGTTGAGAAGCGAGTGGCGATAGCCCTGTGGAAGCTTGCAACGCCTGACTACTACCGGTCAGTCAGGAATCAATTTGGAGTGGGCAGATCTACTGTGGGGACTGCTGGGATCCAAGTAGCCAATGCAATCACTGACCTTCTGCTAACAAGGGTAGTGACTCTGGGAAATGTGCAGGTCATAGTGGATGGCTTTGCTGCAATGGGGTTCCCTAACTGTGGTGGGGCAATAGATGGAACGCATATCCCTAACTTGGTACCAGACCACCTTGCCAACCAGTACGTAAACTGCAAGGGGTACTTCTCAATGGTGCTGCAAGCACTGGTGGATCACAAGAGACATTTCACCAACATCAACATGGGATGGCCGGGAAAGGGGCGTGACGCTCGCATCTTTAGGAACTCTGGGCTGTTCAAGCAGCTGCAAGAAGGGACTGACTTCCCAGACCAGAAAATTACCACTGGGGATGTTGAAATGCAATAGTTATCCTTGGGGACCCAGCCTTGCTCCTATGGCTCATGAAGCCGTACACAGGCAGCCTGGACAGTAGTAAGGAGCAGTTCAACTATAGGCTGAGCAAGTGCAGAATGGTGGTAGAATGTGCATTTGGACGTTTAAAAGCTCACTGGCGCTGTTTGCTGACTAGGTTAGACCTCAGTGCCACCAATATTCCCATTGTTATTGCTGCTTGCTGTGTGCTCATAATATCTGTGAGAGTAAGGGGGAGACTTTTATGGTGGGGTGGGAGGTTGAGGCAAATGGCCTGGCAACCGATTTTGAACAGCCAGACACCAGGGCAATTAGAAGAGCACAGCTAGATGCGCTGTGCATCAGAAAGACTTTGAAAACCAGATTCATGGCTGGCCAGGCTACAGCGTGACAGGTGTGTGTGTGTGTGTGTGTGTGTGTGTGTGTGTGTGTGTGTGTGTGTTTCTCCTTGATGCAAAGCCACCCCCTTTGTTGATTTTAATTCCCTGTAAGCCAACCACAGCTGACAAAGGAAATAAAGTCACTATTGTTCTGAAACCATGCATTCTTTCTTTATTAATTGAAAAAAAGTGAGACAACTGGCAAGGTAGCCTAGGTGGGGTGGGGGAAGAGGGAAGAACAAGGCCACGTTGCTTATTGTAGCCACACTACAAATCAAAACTGTTTGAATGATAGCCTTCTCTTGCTTGGAGTGGAGTGGCTGGGTGCCCGGAGCCTCCCCCTGCATTCTTGGGTGTCTGGGTGAGGAGGATATGAACTTGGGGAGGAGGGCAGGCGGTTGTACAGTGGATGCAGCAGCAGTCTGGGTTCTTGTTGCCTTTCCTGAAGCTCCAGCAGATGCCTGAGCATGTCCATTTGCTCCCCCATTAGCCTCAGCATGGCCTCCTGCCTCCTCTCATCGTGCTCACTTAATGCTTTCCTGGCCTCTGTCACTGTATACCTCCATGCATTCAGCTGTGCCTATCAGTGCGGGAGGACTGCATGAGCTCAGAAAACATGTCATTGCGGGGGCGATTTTTTTTCACCTTCTAATCTGTAATAACCTCAGGGACGGAGATGATGGGGGAGCGTAGAAACATTTGCACCTGCAGGGGGATAAAAAGGGAGAGTAGAATTTAAGAAGATACATTTCTGAGAACAAAAGGGAGACTCTTTCACAGTGAATCAAGCAATTCACAGCAGACAGCACATGTGCTTTAGGTACAAGGTCGCATTTTGCCTTTTATATTGAGCGTCTGCCGGTATGGTGACACATCACACATGGCTGGACAACAGAATTCGGTTTCCAGGAAGCCATGGTAAGCCAAAGGGTACACAGGGTTGGCTTCTTATGCCTTCATAACATGTGGGAATGGTTTCAAACTGCAGTGCCCTCCTTTCCCATAACAAGCAATGCCGGTTGGGTTTGCCATTTAAAAGGAGGGGCTGCGGTTTTCGGGTGGATTGCAGCACACCCCTCCCTCCCCACCCCACCGTGCGGCTATTCTCTGGGATGATCCCTTCACCCCTCCTTGCACCGCGTGGCTATTCTCAGGGATGATCCCTTTTAGCCAAGCACAAACAGCCCAGCATGAACTGGGTCCTTTTACTGTTCCCTTACAAAAATTCCGCTACTTCAACCAGGTGACCATGAATAATATCACTCTCCTGAGGCTAACACAGAAAGATATAGACCGAATGTTACTTGAACGCTACCAAAACCCAGGACCATTCGCTGCCATGCTTTGTGCTGCAATGATTCCAGACTACTTGCTACTGGCTTGACATGGTAAAGTGTCCTACCGTGGAGGACAAGATAAGGCAACCCTCCCCAGAAATCTTCTGCAAAGGCTTTCAGAGTACCTCCAAGAGAGCTTCATGCAGCTGTCCCTGGAGGATTCCTGCTCCATCCCCAGACACGTTAACAGACTTTTCCAGTAGCTGTACTGGCCGCGAATGCATCCCTATTCTTCAGGGCAAATCAAACATTAAACACAATTGCTTTTAAACCCTGTAGTGTAGTTACAAATGTGCACTCATCAGAGGTGCCTTCTCCGGCTTCCGGGTCTGGGAACCCGCCTTGGGAGGGTATTGGCTCCAGGGTGATGAAAAGGTCCTGGCTGCCGGGGAGAACAGATTCTCCGCTTGCCTGCTGCGCATTCTCCTCCTCCTCCTCTTTCTCATCCACAAGAAATCCTCCCCTCTGTTGTGTGAGACTCCCCCCTTTGCAGGTGTCCACGGACAGTGGTGGGGTAGTGGTAGGGTACCCCCCTAGAATTGCATGCAGCTCATCATAGAAGCGGCATGTCTGGGGCTCTGACCCGGAGTGACCGTTTGCCTCCTTTGTCTTTTGGTAGGCTTGCCTGAGCTCCTTAATTTTCATGCAGCACTGCTGTGTGCCCCTGTTGTAGCCTCTCTCCAACATGCCCTGTGCAATTTTGGCATACATATTAGCATTTCTTCTTTTTGATTGGAGTTCAGCCTGCACAGATTCTTCTCCCCATCCAGCGATCAGATCCAGTGTCTCCCGTTTGGTCCATGCTGGAGCTCGTTTGCAATTCTGGGACTGCATGGTCACCTGTGCTGCTGAGCTCACCATGCTGACCAAACAGGAAATGAAATTCAAAATTTCCCAGGGCTTTTCCTTGTGTACCTGGCTAGTGCATCAGAGTTGAAAGTGCTGTCCAGAGCGGTCACATTGGAGCACTCTGGGATAGCTCCCAGAGGCCAATACCATCAAATTGCGTCTGCACTACCCCAAATTCGACCCAGCAAGGTCGATTTTAAGGCTACTCCCCTCACCGGGGAGGAGTACAGCCGTCAATTTTAGGAGCCCTTTAGTGTCTACTGAACAGGGTTGGTTGTGTAGATGCATTGAATCTATCTACTGCGGCTAAATTTGACCTAACCTCTTAGTGTAGACCAGGGCTAAGAGACTGAATAGAGTTCACTTCCTGCCATCAGGTGCTTTTGTCTGGTTCAGTGATAGGCAAAGGGGTGGGGCACTAATGGAAATTACAATTACTATCTTAAAAAACGAACCATAAACCCGTGCAGTACCAGTATTTTCTTTCACTTTAGTCTTATTTCCTGTTCTATTTAAGACTTACTCTTGCATACAATTTTCAGTCTGTGATAACAGCTTCAGACTTTTGCCCTCTATTGAAGGTAATTGGTAATAACAATTACCAATAAAAAGTGAGTTACAATATATAAATAGAGGGTATAAATTGATTTTAGATTAGTGGTGTGTATAATTCATGTAGGAAACCTCATGAGCACTGCCAAATCTTCTATTGGCTGTAACCTTTTCTAATTCATATTTATGGTTTTGATACTCAACCGTTCTTTGAAAAGGTGCAGAAGTTGGTCCTTTGTACAGTGTCTCCTCAAAGGCCTTTGTCTTTTTTCCTTTCAACAGAAAGGAAACAGCTTACTGTTATTTCCGGATCAGTCTTTTTATAGTCTCAACACCACTGCAATTCTGACAGTCTTCTCATTGGTTCAGCACAGCCTGTGATCTGGCTCTTATTAACCCAAACCAGGATTACTCTGCTAATAGCTGGATATTTGGCCTCTGGTCCTGTGTTTCTCCAGTCATCAGTTCTCTGCAGACTGGGGAGACCCCATGATTCTTTGTGAGGAAAATCTGACAGCCTGTCCTTTATGCTGGTAAAAGACTTAAAGGACATCTGTGTGCACACATCTTCTTCTGTTCTGTTAAGGGGGAGAGGTTCCTGGCCCCATGCCTTGTGAGCTCTCAAACACCCTCCTCCTCACTGCCAGAGAGGAGCAGGGCAAAGATTCCTTCCCCATCTTCACTGGTCAGCAGTTCTAGCTGGATGAGGAGCATGCTGTACCCTCTTCAAGGGCTGTGGAGGGGCCATGCTTCTGTCCACTGGCTGAGGGCACCAGGAGAAATTCTGGCAGACTTTGCCAGAATGCCTACTGGGAACTCCGACCCTGTGTAGCTCCTCTGCCATCCTTGGTGGGAGCCTGGGGAAAATCTATCCCTTGCTTAATAATTGTACCATTCTGTGAAAAATTCAAGCTATAGGAGCAGTAAGTTATTTACTAGTATGAAGCATTAAAAATATTTAGTAGGCTTCTTAACTTCAACCTATTAATCAGTTTTAAACTGTCTATTTTCTCTCCTAGGGACACTTTTGGGCCTTTTCCTATTCTAGCTAGTTTATAGAAATCGTATTCTATTGGTTTGACAAAATTTGTCACCCATGGCATAGCAGATCCAGGGAGGGGGACACACAAAGTGTATCAGTTTCAGAAAGATGGAAATAATATATTTTTAGTTGGATTCTCTGCCCTATGTTTGACACTTACTAATATTTTTAAGTCTGGGAGTTTTGAATGTTAGTTGCTATAGTTTATCACTTCAGTCTAACAGTATTCAAGCTGCACTTTTCACCAAGGAATCCCATGTTTCTTGTGCCTTGGATCCTACTTTGTTACTGTTCCCTCCTTTGGCTGTTTGCCAGTGAAATCACCTAGGAAACCCAAGAACTGGTTACCATGGCCACTTACATGAGCATATGTTCCCTTCCATGGCACAGTGTATCAACATGAAGAAATCCATGGGAGTTTGCCTGAGTAAGGTCTGCAGGATGGGGGCGGGGGGGGGGGGGAAGGGGGAGGGCAGGATCTATTCCTTAGCTTAACTTAGGGTACGTACGTGGCCGTTAGCGGTGTGACTGCAGCATGTGCAGACATACTTGAGCTAGTCTGACCCGCAATAGTCGTGAAGCAGCAGCACAGGCTAGTCACTTGAGTGCACGCTAAGGGTCCTAGATGAGTTTGTATAGCCTCTGTCGCTGCCGCTTCACTGCTATTGTTACTCGAGCTAATTGGATCAAAGCTAGTTTGGGTATGTTTACGCGTGCTGCAGTCACCTGTGATGGCAGAGTAGATATACCCTTACTCCATGGTGCATTCGCTGGCATTTCAGAAAGTGTAAGCAAGGGCAGAATGTGGCCCTTTGTGAATATGCTTGGAGTTGAACTTGAAATTACACCTTATAAGTAACATGGGTTTGAGTGTCTAGAAACCAAGAGATCCAGAGTGAGCCAAAAGAAATAAAATGGAGTCTTGTTCTCCTTCAAGCTCAGATACATGAGACTCCACACAAGAAACAAAAACATTTGAATGCATCCACCTGAACTGTGAGGTGAAGGCTACAAACAACCTAGGTTCAAAGACAGACCATCCCACTGAGGACCCGTTGACTTCCTTAGGAAGCAATAGAACTTCTGCTCAGCATGGTGCTAGAAACCTCTGGTTCACTCTTCCCGGTGACCTCAACATCCGTGCCAGAGACATCCTAGCATCTGATCTCATCTCCTGCCTAGAACCTATATGTTACTCACAGGCCATCTGCAGGTGCACACTTAACCTAACCTGCTTAAGAATGGACACTGGGGATGTAGATAAGGTTCTTAGATGAGGCAATAGATGAAGAGGCTTCTGTGTCATCCATTGGCTTTGAAGATTGGACAGACTGTGTCATGCTTTTAAGTGAGGTCAAGAGGTTCCCTTTTCTGAAGTGATTGATACTGCATTCTGTGCCAGGCCGTCAGAACATCTGGGATGCCTTTTACCATGTTGCTATTGCCATCAGCAAAATTGTTTCTGCTGAAAGCACATGAGGGTTGTAAGTAACTGCAGCTTGATTGAAGCATTAACTTCTCCAATGATCAATTTTGTGCAAACCCTGTGGAGTCTTTGACACAGGACTTTTATTGTTAACAAGTAAGAAAAATCACCTGAGTTTTCATCGTCGCTTAAGTTTACTCCATAAACAACTACCTGACATAGCTAGTTTTTTGCTGCTTCATCAGCACTTTCAGTATGATTTTAATTATGAAAGTAAGGGGCTATCCTGAGCAAATAATCTGGAAATCTGATAGTATAGCTTTACTCATGCACAGTGTGGTACCCAGTGAAAAGTTGAACCCATCTCTGAATTCCAAGAGATGAACAAGTACTTGCAAATCTCTCATTCATTTTCATTGCCCTTTTTTATTTAATTAATTAATTAATTAATTTTTATTTAAACAAATGTACTATGTTAGCCCTGGATGTGAGCTATTCCAGCACAGGCTAATACTTGACCTGACTCTCTAGCGTCGGTTAGTTTGCTTGTTTTGTGAAATGATCCATTTTACGGTGACTTATCCCCATACTGTTTGCAAGATCAGCATCCCATAACCTCTCTTTCCACTTTGACTAAACCTGAATAATACTAATATTCTTAAAATGCCATTTTCAAGCTATTGTATACTGGGTGGTCATTTAGCAGTGAGGAACTCTCCTTGGTCCCAGCCTACTCTTCTAGTGCTATCAGCATTTTGTGCTTCCCTGTTTGCCAGTCTATGTAATATTATACTGAAAAATGACATCAAAGGAATGTTAATAAGCTGTAAAGTCAAGCACTCAAAAGTTAGGAAATGCCAGAATTAAGGTTGTCCATGCTTTGTGCATACCAATTATTTTAGTCTTTAATCATATGGTCACATATTATTTTTTTTCCACAGAACCCCTGCATCATTCAATATATAGGATGAACAGTGGGCTGGGGGTGAATCAGGGTTGTATAGTGAAAGAGAAAGTTGTTTGGAGGATTCTCGCAAAAGTTACAAGGAGTGTAGTGAATGAGGCAGGTGATAGGCTAAGAAAAGTTGGTCTCATGATTTAAAGGCAGTTGAAGACCGGCTTAGACAATGGTATTCTATCTTTGCCTCTGCCACAGAGTTCCTGTGTGATACTGGTCAAGTTACTTAAACCAAACTCTTCACATGTGGTCACTAATGTGCCTCATTTTCTGGGTGCCTGATTGAGACCCTGGGGTCTGATTTGCACAAGTGCTGAGCACTCACTGCTGTAACTGAAGTCAATGGAAGCTGTGCTTTAAACATAGAATTCTAAGTACTCTGGATAAAATCAGGCCCTAGCTGTCTCAACTTGGGCACCTAAAATTAGTGGGCACGTTAAACATTAACCGTGCCTCTATTCCTCATCAGTAAAATGGGAACATTACCATCCCCCACCTCACAGGGTTGTTGTGAAGATAAATTCATTAATATTTGTGGAGCACTCTGGTACTATAATGAGGAAATTAATAATTCTGTATTCAGCACTCCATTTGTACAGTGCACAGTAAACAAGGCCTGGGGCCACACTTTGAATAATGAGGATAAAACAAAATTTTGAATGGCTGCTCATTCCTTTGTTGTGCTCTGAATGAGGCAGTGGTCCTGTAGAAAAAATAATATAACAACCTAATCATATAATTAAAAGCTGTTTCACAATTTGGCCCTTTTGTGGTTATGCATTAAGGTTACACAGTCAGTCTTAACTTCGGTACTTCTAACCTTTGAGCACTTGACTTTGCAACCTTAATGTTCTTTTCATGTAGTTTTTGTGTGCGTAATACAATTTAGTCTAGCTTGTACATACAATATCTACTATATTTGAAATCTGTTGTGAAATATATATTAATTTAATAGGTTTCTCTAATATTGTATCTTCTTTGAGTATAGATCTTATATTTCCATTGAAATACCACTGAATTTAAGGGATCAGTTCTTTTATTTTCAGCCACTGATTATGAATGCTTTGCTTTACTCCTAATCCAGCAGCTTCTGAATTTAGGGGCAGATCCCCTGGGCTGCAAGAAGGTACTTGGTCGTCCTGGGGAAGTTATACAAATCAATCCTCAGATACTGCAGCGACATGTGGACATAGCAGTATTAACTTTCTTGCTATGTTCCGCAGTTGCCACTCAGAGCTAACTGTGACTCAGCAGATCCACACACATTTCCGGGATATAATTAACTTAGGCTTGAATAAAGACTGGGAGTGGATGGGTCATTACACAAAGTAAAACTATTTCCCCATGTTTATTCCCCCCTCCCCTCCCCCCACTGTTCCTCACACGTTCTTGTCAACTGCTGGAAATGGCTCACCTTGATTATCACTACAAAGGGTTTCCCCCCCCGCCCTTCTCCTGCTGGTAATAGCTCACCTTACCTGATCACGCTCATTACAGTGTGTATGGTAACACCCATTGTTTCATATTCTCTGTGTATATAAATCTCCCCACTGTATTTTCCACTGCATGCATCCGATGAAGTGAGCTGTAGCTCACGAAAGCTTATGCTCAAATAAATTGGTTAGTCTCTAAGGTGCCACAAGTCCTCCTTTTCTTTTTGCGGATATAGACTAACACGGCTGCTACTCTGAAACATTTCAGGGCTGACTGCTCTTGATAAGAGTCATGTAGCTCAGGATCAAGCTTTAGAAAAGAAATGCCTTTGCATTCTAGATAATCACATGAGCAAGATAGCTCAGTGGTTTGAGCATTGGCCTGCTAAACCCAGCATTCAATCCTTGTAATGGGCCATTTAGGGATCTGGGGCAAAAATTGGGGATTGGTCCTTTGAGCAGGGGGTTGGACTAGATGACCTCCTGAGGTCCCTTCCAACCCTGATATTCTATGATTCTAGATGCCTTGGCCCTAATCCATCCATTCAGTTTGCCATACAAAGCAATGTCCTTCCAAACCCCACACATTCTTTTGACCATTTTATGCCAAGTTAAAGTTGTTTTTGGTTTTTGTTCATTTTCTCTGGGTGGTGGAAGATTTTAGCAACTGTACTATTGCAACAATGTTTAACTTATAGAAACTATTGCAACAATGTTTAAGTTATATACTCCTGCACATAAAACACTGCAAACCCCATATCAGGGCAGAACCCAGCACTCCTCTACACAGCTGAAATGGAGAAGCAGAACTCTGGTGCCACCAAGTGGTAAATTCTGAATTATACCAGGAGATATCATAAGTTTCCCTTACGGAATGCTTTGGACCCAAGAAGTGGGACTCTTAGTGCTTCTGTCATTAATACTACCTGAAATGTCTTTGCCTTTCAGTAACATGATACAGCATTTTGTTTTTATTTTATATTTCTGTTGTTGAAGAGGGAGAATATTTCCTAATTTTTTGGCCTGGAGTTTCTCACCATTGCATCCGATTAGTAGGAAAAGGAACTTCCCATTAGCTTTCTGTAGGAAGCACAGACCTTGCTAATGGTCAAATCCCAAAGTCAGGTCTGCAATTATTTCATGCTGAAACCTGGCTTAAATGAAGGCTGTGGTAGGTTGAAGCATTTAATGTGTGTGATGCTGGGGGTTAGGGTGAAATCTCTTTGTAGCTCCTTCAGGATAAATGTAAGACTCGGTTATGCTCCTTTATGGAATGAGATAGCTGAAACAACAGGAGCTACTGCCCAAACACAGGCCATGTACAAGATATCCAGCACTAGCACTGGGAGCATGGCCCTCAGAAAAAGGCAAGTGAGAGCTTTTTGGGTAGAATGACAGGTTTCAGCGTAACAGCCGTGTTAGTCTGTATTTGCAAGAAGAAAAGGAGGACTTGTGGCACCTTAGAGACTAACCAATTTATTTGAGCATAAGCTTTCGTGAGCTACAGCTCACTTCATCGGATGCATACATAAGGGGTCACCACTATTCAACAGTCCTGATTGTACCCTGGGGAATGTCAATAGAATGCCAGTAGAATGCTGGCTGGAAAGAGACTTGGGACTGTGGTCAAAGAAACTGTCTCCTGCTGTTTTGTTTCCTACTGTGTGCAGGGAAACAGGACTTTGTACATCCTCTGTAAATAGGATTGCATCAAATGAAATACCAGACTCCATGAAATGTCTCAACCTAACAGAAACAACCTGCAAAACCCTGAATATTGGCTAACTCATCAAGTCAAATGGAGTAACAAGTGATATTCTCCAGGATACTGCCTCATTCCAAAATCCAGCTCCACTTGGCTTCTGTGTGGAGGGAAGACTCTGAAGTCAGTCCTGGTTAGAGGTGTGTTCTACACAACTCACAACTGAAGCCATTTCAGCTGTTTAAAAACTTCTTAAATGAGGCCCAATATATAATAATAAATTAGGTGTGGAGTAACTTACTTTGCATTTATGATATAAACAAGCAGCATCTGACCTGGAATAACAGTCTCTATCCCCTTTTTTTCATGTGAAGGCAATAGAAAACTGATTGTCAACATGTGGCTTTGTTAGCACAAATATAAAACTAAGTTGGACCTTTAAAGCACTGCCCCATAATATGGGGTTGTTGAGGCCCGTGGCCAAGCAGAAGCTGTGGGTACAATATTGCCTGAAGGAGGCACAATGCCCCTCTGGAGCAGCCTCTCCCACAACCATTTTAGAGGATGCACCATGTGCATCCTCTATATGTAGGGGCAGTTATGATGGCCAGCCTGGAGGAATCCACCCTCCTGTGCCTTTTGGGGAGACCATTGTTGCTGTCAGTGCTAGCCTTGAGCAATCCTTGTACTCCTTGAGTGTGAGGAGCAGGATTGTGTCTGGCTCTGCAGGGGGCTGGAGGAGGCAGAAGGGGCATAAATGGTCAGTCGTTACTGTACTATTGAGGAGGATCTTTCATTGGAGTCCTGGAGACTTCTTGCCTCTAGCAGATCATGGGAAGGGCGGGATTGTGACATTCCCCAGGGTACAATCAGGACTGTTGAATAGTGGTGACCCCTTAACTCTCTAGCTTGGGTGCCTTTTACACTGCTTTGCTGCCAGAACAGCCACTCCTGGTCTGCTCACGCAGTCTTCAGCATGTAAATTCACTTGCAGCTAAATACAGGAGTACTCTCACCAGTCACTCATTAATTACATACAGGGTGACTCCCACTAATTGTTAGTACCAGACTGTCCCCCAGAAATGTAGATCTTGTACTGCATAGTATCCTCTGTCCTCCTCATAATAAGTCCATCATTTCCTCAAAGGAAAATGATAATGTACCAACCTTGTTATCCTAAATGGAGTTTCCCACACACTTTAATCCAAACACACTGGTTAATTGATAATTACAAGTGGTAGTGCATAAATGCATTATACATAAAAGTCAGGATTGGTTACAAAAGAACGAAAAGTAATATGCAAGCTAATACCTAACTTAACAAGCTAAATGAACTTAAAAGCAAAGGTTTTGTTGTCTCCCCATACACTTGTAAATTTCACAGGCTGGGTCTCCTTCCAGCGTGGGACCACTCCCCTCTTAGTTCAGTTCTTTGTGAATTGTTGTTGTCATGAACAGAGAGATGGGAGGAGGAGAGGTGAAATCAAGTCCTCCCCCTTTATAACTCAATTTATTGCGCTAGAAACGTCCTTGTTGAATCATGGTGACACGTAGTCCGTTGCAGATGTGAGGCTTGAAACATTGCTGTGATGCAATGTAAATTTCTTATTCACAACTTCCTGTTGCTGGAGAATTGCTGCTTACATAACTGATAGCCCACTTAACTTTTATTGATACACTGGCACCCCCAGACAGGTATCTTTGTCTCTGAAAAAGTGATATGGACCTGCCTCTCTAACTCTGGAACATGTTATACAGTAGCAATTTATAACTTTACATACAATGTTGATACACATACTTTACCAAGACAATAATGTTCAGCAGATTATGAATTTTCAAATGATACCTCTCAAGGCACACTTTGTACAAAATTTATCATAATCTTGTAAAAGTGGTGACCATAATAGTATAGACCATTATAGGAGTGGGCTGATCTTTCCTCTCCATGACTGACTGACTTGTAAAACAGAGCTAGACAGATAATATATCTCTTCTTCAGACAAGGAGAATAGTCACTATAGCTTTTGTGCCTGTGGCATCACCTGTGGAGGATCCTTTTGAATGGATCAGCCACGGCTTGAAGTGGGTCAGTAAACCACAGTGCAGAAAAAGAGTAAAAGGCCTTCCAGGGCTCTGTGCAAGGAAAAGGAGAGATGTGGGATAAGGAATCCACAAGAGAGGCTGTGCACTGAAGGCTCAGCAGAAGTGAAAATAAGACGGGAGCTCAAGCCTGGAAGCAGCAACCAACTCCTGTTTATTTGCTTTCGGCATTTGTTAGGCTGATCCTTATGGGGTAGTTAATCCTCTAGTTAGTTTTGAAACTTTCTGCAGTTATACTCATTTAAAAAACTAGTGAAGATTCAAGTCCTACTTATTATTTAAACATGTTTGTTTGTATCTGGACTTTGGGAAGAGGGTGATGGCACCAAAATGGTAGAAATAGAAAACAAAGCAAAATTATAATTTTCTAAACACATGCTTTCATTAAGAATGAATTTCCAGATGGTTCTGGCTGTTTTAGCTGCAGATAATGGTACAAAGCACTCAACAATTCAAAAGAGATTCACTATCTCTTGTGAATAGGAGGAAAAACGAATTAGTAGACGAAATATCCCCAGAATAAACAATAACATTAGAGAAGGGGGTAGGGGGGAGTCCATTCTTCTGCCAGCTTCCAATAAAGTTAGAAAATAATTGATTGTTTTAATAAGAGTGAATCGTGATCTTTGGAATTTGTCCATCCCCAACTAGAATACTGCTTTTGGAAATCACTTGCATATTTAACCACTTGCAAACACCACTTGCATATTTAAATAATTACGGCCCATGCCAGCCCCTGTGAGGGTTATTGGCGCCTAAGGGATTGGAAATTCAAAATTTGCTCCCTCTCCCCATCCAGAGTGGGGGAAGGGGTCCATCTTCAGCCCACGAAAGTAGCAGATCTACTGAGATCTACATGGATCTTCCCGGGGTTCACTGGACGCCAGAATAATCTGGGCCCACTGGCACTGTGGCTGCTGGCATTTAGGAGCCAAAATGCTGATGTCTCCATATTTTGCTGCCCTCCAACCTCCCCACTTAGAGAGGAATTCACTGTATAGCAGAGGAGCTGATGTAAGTTAACAGTGATAGGGTCAGAATTAACATACCATGTTTTGCAGATCCCTGTGTGTTTGGGGGATGGGGTAGAGAAATGATGTATCACCTTTATAGGTACTACTAAGGACTGCCCATTTGTCCACCCTCCCTCTCCCCAACCCAGAGTACCTGTAGAGGGCCTTCCATGGAATTGTGAGTAATATTGACTAGTTATCATTGGGACCTATAAAACACCCTAGTCATTACTAGCTGTAAACCCATTTATTCCATAACGTTAATTTTTTTTTAAATGAGCTGTTACTAGAAAGACTAAGCAGATGTTGTTTTAATTACTGTAGGAAAGTATGGCTACTATGTGTTTATGATTTTAAACTCCTTTAAAATTTGCAGAGATACTAATTCCGCATACTTATGTGGCCTCTTTTAATCTCAGGGCACTAAATAAGTTCCCCAAGTGAATGACAGACTCAGGAATTCTCAACATTAAACAACGCTATACAAAAACTAGTGTCTTTGTTTTTTTTAAAAGAAAATACTAGTGTTTTTCTATAAAACTTGATCTGTGCTCCCAGGGAAAGATAGACTGGATGGTGCAGGGGCTTGTATTGTATAAACCAAAGGGGGAAAAGGGGCTCCTTAACTTTTTGGGCAGAATTTTGCTTTTGTAAGTGTACATCTATCAGAGCAGCAGGTTAAGGGACAGATCCTCAGCTGGTGTGTATTGTCATAGGTGCTGAGGCTCTAACCCCATATATAGACATAAGTAACTGACTAGGTTCCATTACTCTGAACAGTGTCCCAATGTAAATACAGTTTTTTATTGACGAGGTTAACAATTAATTGTCATAATCACATAAGTAGAAATATATAATTATATGGGCACTTCCTGCTTCCCTGATCCTATTTGGGAAGAGTCATGGTGAAGATGGAACGATTACTTTTCATTGCCGTAATTAACAAAATGTGGCAGCATGTTAGTGCAACACTCACTCGTGCATGCCTAATGTGGGCGTGAACAGTCACTTAACTAATGTAACTTTTAGCCATAATTTAGAGACAGCCCTAGGGTAGCTCATTAGTTCTTTCCCATTGCTATTTATGTCCTCAGTAGCTTTGTGAAAAGCTCCAAGATTGTTTATAGATATTTGTGGAGCAGAAGTCAAACCAATGTAGTGAAATACAGAACATGTCATACAAAGTGGCCTTGTGGTGGCAGCAGTGTCTCAGTTTGCAATCTGACCCAAAAACTGTGGCAAAGAGGGAGCGATTACTAGCTATTCTCTGCAACTGACAAAGATGTGGCAGCATTTATCTGAGCAAAACCAGGATTCCCTAGTTTTTGTAGTAAAACTCATAGCATTTTGATCACTATTTTTGTGATCAAATTTAATTATCACATAATTAAATGTCCCAGGCCATATTTCCTTTCTCCTTTAAGATATATTTTTAGTTACATTTTTAAGGCAACCAGAAACCTTTCGTGGCAGGATGCCCTATAAATAAAATGCATTGTGCATTTATTACCATTATGATGATGATGATCAAGAAGTTATTTTGACCACACATAGTATAAGAGTGAAAATGTTTTGTATGAATTATACCTCAGCCTCAGATTTTAGGATGTATTGAATTTTTTTCCCCCTATGCCTAAGATACCTTAGTAAACAAAGTTTAACTCCTCATCCTGAAGTTGGAATGAATGATGATAACCTACTATCTATTCCCCTGTAAAGGATTAATACACACGATGACACACAAATGCTGGGCCCAATTCTGCCTTCAATTACTCTTGTGCAGCTTCCTTGATTTCAGTGTCAAATGCATGATCTTTCAGAGGAAGAGGTAACCCCCACCTGCAGAAATGAACTTGAAATATTGTGAAATTAGGTTTGGCAGCCTTGCTGCCATGATGCCGTGTTGCAATATCGTGTTACAATTGTGTCACTTGCTCAGGAGAACACAGGCTCCAGAAATTTATCCCTAAAAGAAGGTCCTAGGAGAGAGTCAGCCATATGGTGGAGTAGTCAGACCTTTTCCTGTCATCTATACTCCAGATAGATCCAGGGTTATTCTGCTGACTTATCTGGCCGCCAGAGCAAGTACATCTCATTAGCTCCAGATCAGGTGAATTAGAGACTGAGGGTTTGAGGAGGAGCTCTTGGGCAGCTCATCACAGCAACCTAATCCTCCACTTGGACCCCTGGTACAGGGAGGAGCTTTAATTTACACTATTAAAGTAAGGTCCCTCAAGGACTTTTTGTCATTGGAGAATCAGGGGTAGTAGAGCCTCACTCCACCACTACTCTCCTTCCCTGCCATGTCTCTTCCCTGACCCTGTTCCAGAACAAAAGACATGGAAGCTGCCTCTGTCAGCTTTATGCCAGTGGAGATTTCCCTATACAGTACTCTTGAGGGCATTCTGCACCAAAAAAATTAAAATTCTGCGCACAATATTTTAAAATTATTCAAATTTTATTTGTCAAATAAATGTGGAGGCTCAAGCATGGCACTGGGGAGCACAGGCCACTCACTGGCTGCATGGAGGTGGGAAATCACTGTGCAGCTCCCTGTCCCAGGACATGGACTCAGCAGTGAGGCTGCACCCAACCCTGACCTGCCCCAGAAACACCCTAGTACCCTGCTCCTCTGTGTGGGCAGGTAGGCTCAGCAAGGCAGGATCCAAGTGTGCAGGGGCTTAATGTGGGGGGATCCAGGTATGGATTGAGAGGGTTCTGTGGGGGCAATCTGGGTACGGGCGGCTCAGTGGGGAATCCAGGTGCGTGGGGGATCTGGATGCACAGGGGCTTGATGTGGGGGTTCTGGGTGCAACAGTCATGGGACTCTACAGGGAGGTCCAGGTGTAGATGGTTGGGGCTCAGTGCGGGGGGGGATCTGGGTGTGGGGGGAATAGAGGTTGGCATGAGGCACTTGGTGTGGGGGACTCAGTGGTGGGTCCAGGATGCTGGGGGAGTGGGGTGGGAATACAGGTGCATATGGCTTGTCAGAGTGATCCAGGTGCAAAGGGAGTTCTGAGTGCAGAGGGGGATGAGGCTCGGCAGGAGGGTCTGGGTATGAGGGGGTCTGGATGTATGGGGGTTGGGCGGATGGGGGAGCAGCTCCCTGTACAGGGATCCCTCCCCCTGCAGCTGAGGAGCAATGGATGCAGGAAGTGGGGGAGGGGAGGAGTTTGCGAGCTTCCTGCAGCCGGGGGAGAAATCTGGGGGTGAGTCTGACCCAGCACCGGATGCCATGCAGGGGAATAGGAAGCCCTATCCTCCCCAGCCCAGCTGGGACTAGCAACTGAGCCTGGCACAGGGTGGGAGCCACCAGCCGGGTCTTCCCCAGTCCTACCTGAAACTTACTGCTGGGGAGGGTCGCATGACCGCTCTTGTGACTTCCCTTTGCTTCCATGTCAGAAAGTCATTTTTCTTCAGGAAGCAAAGAAATCTGTGGGGGACATGAATTCTGCGCATGCGCAGTGGTGCAGAATTCCCCTGGTAGTAATACCGGTGGCATTTCGCAGGGACAATCTCATGTCTGGGGAGTCTAAGCTAAAATGGTACTAGGAGCTGATATAAGAAGACTTGTAGGGGGACATACAACCTCCCCACGCCCCAGAAACAGGCAGCTAAGGAGGGAACTTAGACTAAGATTTGGGGGTTTTGGTCTTAAATTAGGAATAAGGGACAACCCCACAAATGGGAATCAGGGTTTTTTTTACATGAATTGGGTGTGCATGCGCACAGAGTTAAGAGTGGAGTTAGGACTCCAGCCATTTATACCATTCTTTTTTTTCCCCTTTCAGGCTCTTTCTGCAACAGTTATTTGTTTGGAGAAAACAGTCCAAAATGGAGATTATCTTTTGGTAGAATTATCCCCATCCCCACCAAACATACACTGGGAGGAGTTATGCTAATTAGTGGGTGGAGCTTGATCCCTTGGATACAGATACCGCACTACTGATGGTCTAAGCCTCGGTAAGCACTTGAAAACCTCATTTTGTAATAGAACTACACAAGCTTGGTATGTTGCAGTAAAATATCTCAATGCAGAATGGTTGTTTACGATCCTCTCTTCTCTGCCCCCAGTCATACCAGGAGGTCTGATATCTTGGTCTCCACTCTCACAGTCTGGCACTTAGTCTGACACACTGTACTGTGCAGATCCATGTGTAAATAAAATAAAACTCAAACAGGGATGTAGCCATTATACTGCAGAAATGTAGATGTTTGCTTTTTGCATGTGAGGAAAAAAATGGTTCTCAGAATTATACTATAACACTAAAGACTCAGAACCTCAGTGGGGCTCTCCTCTGAATTTATAAAACTGAGATAATAACCAAAGGTTAGTTGTTCTATTCAGATTGTAGAAATCAAAGGCCCTTTTACATATAAGGGATCAGATGGGAAAATGTGGAATGTGCAGTTGTATATCTGGAATAGAAGATCCATGTTGCTTATACTCTTGGTGGAAAGGCTTGGATAGTTGCTTAGGATGTTCTGGTATCATTAAAAAAGTTCATTTCCTCATTTGAAGGCTGTTACTAATATTGCATTTGCTGGGGTCTGTCATTGCAAAGGAGTTTCACAGGGCAACAGGCTTTACTATAGTTTACTGTTGTCAGCTGCGTCACGTAAGAATTTGTCATATATTAGCTGACAAACTGCAATGACATTGTTAATAGATTAATTATTAATCTAAGTAATTAACACCAGAACATACTTTACATTCTATCTCTCTTCTGCACAGGCAGGGTTTTGGGGACATCTGGCCTTTGCACCCCCTCTTCATCTCCCAGCATCAGCATGGGTGGAGCCTTACCAACCTCCGTCACCTTGGTAATATCAGATTTGGACTCTGAGCTGTTTAGTAGAGCTGGGAATTTGATGGTGGGTATGGGAAAGAGTGGGAAGGTGATTTAATGGACACAACGGATTATTGAGACAAATCTTCACAATGTGGATGCAAGAGGACATCAAGGACAAATAACCAAAGAATGCAGTACAGTGTTCCAGAGAGTTTATATAATAAGACAGACTCTGCTCTTACTTATGTTGGTGTAGATCTTGAGTAACTCCCAGAGTAAACTGGAAATAATTCGGATTTACAGCAATACAAGTGAGAGCAGCATCTGGCCCCCTGAATGTACGCTTTTTTTTTTTTTTTTTATTATAAAGCTTAAGTGATGACTCATGAGTTTCACTTATAAGCTGTGTTAGGGACAATTGAAAAAGGATATTAATTGGGAGAATTCTGATTTATCACTCCATATATTGTGAGTGTTGGTAGGATGTTTGATTTTTAATGGGCCAATTCCTGAGAGGCCCTGGATAACTGAACATGAACAGGTAACTGTCACAGTGTCTGCAATGGCTCACGAGCATGAGTGCCTCCCTCAGGGTAGACTGTCAAAAACATGGCAGACACCCATCAACTTAGTAACAAATGTGAGCTCCTGGATCACACTAACAGTTTTATCATGGAGTCACAGACAATACCCTTAGTCTATCTTGCCACCCACTCAAGCTGGATTTAGAGATGAATGGTCAATTACATTAAAAATCACAAAATATTCCCGTGGCTTTCAGTCCCAAGAGACCAGTCACTTACTTCAGATCAATTGGTATCTTAGATCTCACACCAAAGACCATGCCTGAAGCCAATTATGTAATAAACTAAATAATAAGGTTTATTAGCAAGGAAAAAGAAATAAAACTCTTATTTACAGGTTCAAGCAAGCATATAACACAAAGGAGTTCCAATCTAAACCCTACGAGTGACAGAATTGTAGTGATCTGTCAATTCAAACTGTCTTTCAGGGCAACCCCAGGGATAACCCTGGTGATCTCTTGCTTCTGTTTAGAGTCTCTAGCCCGGTGATGAAATGACATGAAGATTTTTCATCTCTCTTGACAACTATTATTATTTCCCTCATCCAGCATTCAAACCAATGGGATGAGGTGGCCTTCCACAAGTATTTCTCCATGGGTGGATGGGGGCATTTAACAAAGCTTTTGTCTTATAATGACCCACTTAATTTTTGATAGTCCTCCTGGATGGGCAGGGAGGGGGAGGAATGATTCCTGTGACTGGGTTCACAAGTTCAGAGCAAACATTTCAAAGTGATAACGCAAAATTTACATATTTCATTATCGCATGCAATACAGACATTATAAGTAAGATTAATGCATGCAGCAACTTACAAGCATTTCATAGAGTCTAAACACTCAACACATTCTGATGAGACTAATACCTATTTTGAACAAAACTAACGTACAGATGAGCTGGTTTGGTTTCCAGCTGTGAGTTTGTCCATTCTTAGTTAATACCTATGGCCTTGGCCAGAGCTGGCACGTGGTTTACCAGCATCACAGTAACATTTTCCAAAATGCCTAGGTCCCATTTCAAAAGTGACACAGGCATTTAGCCTCATTGAAAAATCCATGGAATTTAGGCTCCTCAGTCATAAATAACTGTTGCTTTTGAAACTGGGACTTAAATTCCTAAATCACTGAAGCAAATTTGAAAATTCTGCTGTGACTTCTACTGAATGTCAGTGGAATTTAGGCTCTAAATCACACAGGCATTCTGTAAATTTTTACCCCAAATTTTTACCCCAAATCAGAGGCTTTACTACCACTGACTGCCGTGGAGTTACACAGGTGGAGCTGAGATCAGGAGGGCCGGCTCCAGCTTTTTTGCCGCCCCAAGCAACAAAGAAAAAAAAACAAAAAAAACTACACCTGATTGAGCTGCCGCCGAAGTGCTGCCGAAGAGGAAGAGAGGGAACGAAGGACCCGCCGCCGAAGACGTGCCGCCCCAATAACGCACGGAGTGATGCCCCTTTCTATTGGCCACCCCAGGCACCTGCTTCCTTTGCTGGTGCCTGGAGCCGGCCCTGGAGATCAGAATCCAGTTCTGTAGCCACATGAATGGCATTTCTTTTTCTTTATAATGTCAAAATAATATTTAATGTTGTAAACTGAATTCACTTTTAAAAATATTAGATTGACCAGACCTTTACTTTTGTATTCCAAACACCTTACCTCACACTTGTGCCGGGGCTTCCTTCAAAACAGCTTCATCCACCCATCATTGAGTAGTTTTTAACTTTCATTCTTAATTAAAATGCAAATTGGAAAGTGTTTAACAATCCCCGTCAATTATTAAAATACGAAAACAGGTCTGTGAGACACAAAAAAAGAAAAAGGCTTCCTACGAAAAGAAACATTATTGCCATGTTTGCAAGTTTCACTAGTAACTCCCCAGAGACTACACCGCTTTTTCCTACTTCTTTTAAAATGTTTGTAACAAGCCAAACTGGGGAAAACTGTAAAACCTCCTTCATTTTTTAAAAATAAAAATGAAATGAAATGTTGTATGATTTCAAGTGAAAAAGTAAGCAGCTTCCTCTCCACTGTCATTGCGGGAGAGGGCTGAGGAAAGGTTTATTTGTCTACAAATGTAGTTCTGCTGGTGACCTGTGATGTTGCTCTCCATGTCTGCAGCACTCCTTGTTATGAAGACTGCCAATTTTATCTCATTAGAGAGCTCTATTTTATCAGCTCAGATTGTAACGTTTGTTAAATCTGAATCAAGATGACTCCGATCTCATATTGGTTCATAGTTTAGCACATGTTGTTGCCCTAGCTCGCAGGTCAATGGGAATCTTACACAAGAAAGAACTGCAGGATTGAGCACGAGTGAGCACATCTGATTCTTCTGTTTTCTATAATCCGGCAAAAATGCTCTCATGAACAGATTCAGTAATACTAGAATCTCTTTCCAAAATAATGGTTTTTCTTCTCATATGCAAATTTTGTATTACTTTATATTTCTGGAACATTACAGAAGTTTCCTATATATGAGATTTTTCAAGGTCTTAAAATAATGAGTTGTTCCTGGTCAGATATGACATTTAGCACATACTGATATATCATTTAGTGTGTGTAGATTCTGGTTGTTATAATGGAAGGATGCATTGCAAAGTTATTTCATACATGGGGTATTTTCAAAGTCCTGCAGTGATGACATTGATGTAGTGCTACTACTCTGTTATAATCTTTGTATATTATTTAAGTGTAACAAATACTTCATTCATTGCCTGCCCTAAACTTTGCATTTGGTGACATTCTTGCTGCTGTGTTAATATCGGGTCTATTAAGCTGGACCTCATGGTCCATTACCCTTTCTTTAGGCCTGACCCCAAGAAGTTTATGGGTCTTGAGCACAGTGTGAAAAAGCAAAGGGTTTCACTCTCACCCAAGGAGCTCATTAGGACTTTATAGAAACACAAAAAATACCCCCACAGTACCAACATTTGCACTGAGGGATACTCACCAGACAAACAGCCTGGTGTCAGGAGGTGTTCATTGTTCTCTTTTTCCAGTCCTGCACACCAATTTAGCAAGCTAACTAAAGGGAGTGCTCATTTGTAATCCAGCATTTCATCCTTTGTGGTAGAGATTCATTTACCAGCATCCCTTAGCTTTGCTTCCTGAAATTCCAGTTTCATTTTGAGCAACATTTTAAATTAACTGACTTGCTGAGGACAGGACTACGCTGCCAATTGTTAACACAGGATTTGGTAACTGTGTGTGTTTGTTCCAAAGGCAATAAAACAATAATTCAGAGCCTATTATTAACAGACTTTTCTGCAGAGCATTTATAGAGTAAGGGCCATATTCTGTTGTTTACTCACCTTCAGTGGTACCATACTGCTCCTTGACTTCAATGGGACTACTTGAGGAGCCAGTCACTACTAAAGGGGAGTAGGGATCCCAGAATCTGGCCCTGAATATGGTGAGAAGATAGAACTGTTCTTCTACCATTAATAAAACGGGCTTTTTCCTTCTTGGTCCATGTTCCATCATCTCTCTGTCTCTTTAAAATATCAACATCTTCGATACATTCAGTGTCTGTCATTTTTTAGTATACAGCAAAAGTCACTGTAGGTTTTCATTCACTATAAAATGCCTCCATCTCTAAGGTACTGAGTGCTCTCTGCTGAGGACACTCAGCCCCATGCAGGGTTGGCACTCAACTCATAACAGTGTAGCCAATGCCCTAAGTATATTTTGAATTGTGCTTTGATATTTAAGGCACCAAAGAAAGCTCTGGTTTTTAATCAATTACAATATTTTCTTTGAAAGGTTGAGCTCATTGACCTGTAGAAGCAGCTATTTGCAGGTCCTGTTTTATTTTCACAATTGCCACGCTCTAGGAAGCACAGTCACAACAAATTTGCAAACCCAAGTGGTCTCACTTTTACCAGTCAAGTATTAAGTGTTTTGTGTGTGTGTTTGTGGGAAACAAGAAAATGTAAAGATAATTTTGCCTTTAATATTTCAACACAGAGCATCCCTCCCAAATAAAATCCTACTTACCTGAGGTATGGGTTTTTATCAAACTCATGCAGCAAGACTGTGATTTAAGAAAATAAAAATGGCCATGGATGTTTATGGGACTGCATTTTAACTTCCCAGACTCAGTGAAAAGCGAAATTAGGGAAGTTTTATTTTGTGTACAAATCAAATCTAGATGGGGTATTTGTCATACCTTTTTATCTTGACATGTATAATATATGGCAAGCATTTGTTATTCTGTTTAATATATCTACAACACATATGAAAAATTGAATTACACCTATATGGCCTGAGAGAAAAATAGCTTTATTAGTCCAATTGAAATTATTTTTTTTACTTCATTAACATGCACCATGAATTTGTTTGGCCCAATTAGCAGAGTAATCATACAAAATAAACAAACAAACACAAAAGCTAGAACCAGAATATGCTACAGGAATGTCAAATCCCTGCAATTACACTGAGATGGAATTGTATCAACCAGAGAGCGGGGATGTTGTACGCTAACTGACATACACATTGACATTTATTTCTCGGTCTATGCTCTCAGACTGACTGAGTGGAGCCAATTTGTATAATGACTGTATAATTTATCCTCAATAACTGTATGATACACAAACTCCTGCGCACTATCCAGCTGGGAGCCATAATAAACCAGAGTACTGGGATTTGTATAACCAACTGTGAGGTTAATTTTTAGTAACTATACCATGATTCTACAGTTCTCTCTCTTTTGATACATTGCAGCTCTCAGATTTCCTATCCACCTGCCCATGCAAACATGGTCACCTCAGCTTCTAATTCTCACCCTGTCTTTCCATCTAACTCCAGATATTAAATATAAATTTTAAAGGAATCACACTTAGTGGGAGAGAGGGGCCTTCTTCAAAGGGCAAATAGGAGTGAGAGAGAAGATACTGAGAAGGCCGCTCTTAGATAGAGTGGTGGAGTAAGGACGAGGCCAAAGGTTGACCTGGCCAAGTCTACTCTAGCTTCATGGATGGAGAATTCTCATGGTAATAGCCAAGTACAGTTTTATAGTAGCTAAGAGGAACACGGGGCTGAAAGGGCAGTGCACACAGTTCAGTATAATAATAATTTGAGGGTGCTTTCTTGATTTGGCAATAACTGTATCTTGGGCTAATTAAGTCCTTGACCTTTGACCTTCAGATGTATTTAATCTGAGATGTTGCCATTCCCCTGTAAACACGAAGCACCCTCAATTTATCACTTTAATAACGTGGGACTTTCTCTTTGTTCATTTAGGTACAGTGTCAACAAACATTTTTATAAATTGTACTTCCAGCTGCTGTTCCTCTTAAAGACTGAAAGCCAAGTAGTTAATCTAACAGAATCCACTAAAAGTCATTGTTCCTTTAACAGCAGAATTATCCAACTTGATGGCTTGTTAGATAAAACCTAGCATAAAAACATTAGTAGGTTGTTGATTGTTTTAATGTCTTGTGTTTGAAGTTATGTGAATGCTTGAACATGAAGGTGTGGTGTACTGGTTCTGGACACTTTCAGTGCACTGTACTTTGGGTAAAATGATTAGTCCATGTTTGTTGTGAGGGCCCGCTTCTCATTCTCTTGTGGCTTTTAAGTAGGGTGTGGAGTGGAGCTGTACTTGCTCAGCAGGAACACTGGGTGGCAGTCTCCCTGAATTCCTTATTACCAGCAGGAGAGTGGGGTGGGAGGAGGTATTGTTTCATGGTCTCTGTGCATATAATGTCTTCTGCAGTTTCCACAGTATGCATCCGATGAAGTGAGCTGTAGCTCACGAAAGCTCATGCTCAAATAAATTGGTTAGTCTCTAAGGTGCCACAAGTACTCCTTTTCTTTTAGCATAAAAAGGGACTGCAGCTGCTGCTAAACCCCTATAGGGTTGTTCTCTTTGTATATAAAATCTCCCCATTGTATTTTCCACTGCATGCATCTGATGAACTGAGCTGTAGCTCATGAAAGCTTATGCTCAAATAAATTTGTTAGTCTCTAAGGTGCCACAAGTACTCCTTTGCTTCCCATAGGGGATGCAGTGCACTTTTCTCTGCATAGGCTAACCAACTCTATAGCTTGTTTGGAGTAGCTAGCAGCATAGGTGCCAACTCCGTGGGTGCTCTGGGGCTGGAGCACGGTAAAAAAATAGTGGGTGCTCAGCACTCACCAGCAGCCCCCACATCGTTGCCTCCCCATCCCTCCCAGCGCCTCCTGCCCGCCGGCAGCCCTGTCAATCAGCACCCCCCCCCATGCCTCCCACCCACCGCGGATCAGCTATTTAATGGCATGCAGGAGGCGCTGTGGGGAGGAGCCAGGGCAGGGTGTGCTCGGGGAAGGGGGCGGGAAGAGGTGGGGCAGGGGTGCAAGCTTGGGGGAAAGAGTAGAGTGGGGGCAGGGCTTAGGGTGGAGTGGGGTTGAGCGCTCCCTGGGAAAGGACAAAGTCGGCACCTGTGGCTAGCTGCTGGCCTGACACTCCCTGAACACAATGACTGACATTTTGCTTAGCCTTTGCACCTGGGTGAGGGTCCTTGTGCCCTTTCCTTGTGCACACTTGGGCAAGGCACAATCTATCCCTGGGTCAGCAAGATAAATCATATAAGGGAAAGGAGCTCACCAAGGTGAAGCAATGCAAGAGAACATCAGAATGAAATCCTGGCCCTATTGAAGTCAATGGCAAAAACTCACATTAACTTCAATGGGGCCAGAGTTTCACCTCAGAAATATAGGGGCAGTGAATGGTAAAAATGGAGGTGCAAAAAACAAGTCTGAAAATTAATGCAAATTGCCAATAGATATAATATACAAGAATAAAATTGTACAAATAAGATGGGGCCCTGACTGCCAGGTTTTGAAGGTCCATGCTGTACTGTAGGACTTCACATGTTGTTTCACGTTTAATTTCTTGAAAGAGAAATGTTTTAAAATATCATCCTTGGGACATCTAGAACAATGCACCCATCATTGAGTAATACTCATAAGGACTGTCATTTTCTATCTGTACAGTGCCTAGCACAATGGGGCTCTGACCTGGCTAACCTGTAGGTGTTACCAGGATGTAAATGTTAAATAGTAATTATAATAGAGAAACTAAGATATGTTTTAAGAGAAATATGAGCCTGCAAGGGCCGCAAAGGTTAACTGTAGGTAGAACAACTACTGCGCATAACACTTGACATTGAAAAGAACCAATACAACAGAATAGACATTGAATAGAACCAGCATAACCAGAAAAATATAGCAAGTGATCAAAGAAAAATAAGATGGGTCTAAAAGGCATAATGATATAAAACTACTAAGATCCAGGCTAGAATGTAATATTTAAAAGGGGAAAATGTAAGGAAAAGATTTTAATAAGGTCAGAAAGAGAGGTTGCTGCATAAGATGTGAATGGAAAGACAAGTACATTGTATGAGGAGCAAGAGGCTGGTGAGAGAAATTTAAGGTTCCCCTGTGAAGAAAGGGTGAATGGTGCAGGGATGGTGAATAACTTCTTCACATCAATGTTTGCCAAGCAGAGAGGTAAATATATGCTACTATACAGATAAATGTTTGGCAGCTGGGGAAGAAAACAAAACTAAAAGAAATCTGGAAATGAGTTAAACCAGAATAAGTTAAGTTTAAAAGTAAACAATAATAAAATGGACCACCTGGAAACAGATGAGGCTGCAGCAGTGGATAATCTGTACCCTGTAACTGTCAAAGCGAAGTAACTGTAATGGTGATCTTTAACTCCATACTATATAGTAGCTGGAGAGAAGCTAACGTGATCCATTCATGCCTGCCTCAGAGGTAACAACCAGACAACTAAATACATATAAACCTGTACTGATAGAGCCGGTCAAAATCAGAATTTCTGTTCTGTGGGAAATTCTGACATTTTGAAATTTTCTTTGATCTCAAATTGGAACAAAAAAAGTCAAAACTTCCCGTTAAATGAAATTTCTGGAAACCTTTGCAAATATTGAAATGACCTTATAAAAGCACTTGTTTTTGATAAAATTGAATATGATACAATAGTTGAAATAAAGTCAAAATGAAGTGCTTTGACCTTATTGAAATGTAACATTCTGATAATTTTTCAATTAAAATTTTGACTAAATTGATAAGTTCCTGCAAAACAGTCAATTGCAGGTTCAAGGCTTAAATAAACAAGACAGACTGACAAACAGCAATAGATAAACACCCATTCAATCAAAATATCAAAACATTCATTGTCACATTTTTTAAAATTAATCCCCCCCCAATCTTTCACCATAACACAATACTATTCTATATAGCCTCTACATCCCTACAGGATAAGAAATCTCATCAGACTTAATATATTTAAGGAGCTCAACCTCAGGAATCTGACTGAAAGAAAGTTGTCTCAGAAAAGTGTTCTTAAGGTTTTAAGACACACAAAAGTCACTGAAAAGATGGGTAAAGCATTGAGGCGATACATTGATTAACCAACCAGTTTTGTAGATTTTTTTTAAAAAACAAACCAGTTATTTGTATTCAAAAGTCAAAATGGCTAACACCCAAAGTTAACAGGCAGAGAGAGGCCTTTAGCTTTCACCTTTGCCTTAGTAAGGGCTGTGAAACTGTGTTCATTTACACTGGCAAGCCTGAAAAGCACTAATGTTCATTCAGGCTGAAAGTGCATTCATATTCTTTATATATAATTTAAACATACATATTCTGGTGATTATGACACAACAAAGATAGATAAGGACTATGTTAATGCCCCATAGGGAACTTTTAGTGTGCACCAGCAGGGTCCAGGCAGCCTTGTTAGTGCACAACACACTGATGTGCATTAGAATTTCTCCCCACCTGGTGTGGACTAAAAGGCACCATGTAGACAAGACGTCAGATTACTTGCCCACTCATAAAGGGATTAAGAACTTTAGGCTATGAGAATTTAGGTCTGGGCACTCAGGAGTAAGTGGGGCTATTTGCTCACTTAGTTCTTCCCTGGAGTAGGTGAGAGTGGTAGAAATGAGATGAAGTCTTGATTGCTCCCTTTTCCCTCCCATCCCACCTCCTTGCCAAAGTAGCTGCGGGGAGCAATTAGTTCACAGCTGGTATAGGCCAGCAGTGAATTACTGCTCTCTGGGAGCAAGGATAAAACAAGGATTGTGCTGGGTAACACACATCAGTGGTGTGTCTGAGTATGTTTATGCAGCAATCACAGGGTGATATTACAGCTTGAATAGGACCTACCTGAGTTACCTTTAATCTACTTAGCTTGGGTCCCAGAACAGTGAAGCTGCAGCACCAAGTGCTTCAGCACAGGCTTTACAAGCCCACCTGGAAGCCTGGGTAATTACTGACAGGCTAGCCCATGCTAAGCATGAACTACTGTGGTGTCGCTGCTCCACTACCCAAGCTAGATTAAAGCAATCTTGCATATGACTATTCGAATTGCAATTGCACTTCATGATTGCAATATAATTACAATGCCTCCCAGGGCTAATCCTGGAGTGCTACAATTTATGTGCCACCTCTTGCTTAGGTTTGTGCCCAAAGTCACAATCTAGCCCAAAAAGGCTTTTAAGGGAAAGATTCTTGGTTGAAAGTCTCTCACAGGGTATGAAATGTCCTTAATGGGGAAAAAAAGTTGGGTATAGGTAGTAGCTCTCAGGTTCTGTTGTTTTAAGTCCAGTGCTGTTTCTTCCTAAAACTAAACAAGATAAATGCACACAAAGAGGGAAAGAGAAATGAAAGGCAAAAGACAGGAACGTGCAACTTCAGTCTCTGAGGCTTTCAATTACTGGAAGACCATAAACACAGCAGATGACCCATTTAGCCACTCCTAGACCCTGGGTTTACTTCTCAGGCTCAGGAAGATATTTGGCTAGGCTGTCCTGGTTTTCCTTTGGCTAGGGTGTGGCAAACAAAGCTTATTACAAAGATCTGGTTGCTTGGCAATCATTTTAATAGAAGACATGATATATCTTGAGTTTAGTAAAGCTTTTGATACAGCCCCACATAACACTGTCATAAGCAAACTAGGGAACTGTGGTCTAGATGAAATTACTACAAGGTGGATGCATAACTGGTTGAAAAACTGTACTCAAAGAGCAGTTATCAATGGTTCACTGTCAGACAGGGAGGACATATCTAGTGGGGTCTGTCCTGGGTCCAGTACTAGTCAATATTTTCATTAATGACTTTGATAATGAAATGGAGAGTATGCTTATAAAATTTGCGGATGACTCAAAATTGGGAAGAGTTGCAAGCACTTTGGAGAACAGTCTTAGATGATCTTGATAAATTGGAGAGTTGGTTTGAAATCAGCAAGATGAAATTCAGTAAAGACAAGTGCAAAGTTCTGTACTTAGGGAGGAAAAATCAAAGCACAAATACAAAATGGGAAGTAACGGGCTGGGTAGTAGCACAGCAAAAAAGGCTCTGTGGTTTATAGTGGATTCCAAATTGAATATGAGCCAGCAATGAGGTGCAATTGCAAAAAAGGCTATTATTTTTCTGGGGTGTAGTAACAGGAGTGACTTATATAAAGCATAGGAGGTAATTGTTCCATTATATTCAGCACTGGTGAGGACTCAGCTGGAATATTGTGTCCAATTTTGGGCACCACATTAAGAAAGAGTCCAGAGGAGGGGCAGCAAAAATTGTAAAAGATTTAGAAAACCTGACCTGTTAAGAAAACTTAGCATGTTTAGTCCCCGAGAAAAGAAGACTGAGGGGGGACCTGATAATAGTCTTCAAACATGTTAAGGGCCATTATAAAGAGAACAGTGATCAATTGTTCTCTATATCCACGAAAGATAGAACAAGAAGTAATAGGCTTAGGTTGCAGCAAGAGAGATGTAGATTAGATATTAGGAAAAACTTTCCAACTATAGGGTAGGTAAGCTCTGGAACAGGTTACTAAGGGAGATTGTGGAATCCCCATCATTGGAGGTATTAAAGAACAGGTTAGACAAACACCTGTCTGGGAATATGGTAGGTTTACTTTGTCCTGCCTCAGCACAGGGGTCTGGACTAGATGAGCTCATAAGGTCCCTTCCAGCCCTACTTTTCTATGATTTTTAACTTGCCAAATTGACCACGGCAACGTGTTAAAGTTAGATTTGTCCTGCTTGCCTAACTAGGATTATTATTAGACAGAAGGCAAAAAGAGAGGAGAGAAAGAGGGGGGAGAAATAATGTGAGGGTGGAAATTGACATGATAGGGGATGGCATAGTGGTGGACAAATGATGATGTCAGTGCTGATCATTATGGTGAGGATGTGGCTATTCAAAAGCTCCCTGCCATGTTCAGTAAATCACCAAATGCTCCACCTAAAATAAATGCCCTAAAGGGTGGCAGACTAGTTGCATAAACATTGTCCAATTAAAGCACATTCTGATAGGCTACATGAGGAAATTTCCTCTCATCTTGACAATTCTGCTTTGTTGGTAGAACAGTTTTGCAGAGTTTTGCCAGATATCTTGAAAATCCCAGATTAACATCTTTTTTCATCCAGACAAGCTCAGAGCACGCTGTTTATTGGAGTTCATTCCATGTTTTTTTTTCAATGACAATTCTACTTAACATATTTATAGATTAAAATAACATCCTGCCACATTTCACCTATGCTGGACAATTTAATTTTTAACCAAAGTTTGGGTTCAGCACAACACTGTTTCCCCCCAACCCTGCTTTCAGCAAAGATTGAAATATTCTGCCATATGGAGGACCCCACTTACAACATCATTAAAACTTGGTTCTGTCCCGTAGTGTAGATTAGACTGAAGTATATCGAGCCCTGCTCCTGAATCATGGTACATCCTTCAACTGTTCAGCAAGGTTTAGGACTCGAGTTAAAATAGGGTTTGCAAGACCAAACCATGGGTTAACTACATCAGGGGACAACACATTGTAACTGGGTCCCGAAACACAATGGGTGAAATCCTGGTTCCGCTCAAGTCCATGGCAGAACTCCCATTGTGGACAAAGAGGCCAGGATTTCACCTCACAGGATTTACAGTGTAGTTGGGATTTGACTTCATTGCTTTGAAGCATTATCAGTAAAACTCAACTACTTTGTTAAAATAAACTAATAAAGTATCTGATTTTTATAAGTCATGTTTGTTCACACAGGGCCTGATCCAAAGCCCATTGAAGTCAGTGGAAAAACTTCTGTTGGTTCCAGTGGATATCAGATTTAACCTTTCTTTGCAAATTCCCGTATTTAACTAGTTTTACTTTTATAATCTGCAATGGTCTTCCATTCATTACACCAAGTAACTGAGGTTCTGCTGTACTGTGCCATACTTCTCTCCATTATTTTGCATTCTTTTATCTGCAGGAGAGTTTCAAAAGAGAATAATTTTGAGCTGGTTCAGTATTTTCCCAGTTAACCTCAATCTAAATCTAAAATCTTTAGATTTTATTTCTGGGGGAATGCTTGTGCTCAGTGATTTGTTTTACCTTTTTAAAATCTAAATGCTCTTCTGTCTGAAATTGTCTTTCTACCTAGCAGCAAAAGAAATCCTAGGTTCCTGTAAGGATTAAGTCAGGAAGCAGTTTTTAACAACAAATTGAATCGTTTACATAAGGAAGTGTTGCTTTTATAAGTGATGGGAAACTTCAAATTTGATTACAAGCAACCTTTGGCTTCCTATCTGTTCAACAATAGGCCATGTTGTTAAGGGCAATTTCCATGCACAGCATGTGGGTCCCATTTTTTCATCCTTAGACATGGTTGTTTACTGTTCAGAACTGTTTATGCATTTTAATCAGGCTTATTCAGCAGCCCTTAATAAATCACTACTAAGTGAATGTACCAAAACAAGAACTATTATGCAGTTTTTGTTGCTCTTATGCAGTATGCACTGCCCTCAGTTTCCAGTGGATATGAAAATAAAAAGCAGAAGGGTAAAGGAGTCAAAAGAATAATTATTAGACATATGATTTTAATGCCTCTTTCTGAACAATCATTTCCAGCTACTTCTGTTAACGACAGGAGCCTGACTTTAAATTCAGTCCAGGCAAGAATGACTTAACAATTGGAACCTGCCTTCAGCTCATGGCACTGAAAGTATTTTTGATGCGATGAAGCTGACAGGCCAGTTCCTGCCTGGCAGATGATCTCTTGAGACAAGGCTGTATTTGTATAGATAAATGCTTAAACATTCAGGTATCTTGGTGTCTGGAGACAATTTGAGAGGAATATTATTGGTAAGACATTGATTTGCAGAAGTAAATATGTTTTTTCTGCCATTCATATTAGTAGCAAGCAGGACAATAACTGCCTTCTACTATCTGGCAAATATGCAGTACAAGAGAAACAGTTTAATCAATGCAACGGGGTTTCTGTGATAGCTAAAGTTAATTAAATGTAAAGCACATCCAAAAATAGTGTTATTTAATTGTAAATAAGCTATAAACGAGCAATTAGCTTTGAAAAGTTTCCCCCCATTTTTAATGCCAAAGTTCTTACTGTGAAAAATAGGGGATTTTAAATATATTTTGAACGTGTGCAGAAAATATCTGAAGCTAACCCCACATGGGGCATTATGTCATTAAAACAATTGTTTGTGCAAAATAAAACAAATGGAGTTTGGAAAAAATGTGCAGATTTGCCCAGAAAGTGGGAGCTGAATTGCAAAACATCCTTTCAGGGTTGTTCAGTAGTATCTAATCCTGTTCCCTTTACTCTAATGGTTAGTCCCACTGAAACCAATGGGATGAATTTAGATAATCTGTATTTGATCCCTATGATCTTCATTTTCAGAAAAACTGTTGTCTTCTTAAAGGCATTACCTGGTCAATTCTGTGTTTATGGAAAAATAGCCTTGTACAGGTGGCAGGTGTTATGCAAGATCCCCAACCTGTTCTACTGTTAGGCCTCAATCATGACAGGAACTTTACAAAAAATTTTTTTCACTGCTCATGGAATATTTGTACTTGTTTCTTAAGCAGCAAGACATATGCAGTCTCTGCCTCAAGTGCTTTGCTTGTTTGCAAAGAAAATGAAAAGCAGCTTTGTGAAGGGGAAAAACTGCTCTATGTAGCAAAACAACTCTGGACTCAAAATTGTGAGATTTCCTTTGGGAAATTATAAGACCCAGTCTTGCAAAGCCGAACTCACATGAGTAGTCCCATTGACTCAAATAGTGTTCAAATGCCTCAATAAGCATGGTATAAACTAGCTAGCTAGGTAAGATACGTTTGGGTCTTTCATATGTGCCAGAGAAAAATATTACTCTTTTCTACTGGACCAAAAAGATGCCCTGAATTGTGTAGGCACAGTGATCAGTTACTAATGTTATCCTAGCAATTGCACCATATTCACTTTGCAAATGTATCCCAGTTTGTCTGCTGGCAGTAACTAGGGTGACCAGATGTCCCGATTTTATAGGGACAGTCCCGATTTTTGGGTCTTTTTCTTATATAGGCTCCTATTACCCCCACCCCGTCCCGATTTTTCACATTTGCTGTCTGGTCACCCTAGCAGTAACAGACAAACCTTGTGCTGGGTCAAATGAGTGGATTATTATGAAAAAATTGTGCAGACTTCAGCTTTCACATACAAAATTCACAAAGAGAAAATAGTTCATTTTGTTCATCTCAACTCTCACTGTCCTGTTTGCTCTGATCTTTGCCAACTAGCACCTGCTATTCTGGTAATGGACTTCTCTAGAGAAAAAATGCCAACATGCTAAATTAGAGACAAAGTGGGTGAGGTACTATGTATTATTGGACCAACTTCTGTTGGTGAAAGAGAAAAACTTCTGAGCTCCACAGAGATCTTCATCAGGGCTTGGAAAGGTAATCATACAGGATGCTAAATTGTATGATAGTTTTATGGTACAGAGAAATTCTCACTAAGGGCCCAATCCTGCAGTTCTTTACTCAGGGTTTCAGTGAGAATTTTGTCTGAGGAAGGGTTGCACCATTGGGCACTAAAGACTGGGATGAGATCCGACTCTCAAAGTTTTTTGTTTCCTTTGGCAAATTGGAAGTCACAAAATAAATAGTTATCTGCCTTTGCCACTCTCCTACACTATTCTTCCCAAGTAGTAGCACCTGCCACCTCCAAACCCATAGCCATTTGGGATCTAATCAAAATTTGAACTTGGATCTCTAAAGCTGAAATGCAAATCCAGTAACCCACCTACAGTAGCTCCCTAGCATTACATTACTAAATTTAACAGAAATTAATTAAGTAGGTCAAATAAAGCAAGCTAATGTTCTCCTTCTTTCCCCACAGATGGACTTTGATTCTGTGCTATTTTGGGAAACAATTATTTCCAACATTTAAAGGTGTTTTAAAAAATAAATTAGTCATGACTGTTTCAAAGAAAGTGTGAAGACTTTATCTGCTCTGAGAAGCAGCCATGCACATACAAATCATAAAAGACATACAGTGGGAAGATAAAGTATGGAGCATGCATTCACTTAACACAAGTTGTAATTTTTCAAATAAGTTTCCTCTGAAAAGTTAAGCACTTGTGGAGAACTTGCTTCATATTAAAAATCCATGGGTTACATTTGGAATCCTACATATCCCACTCTATATCTCTACCTTTATTGGCAACAATCCTATTATCTTTACTCAGGGAACTTTTCAAGTTCCTTCAGGGGGAATTTTGCCTGATGACATGCAACATAGGCTGAGAAAATGTAAATAGAAATTGTCTACCTTGCTCTATTGATCTGAATACTTTGGTCCAATCAGAGAGGGTCCTAGGTATTTGTGAACAGTGCAATAGCCCACAGAGCCCTCTTGTCTACTGAACCTTGAGTGTGGCTAAAGCTCAGGAAATGGTAGCTGGGACGATAAAATAGATCATCTTGGAAACAGGAAGAAGATGGAATGAGCAAGAGCACTGGAGAGAGGCAGTAAAATGAGCTTCCTGGTGGGAGACGGGGACTGGAGACATTGGTGATTCTAACACTTCCTCCACACTATTTGAATCTGGCACAGGTTATTATAATTATGTTTAATAATTCATATAAGGCTAAAAATACAGTAAAAGATACGTTCCTCTAGAAAATTGCCCTGCTCTGACTACAAGAACACATGCTACATGTACTTTATCCAATTAGTCCAATACCTAAAATACTTTTTTGTTTCACTAAAACAATCACACACCCTTCCAACAGCTTCACTTTCCTCAGAGTGAAAAGGTAAACAGTACTAGCTTCTTGAAATACATGAGACACTGAAAACCTTCAGGAAATGTTTTCTTATAACATCAGCAGACTAGTGGGAAAAACAACACACCTCTATGTTGGCAGTAATTCATACTGGTGTATATTAGCCTATACTGAAGGCTGTCACATAAATGTTCCTATTTTTGACTCTGCTGACATGAAATGCAGTTACTATCGGGAATGTAACTCATCTTTGGGAACATGCTGTATGTTTCAAATACTGTCTACTGAGCTCTTTATGTTATAGTTGGAACAGCAGATCTTGCCACAATATAGTTAAAATTAGAATGCAACTTCCATATATAACCTCCTTTTCAGTTGCTCATATTATTCTGATGTAAAATCCTTTTGGACTGAAATTTTCCATATGTGGTTTCTGCCCAGAGGTAAATCTTTTTAAAAGATTCAGCAACATCCATGTTGCTACAGTTCCGTGTGTGTTAAAATCACACAATAAACTTGTTTCATGTTTCAGTAAGAAATATTGTGCATATATAATACATCACCAGGGAACCAATTTTTTTTCAAACTTGGATTCTTTTTGTTGTTTACAATTTGTTGAGATTGAAGGAACAAGCCAAGTTTGAAGGACATTGATTCCATCATTTGAAATTAAGAACACTGGAAGCTTATCATGGGATTGCAGTAGGAGTTCCTGTTAAGTATATTTGTTCAGGTGGAATCTGATACTTTTGGAGGCTTCCATCCCCAGTAGCATTTCCTGTCCAGTTTTTCTGTTCATCCCAAAGTGGGTATGCTCCCTGGGGTGATTTAGCTTCAGCTAAATCTAACCTTTCAAGGGCTTGACAAACCTGGCAAATCTTATACAGATTTCAACACATCAGGGCTGTAAAACCCAGGCAGGGAATAGGAACTGAAGGAAGAAGAGGGGCATAAATCAAGAACAACTCTCTAGAAATTATGTTGCCTACAAGAATCACTACAGGGCATTGAGAGCCCAGACTTCTTGAATTATATTCACATTTGCCACTGACTGAGATGAATAAAAGTTTGGGCGTATAGATATCACTTTACAAACATTAATTGGGTAGGTCTGACAACATCTCTATAAAACAGATAAATAATAATATCCTCATTTTACAGTTAGGGAAACTGAGACTAAGAGACCTGCCAAAGATAATACAGCAACTCAGTGTTAGAACCAGTATTAGAACTCAGGTCTCCTGATTACTAAACATGTGATTAATCCACTACATAACAATGCCTCACTGACAAGCTGTTGAATTTTCTTGTACCTCACCTTTCAACAGCTGTAAAATTGGACTGATGCTACTTTGTTATCTAGCCCACCAGAGTAGCCACTCCATGACTTCTTTGCTTAATGGAAAGCTGGAATTCACTTTGTTCTCATACACTGATTTAGGGTACATCTACATAGCAAAAGCCTGAGTTAACCTGAATCCAGCTAGAGCAGGTAACAATAGCAGCAGGCTTCAGTGCAGGTAGTGCAAGCCAACACTGATCCTGTGTATGTATTCTACTCACTCTGAAGCCCATGCTGTGCTAACTTTTCACCTCTGTGCACACATGTAGATCAGTTGTCAGCTCACTGACCCTATGGTCCTGATTTTCAGCAAGGTCTCCAGCCAGCGTTCAGTACTGCAGCCCCAATTTGAGGCTCACAAATCAAATATCTGAAATAAACCCTGGGAATAGATTAAAAAATCATTTTCCAAGTCGTTCACAAAATCCTGTTAACAGGTTATAAATATATAATAGTGGCAAGTGCCATTACAGAGAAGGCTCCATACTGATTTCCATTTTAATTCCTGTTTTTACTCTTTCGTAAATTTCTGATAGTCTCACTTTTCATGCTCATATTTTTCAGGCTTGGTATTTTACCAATGGTACATTTGTGCGGAAGTTTGAGCAAAAACATGGCAGAAATGTGTATATAATAGAAAAACATAGTATTATATAAAATAAATAGTTGCAGCCTATTGCAGCAAGGGAGGTTTAGGTTGGGCATTAGGAAAAACTTCCTAACTGTCAGGGTGGTTAAGCACTGGAACAAATTGCCTAGGGAGGTTGTGGAATCTCCATCATTGGAGATTTTTAAGAGCAGGTTAGACAAACACCTGTCAGGAATGGTCTAGATAATACTTAGTCCCGTGATGAGTGCAGAGGACTGGACTAGATGACCTATCAAGGTCCCTTCCAGTCCAATGATGCTATGCTTTTTTAATAGCTATACAGTTGAAAGGGTTGAGATTTGAAAGCTGGAATTTCGTAGGGACATAGCTCTTTATAAGGATCCATGCACAACCTTGTTTCAGAGTAATTGGTTTTGATTTGACCAAATCATGAAAATTTAATAATTCCCTACTGAGCATGTATAATATTTTTATTAAGCTTGTTAAATTACATCAAAGGCACAATTAATTTGTCTGTGCAGTGGGTTATATCATTGTCAGAATGACTCCAAACTGTCCAGGGGAAACCAAAGTTTTGGCAAATAAGATACACTCCTGTGTATGGATAAGCTTCTGAGAAGTTCCTAAGCACTGCAGAGTGAGGAGCATTGAATTGAAGCATACAGGTAAATTAGTGACCAGATCCTAAAGTCTTCAGTAACAGGTGTGTAGTTTCAATCCTGAGGACTTAATGAGCCATTGAAGCATCCAGGTAAGTGAAAAGTTCCTAGGCTCCACAGAGGCAGAGCTCCTCAAGGCCTTTGGATGGAGACTCTGCAGCAGTGATGCATGAAGATAAACTCCTGACCAAATGCTAAATTCCTCAAGTTCAGGAGATTAGCTTTGACACTGGTCTGCCAAGTACCTATGCTAATGCTGCTATGTTCACTCTATTATACTTCATCTGTAGTATACTGTGTAAGGGTACGTCTTCACTGCAGCGTTAGCCTAGGTGAGCTGCATCTGGGTTAGTCTAGTTTGGGTGTGAGCAGCCACACTGCATAACCGTACCCGAGTTAGTGTCCTTATTTCTGCTACACTTTGCCATGTATGTTGCTAGAACATCTGGGGATCCCATGACTCTTTGTGCTACAGTATGCTGAACTCTGGCAACTTCCTATTGGGGGAAAAGCTGCAACAGCGGGGAACTGCCAGAGCTCTGGCAGCAGGGAGGCAGTGGAACACTACACTGCTAAAAGTTGCTGTCTAGACGCGGGAGGCTTGGGCATGTAGTGTGCCCTGTTGGGTATCTACTTTACGGTTCTGGCATATCTCTCCTAAGCAGTGCCTCATTATCTACACTGCAATTTGTACACGTGCTAGCTAGGCATGCACTGTTTGTACTCTATGTGCCACTGTAAGTGTAAACATAGCCTATGATTCTTTCCCAGTAATTGTGGGGAGAACTTCTCTGTCCTTCTAGATGTGGGGGGAATTATGTGAAGGCATTGGATGACTACTAGCAACTAAATGACTTAGCCCCATCCTCATTGCAAAGCGAGTATGTTACCAGCCCAACTGAAAATGAAACCTAAGCTCTAATCCATATGCACAACCATGCCCACTACCCTGTGTTGAAAGCGCCACCCAACCTCAGATGAGAGGTTTTTGTGTGTGGATGGGAGGTGGGGTTAGAGGCAATGCCTGAGTAAGAGCCCAGACTAACTTTGCAGTTTAGACATACATTAAGTATGGCATTATTTGTGTGTTTTAAAATAAATTACTCTTGCAGACTTTGTCTAGTACCCTCAGAGCAGTGTACTGCAAGAGGATACAAATACTCTTGAGGCTATAAATGCTATGATATCTTACCTGAGAAATAATATGTGATCATGTTATAAACAACTGTACTATAATGCATATGTACAAGGCATTTTTGTGAAAGAATCTCCACCATAAGTACCAAGATGTTCTGATACAATTTGATGGGAAATATGTATTCCTGGTTTGGCTGGTATATGTGAGGCTTACTTGCAGGAAAGAAGACACATATTTCTGCAGGTGAGACAGTGCTATACCCTATCAGGAATCCTTGATTGTTAAGAGAAAATATAGGGGTAATAAAATGTAATGCAAATAATCCATTAAAACTCTGAGTCTGGGTAGGATAGTCATTAGTGTTTCTAGGCACAAGGAGCATTAGAAAGTCCCCATTACCTCATCTCTGTCTTTCTGTTATCTCTCACTTTCATCTGTCTATCCCCCCATTTTTGGCTCTACTAAATGACACATCAGTTTGAGAACCTGAGTCTGCCAAAGGGGAGTGTTATGTGGTAACAGAAAGCTCCCATCACAGGTTCCAATGGGAACTATGTCAGTGTATCTGTGGGCTAGATGTAAAGAGCATTTAAATTATTTAATGTTTATGAAATTATGATTTTTGGTGGTGACATTTTATCCACAACATTGGAGAAAACTGTGTAGGTAAGATGCTGAGGCTTGCACTTGGACTGGATGAGGTAGGCCTACTCCCTGATTTGCTGGTGATGTCATATTTTATTCATGAGTATTTTTTATGAATTTATTCAGAGACATATTAGGTGATTTCTAAAAGAATCTTCCCAAGTGCTGAATTGTGTGTGTTTAGAGACTTTCAAAGTATCAGCGCCCTAATGGGAGTTTGAACTATGGAAGAAAGGGCAGAATAAATCTTTCAGTGTGAACAGATTCATGAGGGTTAGTTGGTAAGGCAGCTAGCTACCTGTCTTGCTCAACACCAAGTGCTCTCCTGGGAAGACTTGTATCTCCAGGCTTTTTAAAATGGTAAAAATAAGTCTGTGTCTATTATTATTTATATTATAATAGCATCTAGAGCAGTGGTTCTTAACCTTTACTGCAGCCTGCACCCCTTTGGTTCTCAAAATATGTTCTCACATCCCTTATCAAAAATCATTGAAGTAGGTCAGTTCTTTAAACCTAGATATATTTTTTGTTTGTATATTACAGTAATTGTTAAAAAATATATAATGTTAATAAATACATAGGCTTGATTAAACAAAATAGTTGTACTTACGCGCCTGTGCTTAATTTGCGTTTTCGATTATTTACCTTCTAAAAAAATCTGGCATGTCTTGCACCCCCAGAAAGGGCATCTCACACCCCCAGGGGGTGCATGCACCCCAGGTTAAGAACCACTGATTTAGAGCCTCCCCTCCACATAAGATCAAGTTAGGTTCCATTGAAGTCAATGGCAAAACTCCCCCTTGACTTCAGTAGGGCCAGGCTCTTACCTAGAGTGCCCCAGGACACATAAGGAGCCTTCGGGAGAGCTAGGAAATGAACATGCTTCTTGTGAGTCCTAAGCCAGTGCTTTAACAATGAGGCCATCCTTCTCACCTACCTGAAGATATAGATGAGTCCACTATTGGGGTGAATATTGTTGTTTGGTGTGGTAATGCCTGGAGACCCCAGTCAGGAATCATGGTCCAATTATTGTTCAAACACCTATTAAAAGACAGTCCTTATCTGGAGGAGCTTACAAGGAAGGACTATAATAGGAGATATATTTTGCTGTTGCTTGAAGTAAAAGAGTTCATATGAGTTTGTTGATCCCCTTCATTCCACTTTATTAATCTTGGTAACAGATTGCTTTTTGGCTCTCTTTATATCTTTTAACTAAGAAATTATTGTAGGATTGTTGCCAAGTTTTCTTTTATATACCTTCAAACAATGGGAATCAGACAAATTCAGTCTTTGTACCAAAATATTTTCATAACCCTAGAAAGCATCTTCAGATCGCTGAGGATTATTACTAATGTAGTGTTGATTTTATTAGGTTTATTGATACAAATGTTTAAAAAATAAACTAGTTGTACCAAGCAAATATAAATGCCCAGAAGGAGAGAACCTAATATACCTTAGTTTGTGGGATCATGAGATTGAAGCAAGCTCACTTCTTTGTTCCTTATAGATCATCCATTTCTCAACTAGTAACAGAGGCATCTTTCCATAATGATACAAACAGCAGTGTCCCAATGCCCATCTCAGCTACAGAGGTAGACACCAGGAGTAGTTCCCTTGGAGGTACTCTGGATTAAGTGAGGTGAAGATTTGGCCCAGGTTTTAAAATATCAAGACACTGAGGATGGGAAGTGATTACATCTACTGGGTCTTGATATAAAACAGTGAAATTCCCCTCATGTTCTTGTAAAAACAAGTTTGCCAAGGAGCTAGGGCGAGTATGACCCGTGCCCTGTAGCTCCCCCAGCCTTTGCTCCATAACGGGTTTGAGCCAGTTTCGGAACCCGATTGGTGTTGCCTGGACTTTGACACGTCGCTGCCCACGCCCCGCGGGACCATTTCCCCCAAGCGGGGAGCGCTGCTGCCGCCACTCCCAGAGGAGGGCCTGAGGGGCGGCAGCGGGAGTTCAGCTCTCGGGGGAAGCCCCAGCAGTTCGGCGCGGTCCCACGAGGCGCGGCGGGCTCTGCCTGGGGTGGGCGAGGCGGGGTTGCCCTGCGCGCTAGTGCCAGCGGCCCCGCTCCCGCCCCGCGCGAGGGCCCGTGGAGGGGCTGGACGGGGACCCCCTGGCTTCTCCCCTCCCCGCCCCGGGGGCTCGGGCCGCCCTTTATTGTGGGCCGCGTCCCTCCTGCCGCCGCGCCGCCGACACGCCGGCTGCGCGCGGACACACCTTCCCGCCCCTGCTCTGCTCCACCTGCCCCCGCCTCCTCAGAGCGGCCCCCGGCCCATGCCGGCCCCCGGCCCCGGCTCCTCAGCCCAGGGGCCGCGCGGCGGCCGGATCGGGCCCCGGGTGCCGGGCCAGGCGCGGCCGGCGCAGCCCCGCGATGCTGCCCACCGCCCTGGGCTGGGGCGTCGCGGGCTCCTCGGCGCTGCTCGACCTACCGGCGCCGCCGGGCTCCGGCAACCTGGGCAAAAGTTTCCTGATCGAGAACTTGCTGCGGGCGGCCCCACCGAGCCTCGCCCGGCCCCTCCCCGGCCCGCTCACGCTGTGCCCGGCGGCGGAACCAGCCAGCCCCGCGGGGGGGCCCGGGCCGGCCCGATGGGCTTGTCCCCGCCTTCACCTCTCCGCCGTGGCCAGCGGCGGGCTGCCAGCGCGGGCCCCGGACAGAGCCGGCATCTTCCCTCCTGCAGCCACAGGTGAGCGCGCTCCCCTCGCCCCGCCCGGCCCCCGACAGCGCCGGCAAAACTTCCCCCTGGGAGCTCGCCCCGCAGCGCCAGGGCCCCGGGCAGCGGGGCGGATTCCCTGCCGGCCGGAGTCATTCATCGGTTGGAGACCCCGCTAGACTCCGGCCCGGTCCAGAGCCTGAAAGCATGGGGCTGGGATGTCCCCGCGGAGGTTTCGCCCTTTCATTGCCCGCCCCTTCCCCGCGCACAATACTCTTTGCTTTTTAACGTTTTTAAATTGCTCAGTTCAAGCCCCCGACCCTTGTGCCCAGCTGTGTAATTGCCCAGCCTTGTCTTCCATTTAGCTGCTGATGTTGATGACTGGTGATTTACTTATGTGGCAAACACCTTGAGAGAAGCGTTTGCGGAGTGTGGTTGGCCAGTTCCGAAGTACTGGTAAATAAAGTGATACAGTTCAAAGAAGTGCAACTGCATTTTAAAAAGCAATTTTTTGCACCATTTGGAAAATCAATAATGGATTGCAGTAAATTTTCCCCCTCCTTCCCTTAGAAATATCTAAATAAATAGTATTCCTTGTGCAGAGTCCTATTGCCTGAATAAAAGTAATTGTTGTTTCTGCCCCCAAATTACTATCAATATGGATTATATAGAGGGGGTGATAGATATTCAAGTACTGTTTATAAAAATTATGCTTCCCCACAAAAACTACTGTCTTAAAACCAGAGTGGCTATATCAGTGAAGTTATTTTAAATATTTTTTTCTTCTATTAATATTTTTAGTGTTTTCAAACACCTCTGGGGAAATCAGGATTGATGCTATGAAAATTGAGAACTATTCATTTGGCTGCTTCTGCTCCCACTGAAATCTCAATGGGAGTTTGGATATTGATTTCACTGCAGCACTGACTACCAGGATGGATTAAAAATAGAGCCTTGAGTCCGAAGTAAAAGGTTGAATCTGCTGTTCTATGACCTAATATACAACTGTAAAGGGTTTTAAATCTTCTTAAGGAAAATTTCCCTCTGTGCAAGACCGAAGTGTTCTTTAAATCAGTTCTGAATGGCAGGGTTATGAAAGAAAGTCTGTTGTGGTCTTTCTCTTTGTTCAAGAGGGTAGTACAGAATGACCAGTAAACATTAATCTGTCATATTTGACCCATTTCCTCGTATAACATCTGATTAAAACAAGGTTACTGTCCTGTATGCCTGTGGATTAATAACCACAGCAAAATGTTTAACAATTTTTGACACTGTAATAAGGACTTTAAATCTTCCTTAGTCCTTGATCTTTCAGTGCTGCTAAATGATCGCAATCTGAAATGATATCAGAGGCTTAACCATGAACAAACACATGATAGACCAGAAATCCTTCTGAGTTTAGGAAATACAAGAAAGATCAGATTCTTAGGTAATGATAAGTCTGGATACTAATGTCCTTGGACACCCCCAAAATCCTGTGGAACTTAATAGGTACAACAAAGGATGCAAGATTGGGCCTTTTGTAGCAAAAAGAAATTGAATTGAGACATAGCTACAATTTTCTTGAAGTACTAGAGGCAAAATTCACCACAAAAACTTTATTAGAAGTTTGCAAAATATGTCTAATACTATAGTCACTTGTATGTTAAAATAAAAGCCAGGGCTTTATTAGACTATAGAGATACTGAAAGATTTGTCACTTAAACTGGTAATGCTACTTGGCAGTAATCTGAACCACACAAAGTTTTGCTGTACTATTTGGCAATCACAGTTTTTTATTTATTAGGCCCAGGTTTAATTGCACTGCAAGTTTGAACCATACAAAGCTTTTCCAGACAAATTATGCTTCTTTAATATGTTACTTTTCATGTACATTTTGTTGTAAGAAATTTAAAAAAATAGGTTTGAGAAATAGATACCTTGTCTAGTTATGGAAGTGTTCAAAACTGGATTAGAAATTAATTCATTAAAACTGGATAATGAATTAAATGTATATCAATTAAAATTCCCACTAGAACATACCTACTTATTCTAGACCAATATAATATTTTCAAAGTCTTGGATTATATTTAAATAGAAAAAAACATATGTATTTAAAATCAAAGTAAACAAACAAACAAAAATATTACTTGGAGTACAACCTTAAACTACCACTGCAAAAGGTGTGTATTAAAACCAAAAATGAAAACAGGGTATATTCTTTTTAAATGCTCCAAACTATATTTTATTTTATTTTATTTTAAATGAAATCCTGCAAGTAGCTCCTACTTGTAGTTCCATTGACTTCAATGAGTCTACTCAAAGAAATTAGCAGGATTGGGCTAGGTAGGTGCATGTTTTAAATTTTCAAATAATCAAAACATTAAAAACTATTTTAACTTACTTTATACTAACTCAGTTAAAAGCAGTTGAGGAAATGGGAAAGGATGCACATTTCACCCAATTTTGAGTAAATGTTGTTTATATTAAAAAAAGGAAAAGAATTTATTTATTTCAAAAATGCCAGTGAAGAAGGCAGATTCCCCAAAGATCATCTCATCACTATTCCTAGTTACTAGAAACTAGGTGGAAGTTACTGTGTGCCCAATCTTGCAAATACTTGCATGATTAGTTCTTACTCTAGCCAGCAGGCCATTGGGATATGAGTTCTGGATACTCAGTTGAGTAAAGAGTTGCAGGGTCAGACTCTCCAAGTGTCAATGGACCTGATCCGAGTTTCTCTTGAGCTCAAAGTTTCCATTGATTTCATTAGGAACCTTGGGTTGAAGGATCAGTCCCTTATTACTTGAAACAAGGAATGCTGGGTCCAATCCTTCCTTATTTACTCAGGCAAAATTCCCAGTAAAGTTTTATAAAAGCCATAAACATTATATGGACAGATTCTGATCTCAGTTACCAGTGTAAATGCAGAAGCTGTTGCCTTGTAGGGGGTGCCCTGAACTTTAATGGTTGAAAATTAGTTCAGAAACTGGCCTTTACTGCTGGATTCTATAGCCCATATTCAAGCAAGGAGTCTTTTCTCATTATACTAATCCAAATGGAACTACTCTCTTGATTAAGGGCTATATTTGTGAGTAAAGGTGCCAGGATTGGGCCCTCATGTTATTTTTCTTGTTTGCAACAGTAAGAAGGACAAGAGTTTCGTCAGAGTAAGGACGGTAGGACTGGGGCAAAATAAAGGTGTTTTAACTAGACGATTTATACTATTCTTTTTGACTTGATTCTTAGGTGGTATCTAGGGATACTTACTTCTTTCCATTTAAAAAGCTATACGCTTGGATAATGTCACAATGTTTATTATAAGAATTTTCTTCACATAGTAAATGTGCATGGAAGCGTTACTATATATCCCAGTAGGATAATTCTCAGAGGTCAAAATTTTCAAAGTGACCACTGATTTTATGTTTTTGGATATGCAATGCGAGGCCACTTCCAAAGGGCCTGATTTTCTGAAAGTGCTGGGCATCTATCCATCCTATGAAAATCAGACCCCTTTAGGTTGTCTCAAGTTCAGCACTCAAAACCGGTTGGTACTGATGAAAATCTTGGCCCAAGTCTTAACTAAAATGAATGATCATGACAAAGCAAATTGAGCTCTTCTAGCTTTATGTATACTTTGAGCTAGTTACTGTAGAAGAATTTCTTAGCATTCAGTTGTATTTAAAAGGAAAAAAGTATACTTTTCAATGAAGGGGAACTGAAATGTGTCATAAATATTGTATTCATCCTGTATTGCTTATGTGTCCAAAACTTCCAGTGAGGTTAATGGGAGTATTAGGGGAGCAAAGAATGCACAATCAGTGTGGGAACTGAAAATCTGAATGAACTGAACCTTTGCTACAGTTCTGAAAATAACAAGAATCTACAACTTCTGTAAATTTTTTTTTTTTTTTTTTTTTTTTTTTTAACAAATGGGCTTGATTTATAAAATCTTTTAACACCATGTAAGAACCCAAATCCTGGTTTCTGTTTGAACCTTAAAACTCCCATCAATGCCTGCAAGGGACGCAGGATGACACCCTTTATCTGTGACATCTGGCCATGGCAACATCTGATTGCATTAGAGCTCGGTCATTGCCTGCCTCAGCCATTGTGACTCTCTGTCAGCGGTGCTTTATCGTGTGCCTTTTCATTCCTGTTGTGAGTTACAAAGGGTCTACATTTATAGTTCCATATTTTTAGCCCCATGTGTACTTTAATAATAGTGCCAAAATGTCTCCAGTGAAAAGCTGGATGACGAACAGTCATCCACAAAGCATCATGCTATGAGATATGTCACACAATGAACAGTGTTCAAAGAGACATCCCTTTGCTGGCTATGAGGCTATTGAAGGGGTTAAAATCAATGCTTTCCTTTGCTATATTGATTATTTAGTTGTACAACCGAGTTATAGAATTTTAAGCTTATTTTAAATTATTTTGGTTTTTAATTATTACCACCATGTGCAAATAGTAAACTATATAAAAGTTAAACCATACAGGCAAACACAATGGGATCCTCAACTGGTGTAAGTTGGTTGTAGCTCCATTGATTTAAATGGAGTTACGTCAATTTATACCAGCTGAGGATCTCTTGCTCCACAACTAGTAAAGAAAAAATATTTTAACTGTTGCATCTGACTGCTTAAACACCTATGGACATTAATTCTGGAATTACAGGCCTAATTAGTCTGTGGAACTCATTATCACATGATATAGTTGTGACCTTGTAGTTAGTAGAATTTAAAAAAGGTTTAGACATTTATATTAATAACAAGAGTATCTCAAGTTATCACAGTACATATTAAAATAATAAAGAGGGATTTTTGAGGCATATAAACCTTTATTTGTCAGGGCATAAGCCAGCCATTAACTACTGGGAGTTATGAGGGAAGGTTCCCTGGAGGTAGGTTATCCTATAACCACCTACTGCTGGGTTTCTTACACCTTATTCTGGAACATCAGAGGATAGAATTTGTTCTAATTTGTATACTATGGGCTTGATCCTTATGCTCCACTGCTTTGTGTAGCCATTAAACGTGTATAAAATGCTACCCTTTTGATCCGGTTAAAATTGACGTCCACTTTGCACTCCCAAGTCTAAATGGCAGCACAAAATGCAAGGCAATGAAGAATCATGCCATCTCTTTTAAATGCTGAATTACTGCAGTGCGTGCTACATGGGGCTATACCAGGGGTGAGCAAACTACGGTCCGGGGTGCCGCATCCGGCCCTTCAGATGTTTTAATCTGGCCCTAGAGCTCCAGCTGGGGAGCAGGGTTGGGGACTTGCCCCACTCTGTGCATGCTGGGCTCTGCGCAGTTCCTGGAAGCAGTGGCATGTTCCCCCTCTGCCTCCTATGTGTAGGGGCAGCCAGGGGACTCTACACACTGCCCCCGCAGCTCCCATTGGCTAGCCACTGCGGCCAATGGGAGCTGCAAGGGTGGGGCCTGCAGATGGGGCACCATGCAGAGCCTCCTGGCTGCGCCTCCACATAGGAGCCAGAGGGGGGACATTCCGCTGCTTCTGGGAGCTGCTTGAGGTAAACACCCAGCCGGAGCCTGCACCCCTGACGTCCTCCTGCGCCCCAACCCTCTGCCCCAGCCCTGATTCCCCTACTGCCCTCCGAACCCCTCGGTCCCAGCCCAGAGTACCCTCTTGCACCCCCAACCCCTCATCCCCATCCCAGAACTCCCACCCCCAGCCCAAGCCCTCACTCCCTCCCAACCCCCAATTTCATGAACATTCATGGCCTGCCATACAATTTCCATACCCAGATGTGGCCCTCGGGCTAAAAAGTTTGCCCACGCCTGGGCTATACCATCTAACCATTACAAATTACAGCTGTTGTAGAACCCAGTGGCATGCTTATTAGGCAGTGTTTTACCCAGTGGAGCACTTTATAGCTGTGCGCTATCCGTTACTATGGGGGTGAAGTTTAAGATCCTGGTTCTTCTGATCAGCCTAACAGTCCTGCTTTAAATGGGAGGGGGCTGGTAAGAGCAGGTGTTCCTTGGCTCTGGAATTTGCTTCTGCCTCTAGTCCACCAGCGCCTGTGTGTGGTTCCCTTTAGATTACTGCAGCACTCATTTGTTTTCCCAAGCATTTTTTGGAGTGAGAGAGTCACTTTAGGGGCTGATGGGATGTAGTTTGTTTGGGGGATGGGAAGGCTTTTAGGAGGTCTCTTTGGCAGGTTTTCTTATGGCCTGATTTCCAGAAGGGCCAAGTGACCACAGCTTATATTAATTTCAGTGAACATTGCAGTTGCTCAACAGTTGTGAAAATCAGTCTCTATAAAGCTGTGTACTTCTCAAGTAATCTGCACGGTGCAAAATGACAGCAAATCCATTGGAGCCAATGAATTTTCACTAGGGTAAATGTAACCAAAATCGGGCCCTTTGCATTTACATTTTGTAATGTGCCTAAAGTAATGATAAGCACACCTGATATATATATTGCAAGGAAATAAATAAAATAAAACAGTGGACATGCTTGCATTACAAACTTTGCTGGTATATTGAACACATTGATTTTTTGCTTAAAGTAAAATATATACATGAATATATATTTACATGTGTAAGTATAAAATAAATCAGACACATACTAACACAAATCTAGCTAAAATACTTACAGGATTCTATTATCATAGTATCTGAGTACCTCAGTCTTTAATGCAGTTATCTTCACAACACCCTTATAAGATAGGGAAGTGCCAGCACCACCGTTTCACAGATGGAGAACTGAGGCACAGAGACAGTGACTTGCTCAAGGTCATATAGCAAGCTTGTGGCAAATTGACATTTCACGCCTTCTAGAATCTAACAATTGGTAAATACGTTTTACTGAAATTAAATGATTTTTCAGCCCATACCCATTTTTTATGATTTACACTAATAAAGGCATTATTAATTATTTCTTCCAAACTGGCTGACAATCAGAATGTGTCCTCAGGTGACATGTAACTCTGTAGCTTTCATTGAAATTAAAAGAAGAAAAGAATCAATTGCTTTTAACTATCAGAACTCTCTAGATTCTCACTAGGTAATGTAGACTCCCTGCTATAAGAGTTAGGGACTCTCACAGTATTGCAACCATGATTCTCTCTGGAGATGCAAAGGATTCTGTGGTGACTAGGTACATATAAATTTAATTTTCACATGATTCAGGACCTCTTCTTGCTCCCTTCGCGGTTGGTGGGCCAGTTCCTAGGCGCAGGTCTTTAGGTACCCAGCATAATGCAGTAGAGTGGGTGCAAAGGTCGCTTTATGCTACCTTTGATTTCCCCCTATGCGGGGGCTGCCAGGCTAGCCTAATTATGCTGTTTAGCTACAGCCCCCAGGGCCCATTGCAGCAGAGATCATCAGATCATAGGGATGGTCTGATCATGCCCCTTTCCCCACAGCCATGTCTTCTGCTTTGTAGTCTGAGGAAACAATTGGCATTGGACCTGGTCCTTTAAGCAGGGTTTAAGCACTGCTGGAGGAGCAGAAAGCAGCATTAGCAGGGCCAAGGATCTGGGTCTGTAGGAGAAAAAACAGGTTCTTATGGGGAAACGATGGAGTTAGTCATTTCACTAAATTTAGTGAAATCAGTTATTGTAACATGGATTTTATATTGCACAATGCTATGCTTCTGAAACAGGAACCTCAAGGCATATGCTTATGTATGAAGAAACTGAAGAATGAAAAAGGAAAAAATTTACTCTGATCATGCAAGTTACTGAAATTCCTGAGTGCAAAATGATGGCTATATCATGCCATGATTCTTTGTGTGAAAAACTCCCATTGATTTCAGTGGGGGTTATGTGCATGCGTTGCTTGCCAAATGTGGCCCTCAGAAAATTTTCCTTGGAGAACTCAGCTCTGCAAGCTAACGATTGCTTTAACTGTTCTGAGTGACACTTATGTGCTAATAACCCTTGACAGCCTTAAGGCTGAAAACATATTCCAGTATATTAGACACCAGGAGGCTTTTTAAACATCAGACACTTATTTCTTAGGGTAGGAGAGTGGATTTTAAATAGGAAAGGGCCTGATCCTGAAGTCCTTACTCCCACGATTCTCTCATCAGCAGGATGCCTATTTCTGTATATTACCAAATTATGTTGGTCTATCTAGGTTATTATACAACATTTACAGTGTTGCCAGATCTCACTATTTTATTATGAGTCTTGTGATATTTGGTGTCTTTTCTAAAGCCCCAGGTCCCAAATTCATGAGATTATGATGAGAATCTCAGTTTTCATTTTAACAAGTGTAAATACGAGCCCTTGTGGTTGCAGTGAAAAGCTTGCAAACGTGAACCTTAAAGGCTTAAAAACAGAAGGCAAATAAAATGAATCCAATATTTATTAATTTTAAAATCTCATGATTTTTAAGCCAAATTGGCAAGTTTTGACCAAGAGAGACCCAGGACTAGAATAACAGGTCCATTTCAGTTTCACATGGTAAGAATCCTTTACTTTCATTTGTAGCCCAAGGCAGGATTTTAAATAAGGTCCGCAGCAGCAAAAGGCAAGTTCTCTAATCAATTGTACCACATAACCCCAATTTCACTGGGGTTCAGGGAATTCTTTTTAAACAAAGACGTTTTATGAAGAATACAAGGAAAATCTGTCAGTCCATTTATGGCTGAATTCTGTTGTTTTGCCTCTTACGGTGTCCTTAGTAGTTACGCAGAGAAGGATATTCTTTTGATGTTGTACGTGGGGGGGGGGGGGGGCTGTGTGTGTGAGAGAGAGAGAGAGTGGGTGGGGAGTGGGCAGGAGGAAGATTCCCACTGAGAACTCTAGTGTCACAATAAGACAATAGATAAGCAGCAGGGAGCCCTGACACAGCCATACATAGGCAGCATGTGGGAGAAAAACTAGGGCAGGATGGGCCTGGTGACAAAGCCAATGGATCCACCACTATGTAGATCCCCCTTTCTTCTGCTTAGGCTGTGTAAAAGGAATTGCCAACATTGCATTTCAAAAATAAGGGATTGTTTTCTTAGTACCGCAACCCCACCCTTCCTCATGATATTATTTAATTTAATTTAATTAATTTTTTTATTTTATCATTGATTACAGCTTCTCTAATGGACGTGATTGGTCCCTAGTGTGCTAGAAGTGGTTGCTGAGACTGTTTGGTTTTGTGGCATGGTTTAGGCAATGAGTCTATATGCTCTACTATTGCTTTGCAGTCTACATGTGGTGTTAAGATTTGCAGAGTGCCTAATATTGTCACAGAAGTGATTCTAGTTCCCATATGTGAAATCCATTCCAGCTATGCCATTGACCAAAGTCTGCCCACATGGCATGCTTCCAGTGCACCCTTCTTGCCATGTAGATGGTCCCCAAGATAAAGGATACATAGAGAAATATGCATAAACCCCTAAAGTGATAAGGCGCGTACAGAAAAGAAAGAGTCTCAGATGTTGTCACCTAGGTGTATCTTTAACATCTGTCTGATTTTTGTGGCTGCAAGGGAAAGATCATCTTGCTACTTGCATATTTCAACCCCTATTGGGTGACGCATCTTGTTTTGTTTTGTTTTTTACAGTGTCTAACTGGCTAATTTTTGAAAGCCCTGCTGAAAACTAATAACATAAAAATGAAAACACAATTATTTCCATTAACTTTCTATGCAGGATTTTAAAATACTTTTTTGGTGGTTTTTTTTAAGGAGTTGCAAAATACTTTCAATGGGTATTTGCTCACATTTTTAAATAGATCTACTTCTGCCACGCATGCACTGCTTTTATGTTTGCTGTCTGAACATCAAGTTTTATTGACATGAATGTTCATGGAAAGAAAGGCATGTGTGAATATTCACAGAAACCCAAATTTAAATTTGCAACAGTAAATGCATCAGAAGAGCTTTACTCCTGTAGGAATTCTGCACCACTGCACAATGCAGAATTTTGCAGAAAATAATGTTGTGCATGCAGAATTTCCTTTCCCGCACAGAAATGGGCTGCAATGCTGCTGGCTGCCACTGCTGGACCTGGCAGAGCCCAGCTCACACATAGAAGACACTGCTGTGGGGAGCGGGAGGAAGCTAGAGAGTTCCTGGCAGCTGCAGTTCCCCACACACCCTGACGGAAGGAGACGGTGGCATGCAGGAAACTCCACACATGCCTGGGACCCAGCATCAAGCTGTTTCTCCCTCTGCATCCCTGGGCTCTGAAAGGCAAAGGGGGGCTGGTGTCTGGGCTGGGGGGGCATGGCTGAGCTCTGGAGGGGGAGGAGGCGGCTGTCTGGGCTGGGTGGGCCCTGTGGCTGGGCTCTGAGGGAAGGGGGTGCATGTATCTGGACAAGGGGGTGCCCCGTGGCTGGGCTCCAGAGGGGGTGTGGGTATCTGAACTAGGGAGGCCCTGCAGCTGGGTTCTTGGGGGGAGGGGGCAGAGAAATACGAACTGCGTTGTCTTTAACTTTCTACTCCTGGGAGAATTTGTGTGTGTGTGTCTGTATTGTCACAGACATACTTGCTGACAGGTATTTTGAAATAAATTACCAAAATAATTGAAACTGATGTGATTATGTAGTGTTATTTTGATAAATAAAATTCACAGAATTTTTCAGTATTTTAAAATATTATGCGCTGAATTTTTTGTTGGCACAGAATTTTTAATTTTTAGATGCAGAATTCCCCCAGGAGTGGACCTTGCACAATACGCTAGCTAAGTACATGTGATTGTGACTCCCTCTGGTGGCAGATCTCAGCAACTCTGCAATCTGTTACTGTCTCACAGACAGGAATTTCATCTTTAGGGCAAGTGGTGAAAGCTTGTGCTTTTGGTGCTGAAAAAGTCTTAGGATTGTTCCCCTCTGTGACCATGGTGTGTGCAGCCCTGGTTCCTTAGACTTGAACATTCATCCAATTTGTGAACAGAAACAACACCATGTGACTTATTTGGCCAGTCACAACTAACCAATGCCCCTGGGCTATCCACTATTAGATATTTGCAGAGAACTGTTCATGATTATGCTATAGAGTTAAATTTTGTTTATTGAAAATGTGTTTTAATTATTCTGAAGAATGAATAAATGCGAGGAAATCACATTTTTTTAGTATCTACTCCATGGCCAGAAAAGGAGGCTAAATTTGTCAGATGAATTATTTATTCAGGTCTAATATTTTGGAAAGGTATATTTTCAAACACGTTTATCTGGGTCTTCAATCACGCAGAAAGGAGAGCCTCAGTGCTGCAGTTGAAAAAAATAGGGTTCCACATAGGTGCATGTGAATTGTAGAATATACTGCGAATTTTAGAATTAGGGCCTAGAATACTTCCTAACATGTTTCAAAGTGATAGAGTTTTAAAAAAAATACCCCACCCCAGAAGCCCCTTGAAAACAAGTCACTTTAGAATTTCATAATGATTTAATCTAAACTCATTTCATGTGAACTGTACTTAGGAAGTTGACTATGGAAAGGACTGTGTTTTGGGACCTCTATCTGCATTATAGACATGAGTTTCTAGTGTGGCAGAATTTTCAGTTTTAGAACTATTTTGTTTTCAGATTTGGAAAGCATTTTAGGCTGTCAGTGTCTGAGATAATATCTAAGTATTACCCTTTGCTGAATGCTAGGATTCAGTTGAAGTGTACAAGTATACTACAGTATACTTAATTGCTTAGTGTTTGTAAAATGCTTTGGGTTTCTAAAGTTGAATATAAATAAGCATTATTAATTATATTTTGTATTCACCATCCTGTTATAGTATAACAAGAATCTATCATTGTTTCAAATACTAACTCTTGGGAGATTTAGGACAAGGTACTGTCACTTTCAAGAAAAAAGCACATAAAATAATTTTTGAGCTCTTTCATATGTAAGCAGGGCAGTGGAATTTATTCCTTATTCTGATTTTTGAGTTTCATGATCTGTGTGACCAAACCTGCAACCCATACACCTGTGTATAGTGCTGCTTAGTCCCACACATTGTCCCATTTAATTCTATGGGAATGCTAGGGGGAGTGAGGAGTAGACCCAGGAGTAAGGATTTGCAGGATTGGCCCAAGGTTAATGTTTAATTCACAGATGGGTCTGTACATAAGCAGTTTTATGGCTACCATGTGCTTAATTCTGGCTATCAAAAAAACCCCAGGTTTCCTAGCAGCCAACCGACATTGCAGCTGTTTTCGGCCTTATGTAAGGACTAAAAAATGTTTGGTTGAAATTGCTTGACCAACAAATAGCAATTGAGTTACCATTTCGTATATGAGAAGGAAATAAAATGTATATAATATTTGCCCCATCCTTATATCCAATATTTGTTTTACATGATACCTACCGTTACAATCATGCTGTATAAAATTCAGGAATAAATGAACCTGACCAATATGTATTGCATCATTTTTGCGCAGACAGTTTCCATTCTGTTATGCTGTTTCACACATGGTACTTGAAAAAAGTTTAATAAAATTAAAACTATTTACTATATCTGTCATACATAAAAAAAATTTACTTGTCTGAATCAAGATAAACCATCCATGTTTTTACGGACCCCCGGTCCTCCTGGGGAGTGCTACACATCTACATAATGGACCTGAGCCTGAGTTGATGCAAATCTGTGTAGTTCCCACACATTGATTTCAATAGAACTACACCGATGTACACCTCCTGAAAATCTGACCCAGTGTCTCTAAGAATTTGCATGTAGATCGGCTATACATCTAAAGAAACTCAGGACCATTGTTTATCCCACAAGGTCTGCAATAGATTAATCTAAAAAAACAGCCCCAGAAGCCACCTGTTTCAGAGATCTGTGGAAGGATGTCATCTGCATCATATTTCTAGGTGCATCATCACAAATACAACAGAGAGGCAGTTTTGGGGCCTGATCAAAAGATCACTGAAGTCAAAGGAAAGATTCCCACTGACTTTGTTGGACTTGAGAGCAGGTCTTTAGAGATCTTTGCTTTTTGCATGATGGCAGAATCCCAGTGGATTCAGATACTGTCTGCAGCTTTCATGCAACTGCATAGGTTATTTCAGGTTTTATAAGGCTGGATTGTGTTTTAGTTTCTGATGCTGCTCCCATTGAAGTCAATGGGAATTTTAACATTTACTTCAATAGACATAAAAGGACATAGACATAAAAGGAGCAGGCCTTTTATGTTTACAAGTCATGTATAGAAGCATAAAGGTTTAGTGAATGGAGAGAACTCTGTATGCAGGAATATGCTACCCACGCCTCTGAAGTGATGGTATATTCAATTGTGATATATCCAGGTGACGAGAGTATAATATTGCAAGGGCATTCTGGGCACAATGTTCTCAAGAAGATATTAAAAAATTGGAGGGAATTCAGAGATGAGCAACAAAAAAGATCAGGGGACAGGAGGGAATGATTATAAAGATAAAAACATTAAATAGATATAGGGTGGCCTAAGGTGGGGAGGGCATAACAGCCCACAGATTAAATATTTGAAAGTGTGGTGCTTGGGTTATAGTGAAGACTAATAGACTGTGATTCAGAAATAGATAATTCAGGCTGACTGACAGGTTTTGCTGTTAGAGAGTATTCCCTATTTGACTGTAAAATAGTCTCCCAAGGAAAGCAGTGAAATCCCCTCACTTGGGACTGTGAAAACTACAGTGGACAAAACTTTAGCAAATGTACTGGAAGGAATAGGCCTGCATTTTCAGGGAGATGGACAAGATGATCTAATAGGTCTTTTCCATCTCAGTCTTCTGTGATTCTGAAATTAGTGCCAAATCCTGCCCATCTTACTTGCCCCAGTAGTTCTATTGGTGCCCTATACTGTAAGGTCATTGTGATGCCAATGGGACTATTTGGATAAGTAACGTGGGCAAGTTTTGACTTTATATTTTTTATGTCCTTTAAACTGCCTACCATAACTGTTTTTGATGGTAAACAGTTCTATGTTTGATGATCCTGTCTGTTTGTAAATGCCTCCAAAGCATATTCCGACAGTTTGGACAACCAGCTTGCAATCAGTTATGTTAGTGTATTTATTTATATTGCACCTGGAATTCCACAGTGCTGATGAACAGTTGCAGCTACAAAAGAATGATTATCCTTGTTGCTGTATAATCAAAAGAGAATACATTTACAATAAGGGTTGTCATCTGTTAAGATAAATTTAATGTAAAGGCCAAGATTTAAATAATTTCTTAAAGTTAGGCTTCTAAGACCATATTTGATTACAATGGGAGGTGCGCAGCACGTCTGAAAATCAAGCTACTTATGAAGGTGTGTGAATATGGACTCAAGAGCCTAATTTTGAGTGCTCATTTTTAAAATCATGCCAAAAATTTTTTAAAAATTATATTAAATGAGGCAGATTAATGGATCAAAATGAGTGCATTTGTCTATCTTTAGTTCTGGTTATTGACTGGTTCTGTATAGAAAAAAGTGTTGTTCAAAGTCTTTTTAAAATAAGCAGTTTATTACAAAATATTTTTTATTCAGATGTGACACTGGAGATTTTGACAGATTACAACACAAAGAGGATTTCCCTCCCCCCCCACAATAAGTCAGGCAACTGATGCAGTGGTTACATTGCATATCAAACTTTGAAAATATATTATTTTTTCAACTATAGCATGTCTGCCTTCAACTTGGAGGAAAAAAAAGAAGAAAACCACATTTTAATAGTTCATTGGTGTGGCAAAAATGTGAATATAATCAAGAATATGTTTTAGAAAAAAATTATCCTAATGGAAATGTCGTATAGAATTTACTACAGAATATGATCTTTTCCATTGTGCTTTTTTTTTTTTTTTTTGACATTCTGTAGAAATTAACACAGAATTCTGTAGGCCGGTTTAAAAACCGCTATAGAGATGTCCAATTCTCTGAGCCCAGTTCTGCACCTCTTAGTTGTATTTAATAGAATCTTTCTCTGCATGTTCTTACAAATAAATGGGACTGTTTGTGTAGTGAGGTACTATTTAACAGAAGAATGGAAGAATCAGGCCTTGTAGTTTTAGAATAATTTCTATAGAACTTAGTTGGTTTATCCCTATTACATTTTACAGGCATTTTCATAGAGACATGTTTATTGATTTCCTTACTCCATGTGAGTAAAAGTAAAAAAAACCTGACCTATAAATAAGATACTCATTGTCAGGCAGTGCCTGTCAGTTCTGTTTTTTTTTTTTTAAAGGCATCCCTCCCCAGTACATTTTACCTAGCAAGGTTGTATAAAATAACTTTTAGATGGATTTACAGTAGTTATGAATTTTGGCCAATGTCTTCAGATATATTAGTTAGGATGTATGGCAATAAAACAAATAAATATTGGATCCTCGGAATTGCAGTCTTGTGATAAATGTACTGTGATGGTTCAATATGTCATAATTGTAGCAATAAATGAGTTAAAACTAGCCTTGATTAAGTTACTTAAAGATTATTTGGCTGATTGTCCTTTGTGTAAAAAAATCTCTGCTTAAGAAAAGGAAGCAGGGTTTGTGAGGCAAGGACTTCAAATGCTGACTTTTTGAAAATTGTTGTTGTGAATATCACTTAAGATTAATGGATAATCAATTAGATCTATGCTTTATTTGCAGTTCTTTCCAAACATTTTTTTCTCCGCGCCCCACCATTCTACTCAGCATGCTGCGGTGGGTCCTGTCAGCACCCTGTATCCCCCACTGCTTTTCCAAGTAAGTTTTTATGCTTCATCAGTAATGCTTGAGTTATTCTGTAAACCAAAGCAGCAGGATTTAATGTGTTCTGGAAAACTAATTGGTGATGCAATGGCAGCAGCTAATTCCTCAGTAAAATCACAGCAATCCTATTCAGAAGGTTTCCAAAGATTTATTAAACTTAAGTACACTGAGCAATTGTGAGAGATTTCTAATGGCATTGAGACATCCAGACAGCTAACTGAGGAACGTTTCCTTGTTTTAAAAGTTTGCTTTTAAGACTCAATAACTCTTTTTAAAATCTGTATCAATATGCATTTGCAAACAGGAAAAGAAAAGAATGGAAAGATCATAAAAGGGACACTGCATATTAATGTCTGCTTGGCATAAATTATGATTGATTTAAAAAAATCCTCAAAACCCAGCCATTCTGTTCAAAGCAGACAAACACCTGTATTCATTTAATTTTGTTTTAGATTATAATGTTAAAACTGGAAGACATGTGGAAGATGATTTGGGTCCAGTATTATACATTTGGGATGAAAGCTTTGTTTTATATTACCACTTAATCAGAGTCTAAATTTACCCTTGATTTTTGAGGTTTGTGCATCATATAAGATTATTTATTAAAGAGTTTTGATGTTTATGACTAAGGAAGACAAGCAGAGGATACACTTTAGTTCCTCAGAATTGAGTAAAAAGCACAGAACTGTGTGTTAGTCCGAATGGAAATAGCAATTTCTGCATTCTGGAACATATATTTTTTTATCATAGTTGAATTCAAACCACTGCTGACTATGTGTATGTGTTTTATGAATGTTTCCGAAGGGCAGTTGCTAAGTCGAATGATTCCTGACAAGTGAGGCAGCAAATGCTGGCAGTTTAATGAGCTGCAAGTTTCTGAGCACCTCTTTAGGGAGTTGACACTTTCCCACAGAGCGTTTTACATGGCCCCAGCTCCATCACAATGGTTGACAGCACCATGACCAATCACCACTTTCACTTTACTCATCCACACGCGACCTCACCACAATTTTTCACTGTGCAGATGAACTTTAGGAACCATTTCACATTGAAAAGGCCTGGGCAAGGGTCAGTTGCCCTTTTGTATGGTCATAAAGCAATGCTCTATGTGCCAGTCTTTTCTCCTGTCTCACATTCCAAGAGAATTTCTGGACAGCATTTAAAGCACTTGACTGAAAAATAAAGCAGTGAATGAAACTGACTTTTATAGACTCATTCTAGCTCATCTTCCCATATAACCCTGTCTACCTGAAAAGGGATTTAGTGGATGAGCTGAGTGTATACAGGGACTTGCTGAATACATAGGGCCTATTATCAACTGTGGGGATTGTTTATTAACCAGGACTGATACACTACTATTTTGGAAGTGACCTATTAATTGTCCATTTAACTAGAATGTATTGAATTCAAATGAAAAAATTGAAACCATGACTAAAGCTTTTACTTGCTCCTTCAAGGTGGTCTCTGCCATGAAGGCAAATTAAGATTGTTCCACAGATTAAGAAGACATTTATCACCATATATTAGGATACGAAGGAAAGACTTAAAAAAAACAAAAAAACAAAAAAAACCCATGCCAAACATTTGGTACCATATTAGCATTTATGTCAACACAGTATTAAACCTTTCAGTGTCTGTTCAGCAGGACAGACTGCAGACTTGCTTCGCTTAACTCATTTTGACATAACTGTTGTGCTGTGTGTGTAAGCTCATGCCTCCAAGTATCAGAAAAGTAGACAATGTACACTCAGTGGATTTCACTTGTACGATTAGCGTATTCACTCCATTCACAAGATCAGAGGTTGGCTTTTATGTGTACAGTTTTGGTGTATTTTATATTGTTTAATATAGAGCAGTTAAAACAAAATTCCTAGACCACCTTCTTATCAGAATATTCACCTCCCCAAAAATGTTAGCTTTAAAATTTGACCAAGTGGCTGGCTCCGTTGTTCACTAGTGCTTGTCTATGGTTCTGCTCACTGTTAATTTTTGTTTAGCTGGGCATTTATACTACATCCATTACTGTGGTATACAAAGTCAGAGAGGTTTCTCCCCAAACTGGGTGGGTTCTTCCCTACTATATAATTCTAATATTGGTATTAAAACAGTCACCTACCTGCTTCCTGGGTATGGCAGGTAGGTGCATGAACTCAGTGTTCTAGTGGCCGCTTCTTAACTGAGTGACTGCCGGTCAATAATCAAGGAAGGAAAATTGTAAAGGGGTCACATAATCTGACACCCTGTTTTTGGCTGACAATTCCATTTTGGAGCTCAGCAAGGGAGGTGAGGTGAGGACCAGCCTTGTTGGCTAAGAAATTATTTTCTTCCTCCCCTGTGGCAATTGTGAGGATGAGAGGAGATATCTCTTCCACTTGTTTCAATGGAGGCTGTATGGACTGGTCAGGAACTACCACTCCAGCTATTTTTTTAAACTGCAGCCCAGACTTAACTCTTTCCCTCCTATTGCAGCCATGTATTCTTGCCCCCAAGAAGCTCTCAGCAGCAGAATGGGGTTTTAGAGGGTTCTATGCACTGTGTTGAAATTTTCCATGAATAGGTTGGCCCTCTTCAGAAGTCTCAGATATGGCTTTCTGGGGCTTGTGTGCCATAGTCAGCATATTTGAGTCTGAACAGAATCCTATTATGTCGTATTACATACATAAACATAACAAAAGTATCCAGTAAACTCTGATGTTTGTGTCTGAGTGGTTTGAAATATCAGTTTTAAAGTTGATATGTGGCTGTTCCAAGCTGTAACTTCATATATACTAACATTTAATTTTAAAACCACTCAGATATACATCACAAAAATATCTAATAAACTGTGATATATACAATGGGGACATGTTCGGACTCTATTCAGACTAAACTGTATGCGTGCATGCATATCTGTCTACAAAAACACACACATACATCTATATATATAATGTTTTAAAGTTAAAGATTAGTACACCCCCAATTAGTGGTTAGTGAAAGCTGCAGCTGAATTTGACTAGCATTTCAATGGGGACATGTTTTTTTTTAAAAAACTTCACTGGAATTTTTTAAAAAATTGTCAAAGGGATACATTTTCATTAATCGTTTTGTCAAATAATTTAGTTTTTGTTGGAAAATTTCAAAACTTGAAATTATTTTGATCATCTCTACATAGGATTTTTTTCAGTGAATTCAATGGGAGAATGATCAGGACACTATACTAAGAAGGCAATCATTCTGAAGCTTCTGTGAGAGAGAAGGTTATATCTGAGATGTTTGGATTGTACCTTTGTGTTCTAAAACTAATGTGATTTCAAAACAAAACCATCTCTATGACTGCTGGCTCACAGAAAGTCCACAGGTGTCTAAGGCTATGTGGATGTGGAAACTGCTTCTTGCTCAAAGAAGGCGCTTTCCTGTAGGTAATGGTTATGGAGTATGTTTGTCCTTGCCCAAAAGCCACATATAATATTTGGGTTCAGCACATATTTAGTGGGCCTCTGGTACCTCCCGCAAGCCCTGCTCTCTGGAATTTGGTGCTGTTGGAGGTGCACTGTCAGGACACTCCTAGCGAGCAGCTGCTTTGTGGATTCCCATGGAAAATGGATCCTTCTTTGGAGATGGGGGAAAGGGCACATAATAAAGCCTAGAGCTGTATCACTTTTTCATCATCTTTCTGGGGCTGGTGGAGGGATGATGTGAGTGCCCCTGCTCCATGAGTTGGATGTGCAGAAGGTCCCCTCAGAGTACAGATCAAAGGGGTGTGACTGGGCCCAAAATAAACTGCCATACTAGAGCTTGCTGAAAGGTGTTAAAGGATTAGAAATGAGACTGAATGGAATAAATTCAGGTACTCCAAAAAGCTTTTAATAAACAATCTATAGTTTCCATAATAATCAAGATGCGAATGGCCAATGATTTTCTATGGAAAAGTCTACTATGAAAGCCTTGTCATTACATTATATATATAGCATAGCTTACTTAGCCCCATTCTTATCTCATTATGCATTTTATACTGGGGCAGAATGAGCACCCATGAAAAACTCACTGCAGTTTGCTCACCCTGATCATATTGTGTAAGGAAAAATGTAGATCCTTCTCCCTGATCATTTCTGGATTTCACAATAAAAAGAGCTCTACATTCAACCTCCTACATAGACTCATCTGGTTATGCTTTTTATCACTCCAAAGAGCAGAATCTTGGCCATCTATAACACATCTAGATCCCAGTGTTACTGAAGTTGATGAGAGCCACATCGCTGCATCCAGTCTAGAATCTGACCCTTATGGAACATGACTGAATCACCATGACACATTCGTAACACCAACAACTCAAAAGTGAGACTCCAGTATGATAGTGGTGTAAAACATAGTGCTTAATATTCCTCGGATATGTTATACGTAGTGTAATGCTATCTTCCATTTCCTCTAGGAGAGGAAAGCATTCTGCCTCTGTTGACCCAGGACTCCAACTCCAAAGCCCGGAGAGGTATTTTAAGAAGAGCTGTCTTTTCTGAAGACCAGAGAAGAGCTTTGGAGAAGATGTTTCAGAAACAGAAGTATATCAGCAAAACAGACAGAAAGAAACTCGCCATTAACCTGGGTCTGAAAGAGACACAGGTATGGAGGATTGGGAGACATTGTACTACACTTAGCACAATGGGAAGTCAGTCCATGACTTAGGGCTCCTAGGTGCTACTGTTTCACAAGTAATAAATAATAATAATTCACAGCTTTCTGTCTTTGAAAGAAAAACCTTCAAAATAGCTTTGCTGGAGAGGGGTGGGGATATAAACAGCCCAGGACCAGTCTTATAGTCCTTACTTAGGCAAAAGTCTCAGTGAAGCCAATGGTAGTTTTCCCTGCGTAAAGAATGAATAAAGGAGAGTCCCCATCCTGTACTGCTCTGCATTCAGAAGTTGATATCCCCATTTCCATACAAAGGTGGAGGAAAGTCCCCTCTGAACACTAGCATCCCCTAGCCCTATTGCCCTAACTGATGGCCATTTTTGGGCCCTACATGCACAAAGCTCCGCAAGGATCTGGGAGCAGGGCACTGTCTTCTGCTCTGCTTCTAGGTGTCTGCACAGAAATCCAGGCTCAGAGCTCTTTTAGTTTTCTCTGTTTTTGCACCTGTTACTGAGCAGCCACCAGGGAGCTATGCTAATGGCAGTGCAACTGCTACTGTACTCATGCCATTTAGGGAGATGGGACAGTGGAGGCAGCAACCTTCCCTGTAGAGCTGATCCTTGCTCCAGGCAGAGGGAGACCTATGGGGCTGAGAGAAGCATTAGAATGAAAATTCTATGAGGTGACCTTACTGGAGGTTCCCAGCTCTCCTACTTGGCCACCTTCCAGGGGTTTTTCCATATGAGAGTATTATGTGTTCCAGAATAGGACTTCAGGATTTGGCCCAGTGTTTAATAGCACTACAGTGTTACTCTTGTCATACACATATAGTTGGATCGTACCCAGAGGTGCCGTTAAGGTTTGAGACCCCAGTGTATTGGTGTCTCTGCAAGTGTAGCTAAAGTGATAGTACCTGCCCTGGAGAGCTCGCAGTCTAAAAGACACACAAACGAAAGGTGGGGACAGGAATAGAACACACAAGAAAATAAGCTTGTGTGATTGGCACAATTTCGTTAGTTACATGGAGGTAATGGGGAGGGAGAGGGGAAGTGGCAGGAATGGGGGAGTGAGAGAGAGAAAGGGAATAAGAAGAGGACCAGTCCCAACACATCACCTGCCTTGCCATAGTCAGCAAGCAGGGTTTTGAAGGCATCTTGGGAGAGATGAGTCTTAAGGATGAATTCAAAGGAGGCTAAGATAGTGGCTGTACACTTTTAGAATGAGCTTTTCCCATGCATAAGGGGCATAAGTTAAAACTTGAGGGAGAAGATAACTCATAGGCTGTAAAGGTGGGAATGGTGGTGGAGCACTGTACATTACTGTAATTTTTAACTTGAACATTTCAGCCATAAAAAATAAAGAATGCACAGACTGAGACCCTTTCCAGTCTATTAGCTGAAGCAGAATAGTAATCACCATAGGACAAACTGTTTCTTTTCATGTTGTCAGTGTACAATCATGCTTTGCAGTGAGCTTTCTAAAATCCTCACAGTGCGTATTCACATACTAGAATAACGAGGAGTCCTTGTGGCACCTTAGAGACTACAAATTTATTTGGGCATAAACTTTCATGGCTACCACTCTGAAACCTATTCAAATACTGTATGTTGCAGGTATTTCCCTCCTACATTCTTTTGCCTTTTGGATATTCAGTTGAGCCCAGGGGAATAGGAAATGGACTTAGAGGGAGGTAACTACTAATACTAAAAGAAAAACAATTTAATAAAAATAATGGTCAATCATTCCTCTCTAGGTTTTTCCTATATAAAACACAGGAGAGACTGTGAGTGTCAATCTGTAGTTGTACCCTTTGGGGGCAGGATTTGCCATCTAAGGACTGGGAAGAGGATTTTGTCCCAAAACCCACAGGAGAGCCACATGGATCCTAGGAGATCCCTGGAGCCTACAGTGCCACCACTCTGCCTTCTGGCCTGCAGCCCACTGTCAATAGCCACGTTGTTCTTGCAGCCATGCCATGCTCAGCTGCTCCGGTGGGTGTAAGAGCCACAGCTCTTGTAGCCATGCTGTGGAAAGTTGTCGTCTCCTTGGCCACTACCTGCCCTCTTTCCAGTCTGCTGAGCCAAATCCTCACCTCATCTATGCTGGTGGAAGTAGAGGGGAGTGTTTGGTCTGACTGTTAATAATAATGGGCTGGATCCTCAGCTGGTGTTAGTCGGCATAGCTTTGCTGATTTCACTGGAGCTATGTTGAACTTGACTTCAGTCAGGCCCAGAGAGAAGTGTGTAAAATTGAAGGGATTTCAAGAAAAAAGAGATTAAGGTAAAATTGTTTTAAGAAAACAATAATAACCTCCAATTAACTTGGGAACAGGTGAAAATTTGGTTTCAGAACCGAAGGATGAAATGGCGAAACTCCAAAGAAAAAGAAGTGCTTTCAAACAGGTGCCTCCAAGAAGAGGGTCTTCAAGAGAACTACCTCTCAGGATCCACTCTGAATTTTACTTCCCCATGTCCTTCTATATGGGAAGTGTCTCAACAGCAGGCAAGTCCGAGATGGAGGGAGAATTCTCCAGAACCTTCAGAAAGACTGAATAATAAAAATAGCGCACAGCCACCTCAAGGAGCAGACTCATTTCAGGGCACATTGTATTTGTACCCTGAACAAGACACTGGAGACCAGGCAGTTACATTATCAGTATAAAGGAATGACTGAGTTCTGCAAATGATCAAAGAACATAGACTTTAAATGGGTGGTCTTTTAAAACTAACAATGTTTGAACGTTATAAAGCTAACTAGTTTATACCTCATCACTTACTAAAATCTAACACCATTAAAATGACAAACAATTAATGCTGCAAGAAATATTCTTTAATATTCAATCTTCTCTCATGTCTTTTCTGGTCTTATACTGAACTTATAAGTGAATTAGGAAGGGATGGTAAGTAAAATGAAGCGAAGAATATGAAACTGACATTTTGCTTTGATTTACATACTGTGCTGTATATACATCTTCATTAAAACAAACTGATACCATACTTTTTCTCTCTTATTGTAGTCAGACTCATTAAGCTCTTTTTGCCCATAGGATAGACAAAAAATCCTTTCTCTAAAGCTCATACATTTTTTAAATTGCTTACAGCGTGTGACATTCACAAGAGGTTTATATTGAAAACATCTAAGTATTTTTAGTGGTATTTCTCCATCTTTCCTCATTCATATAGGTATCCAGTTGTGTATACAGTACAGTGCAACAACTCAGACGAGTTATCCTAATGAAAGAATTGAATATTTTAAAAAAATCTCATTGTTTACATCACTTTAATTTGGACACAAGCTGGGAAATGCCAGGAAATGCAATTTACTGAGTCAATTCTTTTCTCCTGGGGATGAAAAATACAATGTCCTTAGCTTTAGTGGCCTTTGTCAGATTGTCAGTAAAGTCTCTTGTTTTGTGTTTTGCATTTTAAAATTGGTGATAGCTCAAGGGAAAATTAGAACCCACATGGAATTGACAACAGTACTATAATTGTTCAAACTGACACTCTTGCTCTACATAAAAAAAAAAAAATTGACAGCTAACATGCTGTACCAGACTTATTCCTGACAATTTAAGCTGGTTCCAGTGGGTTTGCATTTGTTCCTAAATACAGTACAGTATTTTATGTATATAACTAGCTTGAAATGGTAGTATTAAAATAGCTTTACTTGAAATGATTTGCTTGCTTCATCCACTCTAAGGAAATCACTTTATTGGATTTAAGAATCAATTATTGTTCAGTTGAGAAACTTTTTAGCTCCAAAAAAGAGGAATGTGTTTTCTTATTGTAATTTTTGTGAATGTGTTCGTTGAGGAGAATGGTTAGAGATATTTTATGTCAGATGTAATACCTGTTTGGAGAAATTTAGGACATAAAAGGGCAGAGCTGCTTGACTCCCTTCATAGATTTTTAAGGCCAGAGGGGATCATTATGATCATATAGTCTGACCTCCTGCACAACACACTATAGAATTTCACCTGGTAATTCCTGCTTGGACCCCTAAACTTGTGGTTGAACTAGAGCATGTATTTTAGACATTCAATCTAGATTTAAAGGTTTTCCCTAGGTGATCATTCATTACATCACAAATAATACAATATAATACTAAACAATGAAATATTTTCAACAATTTTAGATACGTGTGTGTGTGTACATAAGAAAACTTTAGATTGTGCATATGCATTATGATATGTCTGTTTATACAAAGAGGCAGAGTTAAAGTTATGTATTGATCTTTAACTTCTGCATTTCCTGACTTTTGAGTGCTTAACTGTGCAGTCTTAATGTTGTGCAAATGTAGTTTTTAACCAGGTTTTTTAAAGGAAATATGAAAGTAAAGAAAAGTAATAAGTCCTCTGTTCTTTAAATAACAAGCACTAGTTGGTAAAAACCACCAGGTTCCTGTCATTGATATTAGTTAGCTGCACACAGGGAACCTGAGTCAGTAAACCATCTCTCATATGGATAGTTGAGTCATTTGAGATTAAATTCTCTCCTGTACTGAGGTAGTTAATGCAGGGCCTATGCACCATGTAAATCCTTCATAGATCCTATTTGAATGGATGGCTTATTCATAGGGGTGAATTTCATCCCATTGAAATCACAGGGATTAGTCACATGTATAAGAACTATATTGGGTCCATGTAGAGTTAACTGGTACTAGTTGGCTAAAGGTCAATTCAGATAGTGTGTCTTTGTGTTTCTGGCTAAGTATTCATTTCTATACACTTACATCAAGGGCTGCCAACTCTACATGCTTTGGTTCATAACTTGCAGGTCTTCAGTGCCTCATACCAGGGATATAGCCATAGAATCTGATTGGCTGCCTTCCCCACTCCCCTGCCTCTTGGGGAAGAGTAACCAATCACACCTAGGCTATGCGTTGAGGGACTGACCACATGGACTAGGCAGAGTTCCCACACACCCCCTTCCCCTAAAGGACCAGAAGTGTTCAACCCACAAGCTGAATGAAACTGCTCCTCTCATATCTACAGCACTGAGAGCCAGAGACTCCAAGTTGCCCCTGGACTTGGTGAGAAGGGAGGAAGAGACTCTGATGAGTTGCCGCTCAAGATAGGGTACAAAGGTATCTAGTCACTGCAACACCTAATCCTTAGGCACCTAGTTGCCTAGTGGAATTCATAGCCCTGAGTTAGGTGCCCAGGTTCCCCATTTAATGCATGTGAAGAATTAGGTGCCTAAGAAAAGAGTCTCAGAAGCCAACAAGCTAAGTAGGAGCTACATAAGCCAGCTGGGAGTGAAATGCAAAGGAAAGGGATAGGACTTAGGGCCAAATCCCATTGATTTCAGCTTTAGAAGCCTGATTCATGGGCCAGAGGGAGGCACCTATCTCTGCTTGGGATTCTCAGCCATGAACCTAACCACTGGGTTATTCTGACATTTGTGCCTATGCAGGGCCTGAGCCTATAAGGGTATGTCTAGACTGCACACAAAAAAAACTCAAAACCTATGGCAGTAAGTCTCAGAGCCTGGGTCAACCGATTTGAACTTTTGGGACTTGTGTATTGAGTCTAAAAATAACAGACATTCCTGCTTGGGCTGGAGCCCAGGGGCTGAGACCCATCTTCCTTGCTGGGTTAAAGAGCCTGGACTGCAGCCCAAGAGGGAAGATCTACACTACCATTTTTAGCTGTGAAGCGCAGGCCCATATCAGTTGACCTGGGCTCTAAGAGTTATTGCTGCCCAGGTTTTTTGCAGTGTAGATATCCCCTCAGTGTACTCAGAGCACAATTAAAGAGTCAGGCCCCCCCTGAAGAGATAGGCAGGGGCATGTCTAGTTTGAGAATCCTAATAGTTTGGTGCTGCTGGGGCTCTGTCTTGTGCCATGGCTCGGAGCAACTTGCTAGCTGTGGGCCAGGTGTTAGGACTTAGGTGGCTTTGTGCGTGCCCACCAGAGGAAACATAGGCACCTTCAGGGTTAGATAGCAGCAACTGAAAGAGGCAGTTAATCACTTCAGTACCTTTGAGGATCTGGCCATAAAATACTCTAGGTGTGCAACAAGACTTCCAAAAACCAAAGGGAAAAGTTTCAACGTGTTGGTTTTAAATGTTCTCTACAATGTCAGTCTAACTTTCTACAGTCCCCCGGAAACACTGTGTGAATTTTGGACCATAACTAAAGTGATCTGAGTCCCTAACACCAAAATAAAGTTAAACCTGCAACACATACAACCTTGATCCCTCTTATTTTATGTATTTAAAGTGGAAATTTTCCTTCAACCTGCACTGTGAAATTTCAGCAAAGAAGCACCACTCATCATGAATGTTGTAAATATCACAAGGCATTTACTTTGCTGTTCTCTCCTGAAATGTCATACTTTAACGATGGATTAAATAGTATACGTGCATTTTCTTTAAAAAATTTATAAACATCAGTTATGCCAGAACAAAGGAGAACAGAAATGGGTGATACAAATTTCCTGCTGCATCTCTACCTGCCCCCACCTAATTCACTCTCAGCCCTGCCAACTCATCCTGTCCCCATTCTAGCTCAAAACCTTCCCAGCCTCTCTCCACCTCCTGCTCATAGACATTCTGCACACACCTGACCCCTCCGATTCCTACCAAACCTCTTCATAAATCTAAACCACTTCCTGAACTCTGTAACTTCCCCTACCCAGGCTCAGAATACCCCTGCCACACAACCCCCCCCCCCCCCCCGGGTCACAAAACCCAACCCCAGCCCAGAACCCTTTCCCTCCCTAGCTGGCACCCACCAGCATCGTTAAGCTCAGAACCCCTTGGCTAGCCCACAGTCACCACCTTGCCTTCCCCTAGTTCATGCTGGACCTGGAGATGCAGGAGCAGAGGTAGGAAGAAAAAACTGTGGCTGCTGGGTGCATGTGCAGGGAACCCTGTAGGCTGTCTCTGTGAGGATGTAGAGTGTTTGCTCTGCACCTTCTAGTGTTGCCACCTGGCCAGATTTTCTCAGGAGCGTCCCTTTTTTGAGGTAGCCATCCTGGGATATCTGTAAGGGTGCTTAGTACATAGCCAGGTGTCCAGTTTTATGGGCTCAAGGTCATCCATATCCTGGTTTTTTGTATCTCAGTGGTGGGAATCCTATCTCTTCTCCTTGCAGGCCCTGTGCTGCAGGGACTTGAGGGGCTCTATGTTGCAGCATTCATGTGCAAAGAGCCCGGTATTCTGCCTCTGTGGAACTGAAGGAAATCAGCCCCACAGAAGCCTGTATTCCCTGTTCTGTGCCTCCTCCTTCTTCTGCCTGCAGTATTTGTGCTGCAGGGCCCAGAGACCCCCCATGACAACCAGGTGCCTTACAGCCTCGAGGGCCTGGAACGGTTTCACCCCCTGAAGGAGTCCCTTAGTGGCAGCAAGTGATTGTGCACCCTGCAGTGCATCAGTCACTGCTATACCCACCTACAGTGTATCTGGCAACTTGCCCCTAATGACCAGCCGCCACAGATGCTGTCTTCCTGAGTGTCCTGTAATAACATCCTGGGCTTGATTCTGATTTAATTTACCCCCATGAAAGAGTAACTCCATCACAGCCAATGGAATCACATGAGTATAAAACCGGCACTGGAGAGATCAGAATGAATGAACTCCATTGTGTTAGCTAATTTCATATTTCATTTTGAAAATCTGCCTGGTCAGAGCATTTAAATGACAAGTGAAGGAGGGGAAAACATTTTGGCCTGGCTCTCAGACATTTCTGGTGCTGCAGCAATGGCAGCATGAGTGGAGGGAGCCAAGATTACCTGGAGCACAAACAAAAAGATTAACTAAGAAACAGGAAATGAATCCCACCTGACATCTGTGATGTAAACAGAGGAGTGGGGACAGCATTCCAAATAATGCTTATTCAAATACAGGCAGCTTGGGCATCACATCAAAGGGAGCGAAAAGAAAGAAAATCAGACTTGTTCTCCACTATGCCCAACGTACATCTTGTTTTTTTTTTAGTTAGCCCATGTTGGTTTAAGAGATTCCTTTGTCCTTAATCCCTTTATCTGGCTGTTGGCTTTGGGTTTTGCCACTTAATAAAAGAATGGCATTCTTGAAGCCTTCCGAAAGGTGAGACAATGTATAGCCTCCTTTCTCATAAGATTCAATAAGATCAAAGAAGTAGAAATATTTCTTTGTGTGGCTGACACATTCATATTATATCCTTCATAAGTATAAAGTTCCTTCATGCTGCACCTTTGCTGGTTCCATTTTTGATGATTTAACCCTTACAGTGTTTTTTGCCTTTCGATTCCTGATGCGTGATACTGCTACCAAAGTAAAGCCTCTGACTGACATGAACTTTGCAGAGAGAATGTTGGTAAGTGGGCAGACTACATCAGAGAAAATCTTTTTGCCTTAATTAATGTGTTTTCCTGTTGTACTCTCTCTTTATTGGCATTGCAAAGAATGGGATCATCCCTAATTGGCACAATATATGCCGCACATTCATTTGGGTGCTAGTACAGGTAAGTAAATGGCAATACTGGACCACAACTTAGAGTGATTTTTGCCCATAATACAGTGTAAATTTGCTGTATTGGTTCATAGCTGTAACCATATTTTTGATGACCAACTTTCATGTTTGCTTGATGTAGAAGAGGGTGGTGTAAATTGCTTTCTAGACCTGTTACTCAGGTAAAAGAAATGAAATCACTAGATCAGTACTGTAAACAATCATAATGATGGTGCACTTATGAATTGTTACTGAATCTTGACAATCATGAACACACACATAGAGTTTGCACTATAAGGGCTACATTTAGTAGGTGTCCATCTCCAACTCCCTCTTAACACTTGCTCTGACGATACATTGCCTTAATATTGAAGGAGCTGTTTGGATGCGTATTACATTGAACATTTCAATGGGTTGTCCTCTTTTCTTCTGTTTTCACAGTTTTATGCTGGTATCTTGGTTTATTTAATTATCTATACAATAAAATCTAATTGTGATAAATATGGTATCGTTAAGTGAGAAGTTATTTAAATGGCAATTGATGGGTTATCCTTTAACTTTCTTTTGCTGATCAGTAAATAGCTATTCCCGATTGGTGATAGAGGCAATGTCACTGTTGGGGGAGAGGGGAATATAAAAAGGCATTGGGAGCATGAGAGAGGAGCAGAGTCGCAAGACGTAGTTTTTCCATATGCCTACATTTGTCAGTCTCTCAAATCTCTAGTTTCGTTACTATAAGAAGCCTCAGTTCCTTTAGAAAACACTGGAAATCAGAAATAATTAGTTTTGTATTCTATAATATATATGTAATATATTGTCTAAGGAATTACAGTGAGTAAGATCTTCAGAGCAGGACCTATGTGTTGCTGTGTGTTTGTACTATGTCTAGGACAACAGAACCCCAGTTCTGCTTGGGGCTTCTGAGTGCTTATGCAATATAAATAGTCATTAATAATTGCTATACTCCCCACAACTGGCAATGTGAGCTCCATTCAATTACTGATTACTCTGTGAAAAGTGGGAGCAGGAATAAATTGCATGACTTGCCTCCTACCTCAATCGGTCCAACCAGCAAATGCAAAGATAGCCCTTATGCAGAGCAGAATGGGCTGGGAAAGGAGTATTAATTGGCTGTGCCTAGTTCTTTTCTCCCATCAGAGGAGATACACAATGCAGAGAATGAAAAGGTAGGAGACAAGCAAGGGCCCAGCCATAGAAAGCCTGATTCACGAAGACCATCTCCATTTGAGCAGCTCACATCCCACCAGTAGAGGAAAACAGCATTCAGGTACCCTCCTTGGTTGTACTGTTACAAGAAGAAGACAAGTGGCAAGTTCAGGGAACTTCTTTGGTTGGGTCTCTTCCCTTTTACTGAATTTGCTATGGTAGTATAAGACATTGTACATTTGTTGTGATTAGCTGTAAGTTTTGGATATTCATAGGCTTAGGAAGAGCTTTGGATTTTGTCTCCTTCACCAGTTTTGCAATAACTTACCAAATAGCGTAGGCACTCTGGGCTAGATTCACAAAGGGACTTAAGGGCTGCTGCAATGCCTCACTTTTAGATGACCTGTTGCCCAGTGGAATTCACAATCCTGAGTGAGGTGCCCAGGCTCCCTGTACAATGCATGGGGAAAGTTATGGGATTCACAGAAGCCTGCACACTGATTAGGGATCCATCTGAGCTAGGCCTTAGGAAAAGCCAAGCAGATGACTATGGCCTAAACCCTGCCCCTCTCACAGAACTAAGTTCCTAACTCTGCTTGGGATTCATAGCTGTGAACCCTCTCCTGGAAAAGGCGCCTCAGCCACTTTTTGCAAGAAATGTAGCAGCAAGTACCTATAACCTTTAGCCCAGTACTTAGGGCACTTAGCTGAGTTGCATTCAACCCCCTTTTCCTCATCGTGCAAAGGAGGGAATCAAATCTGGGTTTCTAACATCCCAGATGAGTACTCTACCCGCTGGCCTAAGAGGGCGCTCTCCTGCTCATCCTTGTGAGGCCATTTTGTGTGGGTTAAGGCATACTCAATGCACACCTACCAGATCAGGAAAAACAGGCAGGAGAATACCTCATTTGTGAATCCCACTGGGGCTTAGGCACCAACCTGCTGGGTGGTATCAGGGCTAAGGCTGTGTGCATTCTCAGTTGCCTAAATGTAGGCCCTTTGGCAGGCCCTTGAGTGCCTAGGGATGTTGGGCGGCAGCTGAGTAGGGGGGGTTGTGAATGCCAGTGGTGTCTAAATGTTTGACTTAGGTGCCTTAGTCCCTTTATGAATCTAGCTCTCTTGGGATAACTAACATGCTATTTGAAATGTGACCTTTTCCACTCTGCTGTCTGAAGACAACCTGAGGACAGTCACTTGGGTGGAGTTGCAGAGGTGCTGAGTTTTCGCAGATCTCCTCTGAAAAGGTCAGGCCAGCTCTGCATTGGTTGAGCTTATGGACGCTCAGGCATAACTTGACAAGTTGCTGCTCGGTGTTCAGTTCTAAGTCATCTCTTTGACTTTCTATGGTTTCCCACAGTAAATGTTCAAATGCTTGCAAACTGTGCACTAATTCCTGCAAAAATGGACACTAGTAGTCCCAATGGCACTACTCCTGGTAATAAAATTAAGCACATGCATGAGTATTTGCAGGATCAGGGCCCAGGTAATCATGAATGCCAACACTGAGTCCAATGCCTATTCATACGCATTATCTGGACTGAGAAGGCAGAGATGTTTCATTCCTGATTAGTGTAAATTCAAATTATGTGCCATCCATTCGTTATAGTTAGGAAAATATAAAATAGCTCCTCCCTTATCACTCAGATGAATCTAAGGTTTTTCCTATACCATGGAATTTACAGCACCCATATCTTGGCACTGATTCTGGATATGTGTGTAGGAAACACACCCCTATACAAACTTGGCACTGAGACCATTAATTAGACCCGTATTCATGTACCATAGTACTTTTTTTCCATAAGAGTGCTCAGTGGGACTACTCCTGGAGTAAGGTGCTACTCAGTGTCACAGTATCAGACTCCTGCTCTTAGGGACTCCTGAAACGGCATCAATACTTGTAAAAGCTTGCAGCAATTTAGGAAAAAAAGTTAGAAGTTTGATGGGGAAGAAAGGTAGTCAGAGAGTCACGTATCCTAAACCAATCAGTAATACCATATGTTGCTTACTCTTAAACATCGGTACTTTTGTCACGTGGTGATAAATGAATCAACTTTTATTATAAAAATATACTTTATTTAAAGTCTATGTACGTCTTGTACGAAGACTCAGCTAATTTATTGATGTTTAGCTTCAATGACAATATGTACACCTGAAAATATATGAACTATTTAAATTGCAGTTTGACATACTGTAGTAACTACAGAAACTGATTTAAGCACTACCACTGAAATCCACTCTACCTGGTATGTCAAACCCACATTCACACATTATGCCTTATTTAATATTTCAACTGTGTAGGTTAACAGTGTAAAATAAATAATTGGCAAAGCCATTCAAAACTAGTTTTCTTTGTTAATAATTTACTATTACTGCAAATGTCATAAAACCTTTATAAATTATTTTGTTCGATCTTTGCAGACAACATGTAGCTTTAATTCTGAAAATTGCCTGTCAGAGATTAAAACTCAACAACTATTTCCTGGCCAAATCCTACATTTAAGGATTTTTAAGTAGCTTTGTACTTTATTGGAGTCTCTCCTGAAGCAGTGAATAAACTCATAGTCACTCATCAAATTTGCTTCATTACTAATGGATAAACCAGCTGCTTCTGATGATCCCATTCCATTCAATGAATTGCTGATGATCCCCATTGACTGCATCTGAATTGAAAACAGAATATGTATGACTGTAACTTGTCAATGGATGTAAATTTGCATAGAACCAAAATCCTCAAAATGCTCGTGTTGAAGCTAACAAAATCAGGGTTTATAGAACACCACTACTGAAATCATCAGCTAATGTAGACTGCTCACCTCCAGATTTTTTATGCAAGTACTGAAAAAATATGTGCAAAGTTCTCTAAAGAAAGGCTGGTATTGCATTTTCTGCTATCCAGGGACTACATAAGATTCTTACTAGCCTGAAGTGGTCTCATATTATTTCAAGAAATTCTGCCTCTGGAAGCAGAACTTTGGCAATGCTATCAACATAACACATAACACCCTTTGAACATGGAGTAGGTAAAGGCTACTCTTCAGTATGGCTGCCCCATCTCAAGATTGTACAGTGGATCAGTTTTCTTCAGACTTGTAGCTTTATTTAACAAGCTTCATTTAGTAAGGTGCTAGGCCTTCTAGCAGGTACTGAGCATCCGCAAGAGCTGTTAATGTCAATGCAAGATGAGCATCTCTTAGAAGGATTGGCCCCCGGGCAAGATCAAGCCCAGACTCAGTGTAATATGGAAAAATACTGTCACATGACACTGTTTATGCAACAAGTAGTTTCAATTTGATATTGTTTCCTTCTTATACTTTACTATTTGTGAAACCTTGGTAGCACGTACATAACTGCCGTTCCCTGAGACTCTCATCCAAGAATTTCCCCAAAACATGTTGTAGAAATGGGCCTGAGCTACAAACCTGGATACAAATATCCTGAACTTGGGCGAAGTTTGAATCTGTTTTTGAATTTTATGTTTGGCCCCAAGTCTATGATGAACTAAACAAAAATCTAGATATTAAATGCCCCTGAATTCTGGGGAAGTTCTAATTCATATTCATAGCCAAACTGAAGATTGGGCTTCTCCGTTTATAGCTCTGTCCTGTGAAGTGCTGTTCAATTTCACTTCAGTGGTGGCTGCATTTCAGTGGATGAAATGACCCCTCTGCTGTATATGCTGAGTTCTATGTCAGTTTCAATTTGTATCTTACCGTGGTGAGATATTAAGAGGTTTTTTTCTTATTTTTTAAACTGTTTAGTGGGATGTCTGCATGGGAACAAACATGTTAATTGTCAGAGACATAAAGAAAATAGGCCTGATTCTATATTCCTTGTTCAGTCACAGCTCCAGCTGAGTTTAGTGAGAGTTGTGAGTGCACATGGAATACAAGATCAGGCCCACTATCTGGCAATTAAAAGTGAGAGAGCTGCAAATATAATCCGAATCCACAATGTACATTTACCAGAAGGCATGTGTCTTGGGGCTTTAAAATGGTTATGAAAGTAGCTAGGGGTGGAATCCAGAAAGGGGCTTAGGTGTTGTGACATTCAGTGTTGCAATGCCTAACTTTTAGGCCCCTAGCAAATCTCAGGAACAACTCCGCAATCCACAACGCTGAGTTAGGTGTCCAGGCTTCTTAGACAATGAATAGGGAGAGAAAGCCACCTAAGAATGAGATCCACAAAAGCCAGCATGCTAGGCAGGAAGCTGCCTAAGCTAGCCAATGGGAGATGCTAACATGCTAAGATCCTGCCCCTTTCTCAGAGATAAGTGCCTCAGTCCAGGATGCTGGGAAGTGCCTAGCTCTGCTAGCTATCCATGAACAGGAACCCTTTCCCTGGCTTAGGCACCCATGTAGTTTCTTGCCAGAATGAGTTCGGTGCTGGCCTTGTACCACACAAAACATCCAGAGAAGGAAATGGTGCTGGGACCCATCTGATCACTTTTAGTCCAGTACTCAACTGAGATGTGGGGGAGACAGGTTCAATTACCCCCACTCTGGCAGGCAGGGAAAAGATTGGAAGTGGGGTCTCTTACTGCTCAGGAGTATGCTCTAACCACTGAGCTATTGGATAGTCTGATGTAGGGCTCCCTCAGCCTCTCCTGTTGAAGCTGTTCCACTGTGAACACTTATGCTAAGGTTATATCTTGGTAACTGAGAGCAGAATTTGGCCTCGAAGACCCTTTGGTGTTTCAGTATAATTGATATTAGAAAAAATTAGGTTGAAAATCTTGCCTTCTCTGTTACTTTCTCCATTCCTGTCTTCAACTCATGCACCATACTGCTGATTTGCTTTGCTTTGCTCAGGCTGTCACTAGATAATTCTTGATGATGACCAATATTCTGGTCAAAGTGGGAAAGTGGTTCCTTCCAGGCTTGCAAGAGTCTCAGTATCAAGTGAGTTAGTTCTTCTCTCTTGAAAACAAAATATGAAAGGACTTTCTTATTAGCTTGCATCAAAGCATATGAACAGTGATGTTCTCATTGGGCACAGTATACTTAAACAAGTACTGACACTTAAAATCTGGGCACACTTAAAATTTGTATGCATACAATTCATAACTAACTTGCAAATATTTAGAAAATAACAGTTTCATGGGCTTCTTTTCTCCAGTTGTACATTTGTATGAACAAAAAACCAAAATGACTTTGCACATGCAACTTCTTCCCAAATTGCTTAGGATCTCGTTCTGTAATGTCTTAAAATGCATCCAAGTGGTGGTACTTCATTAAATAGTGCTAAATTGAAATCAAATGCTAAACTGCCAAGTTGTTAGATGGAAAAAGTCTTGAGGGAAAACTTTCAGAAGTGCCGAAGGCCCAGGTCCACAAAGGGACTTGGGCGTTGCAATACCGAGCACTGCTGCTCTTAACTTTTAGGTGCCTAGAAAATCACAGGAACACCACTGAGATCCACAAAGCCTGAGTTAGGTGCCTAGCCCCCCACACAATGAATGGGGAGAGATAGCTGCCTGAGGGCTGATCTACATTGGGAGCTTACATCAGCATAGCGACATCTCTTGGGGAGTGAAAATCCACACCCATGAGAAATGTAGCTATGCCTTCCTAACCCTCAGTGTAGACAGCACTAGGCCAATGGAAGAATTCTTCCATCGACCTAGCTACTGCCTCTCAGGGAGGTAGATTGCCTACATCAATGGGAGAAACCCCCCTCCCCCGCCTTTGGCATAGGTAGGGTCTATGAAGTGCTGCTGAGGCATAGCTGTAGCTGTTTTGCTATTGAGGTATAAGCGTAGTCTGCAATCCACAAAAGCCAGCATGCTAGGTGGAGAGCCACCTAAACTAGCCAATGGAGAGCCTAATGAGAGGGGTGTGTGATGAGCCTGGCCCCTCTTAGGAAGATAGGTGCCCAGCCTGTGGGGAGGTGCCTCTCTGTGCTTAACAATTTACAAAGGAAAACCCCTCTCCTGGAATCAGGCAGCTTAGACATCTAAGGAGTTTCTGGTGGGAATGAATTAGGCACCTGCCTCGCTCCACACAAAACACCCAGAGAAGGAGTTGCTGGTTCCTACTGTCTAACTTTTAGCTCAGTGGTTGGAGCATTCCTTTCGGATGAGGGAGATGCAGCTTCAGTTCCCCCTCTATCTGAGTGGGGATGTGAACAGGAAGCTTCCACCTCTGAGCATTCTAACCACTGAGCTATGGGATAGTTTGATGTGGGGGCTCACTCGGTCTCTCCTTTTGAAGTTCTTCCACTGTGGCTAACTAATGAAAGAGTGACTGGAGCAGGGGGACTAGATTCTGGTTCTCCCACCTTCGAGGTAGGTGCCCTAATTTCTAGACTACAAAGTCTCTCTTTCTGTGGCACAGTTACATTTCCACTGTGGATAAATTCTTAAATAGTCATTGGGCCAGAGAGCATGAGAATGACTCTGGTTTAGTGGTTAGGGCACTACCTGGTAGGTGGGAGACACAGGTGCAGTTACCTTGTTCCAATCACTCTTTCATTAGTTAAAACTGTTCCACTTGGCTAACAAGAGAGATTGAGGGAGCCTAACATCAGAATATCATGTAACTCAGTGGTTAGAGCTCTCCCCTGAGAGGTGGGAGACCTTCCTGGTCAAATCTTTTACTACCTCTCAGGCAGAGTGGAATTGAAGCTGGGTCTCCCACATCCCAGGTCAGGGGTGACCAACCTGCGCTTGAGAAGGAGCCAGAATTTACCAATCTGCATTGCCAAAGAGCCACAGTAACACAGCAGCGGCTCCCTGTCAGCTCTCCCACCCAGAGTCTCCCACCCGTCATCAGCACCTAACCCTCCACCCCTGCGCCTGCCACAATCAGCTGTTTTGTGGTGTGCAGGAAGCTGGGGGTGGGAGGGGAGGAGGAGCAAGGGCTCAGCAGACTGAGGGGAAGGGGCAGAAGCCTGGGGGAAAGGAGTGGAGTGGGGGCCAGGGCCTGGGGCAGAGCCAGGGGTTGAGCAGTGAGCACACTCTGGCACATTGGAAAGTTGGCACCTGTAGCTCCAGCCCTGGAGTTGGCACCTATGCAAGGAGCCGCATATTAACCTCTGAAGAGCAGCATGTTGCTCCGGAGCCACAGGTTGGCCACCCCTGCCCCAGATGAATGCTCTAACCATTGGGCTAAAAGTTGGAAACCCCTCCACTTGTGAGATTTTTGAAGTGGACCCAATGCAGTAGGCAGCCTCTGAGCACACCTTAGGTGGCCAAATGCCTTTGTCCCCCCTGGTTCATGGATTGCTCCAGAGCTTATGCAGGAGATATGCCTCTGGATGCATAGGGAGGCAGCCATGCGCATGCTCAGAGGCAGGAACTTATGTACCTAGGGAATTTTTACACTGAAAAACGTAGGCACCAAGTGAGTATAGGTACCTATAGGGTTTGGCGGGAGTTTTGTGGATTGCAGTGGAGTCAAAACTGGGATTTAGGCACCTAAATACCTTTGAATCTGGATATATGTGACTTAGACTTAGGAGCCTGTCTCTGACTTTCCATTTTATCATGGATATTTTTAGTAAGAGTCAGAGACAGATGAGGGGCTTCTGTGACATTTTTTTATTGCCTGTCACCTGTCCCTGACTTTTACTAAAAATATCTATGACAAAAATCTTAGCCTTATCTATAACATTCCAATGGTACAAAATCCCCCTGGCTGGGACTATGCTGAGAATTCACCTACTAGCCACGTGGGGCTCCCTACCAGCAGGTTCCGAGCGTTTTCCACTTCCTTTGAAGTCCGTGGGAGTGGAGGGTGCTCAGCACTTTGCAGGATCGGGCCTGCCTCTTCAGTGACAATATTCCTTCCTTCCCTCCTTAGATAATAACTTCAATCTGGCACAGCTCAGTTTGACAAACCGTCCCCTTAAGTTTCCCCATACAAATAGTGACCGTATCTGACATCACTGCATGTCATATCAAATCCAGTGCAAGCTAATAAGGCCTTACCGGTATTTTTTGGACATACTCCTTGCCATTAGGCGTTAGCATCCTTGAGGTGTGGCATTTACCTGTCCATTTGCCCAACTCGTTTCCATTGGGTAGAAAGTTTTTTTCCTAAGGGGGGGGGGGAAAAACCAACACACACCAGATATTGTAGAACTGTAGTTGGAACGCTGGTGGTTTTCAATAGCTATTTTGTCACCTTGCACATTCCCTTTTACCAAACCCCCACATCACAGTCAAAACGCGGAAATGCAGCGGGATAACTCGTGAGCAGACCTAGCCCATGGAGTTACTATGTCACACGTGGTGTGAGTAAATAAATACTGAGCATCTGACAGTGCCCAGACTTTCCTGCTGCTCCCGTAGCTGACCAGCGATACAGAACGGAGACAGCGAGCAATGGACCGAGCGCGTACCCAGCCCAGGGTTTTAAACAGTCGGGAGGAGAGAGGAAGCCCGATGCTCTGGCGAACATGCCCTGAGGTCGGAGATCGCTGCGTGCCCAGTTCGGGGGGCAGCGGAGGCGAGCCCTAGGAGAACAGGGGAGCCTGGGGCGCGGCGGGGCGGGGCACTCACCAAGTCCAAGTAGAGCGCCGTGGAGAGGCTGTGTAGCCTGTCCGAGTGCTGGATCACCCGGTCGAAAAGATCAGACACGGACAAGAAGCGGCAGCCCGAGTCTCCCTGCCGGGCGCAAATTGCCACGGAAGCGGCTCCTGGCGGCTTCCCCAGCAGCCAGAGCAGGGCGCACAGCCAGGCGTAACCTGCGAAGAGCGGATGGCTCAAGACCAGCCCGCTGCTCCGCGGGCACCGCTGTGGCGCCGCCTGGCGCCGGGCCGGGGTCCGCTGCTTACCTTGGCGCGCGGCGCCCATGGTGTAGGCGGGAGCGGCGGGCGGGCGCTGGGTCGGGTTGCTCTGGGATGCCCCTGGCTCCCCTATATATGGGCGCGTGGAGATGGGCACGAGGGGGAGCTGAGGACACGCGGGTGCGTGCGGGGTGGCTGCTGTTCGTCATTGCTGGGTCCCTCAGCGCGCGCCTCCGGGCTGGCGCGGCCCGCAGCGGGGATTAGCCAATGGCGCGGAGCTGGGCGCTGGCTCCGGGAGACGCCGCAGCTCGGAGACTTCGAGTGTTAATCCCGAGACAACAGCTAGGTGCCCGAGGGAGAGCAGCTGGAGGGCGAGGAAGCGCCACGCGTGGGTACTGGATAGTTCCCACCAGCACGCACAGACTGTGCGCCCCTGACCAGCGGCCAGGGGCCTGATTTTCCCTCTGCCTCACCAGTTTTAAACTGGTCGCTCCACTGACTCCAGGGGAATGAGGCCTGATCTCTAGGGGCACAAGTCAGAGACTAGGTCCTTTGTATATGGTACCTACACGGAGAGAGAGAGCGGGGATGCACACTATGGGCCAGACCTTGGCCTCCAGCAGTGCTGCGCTGGGCAACACAGAGAACCACAGCTGGCAAGTTGGTGATTCCCCAGCTACCCCGGCTGGCAGAGAAGCAGCCATACTGACCCCATACCATCCCCCTCTCCCAAACACACCCCCGGGCCACCCTTAGGGAAAACGGCGCCCTGGGCAAACTTGTATTTTGGCACCCTGGCATTTGCAGGCGCCTCCCCCCCCCCAATCGCTTGTGGCCCCTGTGGGCTCCCTGGGCTCCCCCCCCCCCATCACCTGCAGGAAGGGCTGCACAGGCAGGATCCCCTGACCACTGACCACTCTGCCGCAGGAAGGGGGGACCCAGGGGCTGGCCCACTGGCTCCACAGGAGCAAGCGCTGCTGCCTGCACCTGCCCACCAGACTGGCAACTTGGGGCGGTATTGCCTGCCCTCTGCCTGGCTGGCCAGGTGCTGCAGCCCTGGGCTTGCCTGCACTCACCCTTGCTCTGGTAGCCCAGGCCCACTAGCTTGCAGCACTTGGATGGTGCCCCCCGACCAAGGTGCCCTGGGCTGTTGACAGGTTGCCCATGTTGCCTACCCCCTAAGGCCGGCCCTGAACACCCCCATCATGGTGTATGATGCTTAAAGCAGTGGCAGAAGAAGATAATTTTAGCAGCAGCATTTTGAATTGATAGGACCAGCGGAGGTCCGAAAGGAAGTTTGCAATAGTCAAGACAAGAGATAATTAAGGCATGAATTTTGCAGCAGGGAGAGTGAAGGATGGTAAAAGGCAAAAATTAGGTGCATAAAAGAGAGGAAAAGTCTGAGAAGGCCTCTCAGGCCTTTTCAGTTCATAATGAAAGAGAAAACAGACACAAATTCTCTATGCTTACTGAAGGCAGAGGGAAACACTCAGCAGGATCAATGAAGGGGACAATGCCTGGTATCTATACTGTGGGAGCACTTGGCAGGTTAAATGTACTTGTTTCACTGTTCATTTGTTTCAGTTCTGTGGTCTGCATTACAATATCGGGGATCCTGTTATTAGGATCTAGGAATTATGGTCCTGATTCAGCAAAGCTGTTCAGCCCCTGCTGAGGTCTATTGCTATCCAGCAAAGCACCTAGGCCCAGATCATTATGCATTTTTTCCTCCAAATTTTCTAATCTAGAACTTCATAATATTTAGGCCCAATCCTGCAAACATGTAGACAGGTGAGTACTTCAGGCATGTGAGTAATCCTATAATTCGTTTATGTAAATTTGTTAAGGTGGACCTTAGGTCCAGATCCACATAGGTATTTAGGCTTCTAACACCCATTTGGGGATGGACTTTAGGTGGTGGTATGTTCAGCATCTACAGAGTCACTCTCTCTCTCTCTTTCTCTGGCCCAACGACTGTTCCACTGTGGATAAATACTTAAATAGTTGGGGGGATGACTGGAAGAGAGGGGGTTAGTCAACAGCCTGGTGCAGGAGCGATGGAAGCTTCCTAAAAATAGGGGGTCCACCAGCACCCAAACTGGAGCCCCACCCCCACACCACATTCTCCCCTATTCCCTGCCCTCACACTGCCTCTTCCCCCACCCCAAAACCCTGTTCTCCCTTGCTCCTCTTTGCCCCCTCTCTCCCCAGTCGCTCGCCCTTATGGCCGGTAAAAAGTGGGGGCTATGGCCTGGGGGTTAGGGCACTCACCTGGGATGTGACACCCCTTGGGTCCAGTCCCCCTACTCCAGTCACTCTTTTGTTATTTAGCCAGAGTGGAACAGCTTCAACAGGAGAGATTGAGGGACCCTCACATCAGAATATCCCATGGCTCAGTGGTTAGAATGCTCACTTAGGATTTGAACAGGGGTCTCCCACCTCATTTCTACTCCTCTGGGTCTCCTGCATCCCAGTGAGTGCTCTAACTACTGGGCTAAAAGCTACAAAGTGGGCTCTCTCTCTGGCCTTTTTGTGTGGAGCGAGGCAGGAATTTAGCTGATTCTCATGAGAAATGCCTTAGGTGCCTAAACTATCTGACTCCAGGAGAGGGGCTCCTGTTTGTGGATTACTGAGCAGAACTCAGTGCCTCCCTGTAGCCTGGATTTAGTGCCTACCTCTTCTCCCACAGGCTAGCTTAGGTGGCTTCGCTCCCAGCCTGCTGACTTTTGTGGATTGCTTTTTTAGGTGCTTCTCTCTCCCCAGCCATTGTATAGGAGCCAAGGCACCTACCTCAGCTTTGTGAATCTCAGTGTTTTGTTTTGTTTTTTCTTTCCACATACTTAATGGATTCCATAACAATGAACAAGGTGGAGTTTAGAACTGGATCACTTGGCCCTTTCTCTTCTTGTCTCCTCCCAGCTCAAAGTGCTTAATGGCCGCAGTTGGGCTCCACACACTCAAGCCGCAGCACAATCTTCTTCATGGTCTTGGCCTTCTTATGGAAGATAGGCTTTGTCGGACCACCATGACCACTCTGCTTCCGATCATATCTCCTCTTTCCCTGAGCATAGAGAGAGTCCTTGCCCTTCTTGTATTGGGTCACTTTGTGGGGCTGGTGCTTGCCACATTTCTTGCAGTAAGTCCTGCGGGTTTTGGGGATGTTCACCATCCTGCCAGCAGCAGCGTTAGTGGCACAGATTTTTCTACATGCCTAAAAGTTAGGTGCTGTGGCACTCAGCTTTGCAACACCTAAGTGCCTTTGTAGAGGCCACCCCTAGACTCCCTTGTACAATGAATGGGGAGAGATAGGTGCCTGAGAATGCAATCCACAAAATAGGCAGCTCCCGCGCTAAGCTAAAGGAAGGTGCCTCTCTCTGCTTAGGATCCCTAGCCATGAATCCTCACCTGGAGTCAGGTGCCTAAGCCATTTTTTGTAAGAAATATTCGAGGTGGAGCCTCCCTTATACCTTTCAGACTAGTGGTTAGCCCACTCACCAGGGAAATCAGAGATGTAGGTCAATTCCCCCTTCTGCCTGTTGCAGAGAGAGGATTTGAACTGGGGGTCTCCTAGCTAGTGCTTAATTTGTAATGAAAGAGGTTCCAGGGCTCAAACAATTAGATGCTGGGGCTCAAACAATTTTTTTACTTTCATAACTGTTGTGGCAAGCTCAGAGGTGTCGGGGCTATGAATTGCCAAGCCTAGAGGTGCCAGGCTCAGCTCTGGCAAGCCATGGCACAAATGAAGCACTGCTTTTAGCTCTCAGGAGTGTGTTCTAATCACCAGGGTCTTCTAATGTGGGGCTCTCACAATGATCCTTGTTGAAGCTGTTCCACGGTGTATAACTACTTAAGTAATCATTGGGGTAGAATATGAAAATGACTACGCTGGTGGTTAGAACTCTGTCCTACAAAGAGGAAAATCTAGGATCCAGTCTGGTTCTGCAATTACTATTTAAGTACATATACAAAGTGGAATAGCCTCCTCAATCTCTCCTGTGGGAGCCCTATATCAGAATAACCCATCTCCCAATGGTGAGGGCTCCTCTGAGAGCCCTCCTCAGGCAATAGACGGGGGGGAATTGAACCTAGATATTCCATATCCCTAGTGAGTGTTCTCCCCACTGTGCTAAATGGGAGGTGGCACCACCAGCTTCTCCACTGGACAGATTTTTATGGGGTGCAATCTGATAGGTGTGGTGATTACTTGATTGGGCAATATAAGCAGGGCAATGCTTTCCACCATGACCTGGTTTGAGGATCCCAGTGAGGCTGAGGCACAAGTGAGGCATGCAGGCATCTAGAGTGACTTGTTAGTTGCATGCCCAGTGGCAGAAACTTAGGTGCCTAGGGAACTTTTACAGCAAAAAGTTAGATGCCGAGGTATTTTAGGTCCCTACAGGATTAAGCAGCACGTGAGTGGGGGTATTGAGGATCTCAGTGATGCCTAAATCTTGGATTTAGGTGTCCAAAGTGGAAAGTTAGGCACCCACATCCTTTTGTGGATCTGGGCCTTATTGTGCCATTGTTACATTTTTCTGGATACCATTGATACAACCCTCAACCATGAGGTAACAATGTCCTTCAGTCTATTCATCACCAACATCAACAGTGCTTAAGTTATCTCTCGCTGATGTAGATTCATAATTCTTTATTTTTTTCAGCTTCAGGTTGAATACATCACCAGGCAAGAACCACGGATAATCTTAAAAAATAACAATCCAGGGCAAGCATATGGAATGCACAAAATAAAAACATTAACCAAATAGAGAAACATTAACAATAAGTGTAGGTTACAGCTTCTCATTTTGTTGTTCATTTGGATTCCAGAGTCCTGAGTCTCCATGTAACACCAGTTTTATTACAGTAGAGCTCTCCTGACAAAAAACTGGAATAACACAGTAGAGAATCAGACCCTAGATATAACTCTTAACATGTTCACTAGCATTTTATCCCCTTCAAAGCACTACATGAGAGAATCAGGGAGGCTTCTGTGGAGGATTTTTATACAGCAGGACACCCAAGTTACCTCTGTTTCTGCTGACCTATGATTACTACACCTGTCACTTATGTAAATTAGCCACAGCTAGGTTGGCTGGGTGCTAATGGAAACCAATGATTAGAAAATGGTTGAAATCAAGTTCAGACTCTTTCTGGAGGCAAATAGAGAGAAAAAAACAACCATTGATTCCCCATGCTGGTAAGAGCCTCTGCTTTTACTAGAAGATGTTTTCCTTCCAGGTTTAGCTAAGCTCTAGTCTCTTTTGTTAATAGATAAATCCTTAAAGAGAGAGGAAAAAAAGAAGAAAAATTAGAATCCTTTCTAGTGTGAAGAAAGGTTGAAAAGGCAGCAAGCTGTATGATTTGAACAAAAGTCCATGAAAGGCATTTTACTATCCTATCTATATAGACTTCACTCACACATTACCCTAATAAGAAGATGACTTTTCTCTGTGGAGAAAGAACTGTATATGAACATGGAATACTCCTCAGGATTTGTCTGTACTGTACTGGTTTAACTAAACAGGATTTGTACTGGTTTAACTAAACAGGATTTGTACTGGTTTAACTAAACTGCTTTAAGATTGATTTACCTAAATAAGTGCAAGTCCTTACTGTAGATGGACTTAAACTGATTTAAGCAAGAGGTAAATTGGTTTAGTTAATGTGGGTAAATTCAGGAAATCCTCCACCTATGCTTAATCCATGCTGTCCCTCCACACCCTCCAAAGCGTCCACATTTAGTAACACAAATCCACATATCGTTGAGTCCATCAGTTTACTTATGGCTCTCAGAATTAACTTGGAAGGGTTGGTTGTGGCATAGGTCCTAATGATACTTTGTTGCAAGAACTTGTGCCTTGTTGGGAGGCCGTAAGTTAATTTTTAAAGTGGATCATTAAAGTAAGTCAACTTAATGTTGTCCTCACTTTCTTAGCTCTGCTGTATCTTTCACTAATGAAAAGGGATCCTAGTTTTCTGTGATTAAACAAACCAAAATTCTCTCCTAAAGACATCAAAATCTGCATTTTTGCACAATTGAAATGAAACACTGAACTTTATCTCCCCTAGGCACAATATATATAGCTATCAGCTGAACACATTTTACTGATATGCAGTAGAACCCCGTTTATCGGAGCCTCCATTATCCAGCTCTCTGTATTAACCAAGCCACCAGCAGCCCGGGGCTGACTGCCCAAGCCCTCCCAGCTTAAAATAAGAGATAGAAAGCTCTTTGCCAATTCTCCTAATTATCCCAATATTTGATTATCTGATCTGGCCCCAGTCCCAATTAGATCAGATGAACAGGGCTCCACTGTAAATGTAAAGCATATTCAAAAATCAACCACAAGAGGGGGAGGTTGTGCATACTGAATAAGTGACACTGGTACATTCAGTAGAATTTAGTTAATACATGTTTTTATTTTTTCACAAAATGTAAAAACTAAAGATTCTCTGCATTTTTCCGTGGCAAACAGATTTCTAGGATCCCTGCTAATGAATACACTTGAAGGCAGGTAATTTTAGTGGTTAGAGTAGTGGACTGCCATTTGTTCATAGGAATCATGGTACAATAACTTTTGGTAACTGCATTGAACCTCTTCGGTAGCAAGCTTGTTTGTTGCGTGTGATCTAAATGTTGGTTTGAATATTAGCAGCAAGTCACTGCAGGGAAAGCAATAGTCATTCATATGACAGGAACGGATGGTCACTGTCAGTATGTGTTAGGGGGTTGAGGGGGCCTGTCAATAAATGGGCATGTATAGTTTGTCTTTACTGGCTAGCAGCCTTTTTCTTTTGTTTTTAGTAGATCTGAAATTTTCAAGTCTTACTCTTCAGCAGTTTCCCTGTAGGTCTTAAGAGAACTTTGGAGTTTAGGAGGAGGAGTTTGATTTCTTGAAGGGAAAATCAATTTAGCTAATTACACAGCTAATTATATGCAACTGGGAGAGAGGTGGTCTGCAGTGTATTGACTTATAGGTTCTTATAAAATGGATGATGTGTTTGCTTATGCACTGTGTCTACTTTTAAAAAGATGTTTTTATGTAATTCTTTCCTGGCTCTTCAATGAGACACTCATGTCTTTCTAGTCTATTTAACAACTTTGTACTCTTGGAATGCCGTTGTTAATATTAACAACACAGGATTAATACACCAACTAGATTTTTATCACGTGATCAAATCCCATTCACAACATACACCTTGTATGAGTAAAGGCTGAGTGGTTTTAAAGGTGATCTGAGATGGCCTTGCTCCAGTCTATACCTGGTTTCAGAGTTTATTTATTTATTTATTTTTCCTGCAACCATTAATGATATATACATTGACAGTACAGGAAGATACATTCCATGCACCCTGCTCTAAATGTCAGTGATGTCAGCTCTTGAATAAGAAACAGAGAATAATGAACATGGGTCTTAGCCGTTAAGTAAAAGAGAAATTGTCCACCCAGAGGAGACAGCATTTTCTAATGGTTGGAGTGACAGTCTGGGAGTCTCAATAATTCTTTAAAGATAGATATCATGCTATACGTACAGGCATAACTATGCAAATGAGATGATGTAAAATTAGTATGGGAGTGATTATACATTCAGGTTCTGAGCATGCCCAGTGTTAGCCTGATGATTCCAGAAGCCTGAGCCGTTTGCTTGTGTAGCTAGTAAAAGTGTGCTAGATGCTGTACAAATGTACATGGAAAATACTGGGTTACATCCATTTTGAAGTAACTCTGTTAGTTTCAATTGCTACCCCTCTCTCAAACTCTCCTTGGGAGGAAAAAACAAAAGCATTAAATAAATTTCAATATTTTTAAAATCTCACTTGCTTTTTGGACATTAACTAGCACAAATGCACATGTATATCTTTTGGAGGACAGTACTTCCCCCATCCTGGATTGGACTGTGGAAGGGGTGTTATCTTCACATCTCCCATTCCTGCCTCATCCCACTTCTCCCCCATCTCTCTTCCCACTCTTTTCCCTCCTTTGAGCAGCACTGCATCTGACTCTTCTCTCCTTTTCCATCCATGTTGTTGTCATCTACTATCCACCCAACTCCTTTCCATCAGCCTTCCTCTCTGATTTTGATTGTTGCCTTTCTCTCTTCCTTTCTTCACAATCTCCCACAGTCATCCTCAGTGATTTCAACATCCATTTTGATGACTCACCCTAACCCTTAGGTGCCTGGTTCCTTACCCTCACTTCTTCTTTTGATATGCAGCCCTAGTTCAAGTCTCCCACTCACCAAAAGGGCCATTCACTTGACATAGTCTTCACCAAGCAATGCTTTCTCAGTGTTGTAGAGCTCTCCCTTTCTGACCAGCACCTGGCAATGCTGAAAGGGACCAATTAGCACCCATCCTCATGCCCCATCACTTGGTCTTTCCTTGACTTCCAGTCCATTAGCATTGATAACTTCTCATCTGCTCTCAGCCCTCTCCTCCCTGCCCTTTCTTCCCTTTCCTCCATTGATACGTTTTTTGATTCTCTCCATGCTTCACTCTCCTCTGCCCTTGATTCTTGCCCCTCTCTCCCATCAGAAGGTTCACCTGGCCAATCTCCAGCTCTGGCTCACCTCCAACAGTTACTTGTCCCACTCCCGCTTTTGTGCTGTGGAGCATCTCTGGTGGAAATTACATGACCAGGACGACTTCCTCCACGACAGAATTGTTCTCTTCTCTGTAATTTCCGCTGTCTTCCTAGCTAAGCAACTGTACCTCTCCATCTTAAGTGAATCTGACACCCACAATCCCAGCCACATTTTCACCACTTTTGACTCACTCCTCAACCCCGTCTCACCTCCAGCCTCCAATTCTCTTTCTGAAGAGGATCTAGCCAATTTCTTCCAAGAAAAAATTGACAAAATGTGCTGTGTGATGCAGGTAGAGCCACTCAGCCCCATTCCAAAGGTGCCAATGGAGCCGGAGAAATTGACAAAATGTGCTCTCTCCTCCTCCTTCCCATTGCAGACACAGAAGTTGCTCATCTACTCTTGTCCTGTAATCCCTCCCTTTGCCCCACTGTCCCCATCCCATCCCATCCCATCTCCTAATCTCCCTCATTCCCAGTTTCATCTCCTCCCTTACTCTTTTCCTTTTTCCCTCACTTACATACATGCTTTAGTCTCATGTAAAAATAAAATAAAATAAATAAAAACTTGACTGCCTTCGGCTCTGCAACTACCCAGCCTTCTCCCTTTCATCTCTAAGCTCATTGATTGTGCTGTTTTCAATTGCTGCCTAGCATTCCTCTCCAGTAATTTCATCCTTGACTGTCTCCAATCTGGCTTCCAACCCTTACACTCCACTGAAATGGCTCCTGACAATGTTTCTAAAAATGGCTTAGTTAAAGCTCAGAACCACAGGGGTTCTCAAACTGGGGGTTGGGACCCCTCAGAGGGTAGCAAGGTTATTATATGTGGGGTTGCGAGCTGTCAGCTTCCACCCCAAGCCCTGCTTTGCCTCTAGCATTTATAATGGTGCTAAATATGTAAAAAAGTGTTTTTAATTTATAAGGGGGGGTCTCACTCAGAGGCTTGCTGTCTGAAAGGGGTCAGCAGTACAAAAAATTGAGAACCATTGCACTATACCATTCCCATCTTCCTTGATCTGTAAGCTGCCTTCAACACTGTCTACTATGGTCTTCTTCTTGAAATCTTGTCCTCCTTTGGCCTCTGTGACTCTGTCTTCTCCTGGTTCTCTTCATACTTCTCTACTTGCTCCTTCAAAAGATTCTTCTTATCTCCCCTCAAGTTTTCTGTGATGGTTCCATAGGGGTCTGTCCTTGGTTTCCTTCTCTTCTTCTGCTACACTTTATCTGTGGGTAATCTCACATACAGACACAACTACCATCTCTATAATGATGTCTCACAGATCTACATCTCTACTCCAGACCTGTCTCCTCCTACCCAAAGTAAAATCTTAACTTGTCTCTCTGACATCTCCTCATGGATGTCTAGCTGTCAGCTCAAGTTAAACATGGTTAAAACAGAGCTCCTCATCTTCCCTCCTTTCTTTATCCCTTTGGACAACACCTTCTTGCCTGTCACTCAGGTCCATAACCAGACATTGTCTTTGACTTCGACCTCTTTCTAGATCCTCACATCCTTGAGTCTCTTTCTGCATAACAATCTCTGAGATAAGATATTTCCTGTCCATCCACATGGTTAGAATTCTCCTCCAGGCTCTTATCACACATCATGATTACTGCAATATCCTTTCCTCTGGCCTTGACCAGTGGAATCTTGCCCCTCATATCTATCCAGAATGCTGCTGCAAAAATTATTCTCCGATGGGCTCCACCTAACGAAAAGAGGGAAGAGCATCTTCGCAAGCAGGCTGGCTAACCTAGTGATGAGGGTTTTAAACTAGGTTCACTGGGGGAAGGAGACCAAAGCCCTGAGGTAAGTGGGATACTGGGAGGAAGCACCAGCAGGAGCATGCGAGAGGGCAGGGGTCCTGCCTCATACTGAGAAAGAGGGACGATCAGCGAGTTATCTCAAGTGCCTATACACAAATGCAAGAAGCCTGGGAAACAAGCAGGGAGAACTGCAAGTCCTGGCACAGTCAATGAATTATGGTGTGATTGGAATAACAGAGACTTGGTGGGATAACTCACATGACTGGAGTACTGTCATGGATGGATATAAACTGTTCAGGAAGGACAGGCAGGGCAGAAAAGGTGGGGGAGTTGCACTGTATGTAAGGGAGCAGTATGACTGCTCAGAGCTCAAGTATGAAACTGGAGAAAAACCTGAGTGTCTCTGGATTAAGTTTAGAGGTGTGAGCAACAAGGGTGATGTCGTGATGGAAGTCCGCTATAGACCACCGGACCAGGGGGATGAGGTGGATGAGGCTTTCTTCCAGCAACTCACGGAAGTTACTAGATCGCAGGCCCTGGTTCTCATGGGAGACTTCAATCACCCTGATATCTGCTGGGAGAGCAATACAACGGTGCACAGACAATCCAGGAAGTTTTTGGAAAGGGTAGGGGACAATTTCCTGGTGCAAGTGCTGGAGGAACCAACTAGGGGCAGAGCTCTTCTTGACCTGCTGCTCACAAACTGGGAAGAATTAGTAGGGGAAGCTAAAGTGGATGGGAACTTGGGAGGCAGTGACCATGAGATGGTAGAGTTCAGGATCCTGACACAGGGAAGAAAGGAGAGCAGCAGAATACGGACCCTGGACTTCAGAAAAGCAGACTTTGACTCCCTCAGGGAACAGATGGGCAGGATCCCCTGGGAGAATAACATGAGGGGGAAAGGAGTCCAGGAGAGCTGGCTGTATTTTAAAGAATCCTTATTGAGGTTACAGGGACAAACCGTCCCGATGTGTAGAAAGAATAGTAAATATGGCAGGCGACCAGCTTGGCTTAACAGTGAAATCCTTGCTGATCTTGAACACAAAAAAGAAGCTTACAAGAAGTGGAAGATTGGACAAATGACCAGGGAAGAGTATAAAAATATTGCTCGGGGATGCAGGAGTGAAATCAGGAAGGCCAAATCACACCTGGAGTTGCAGCTAGCAAGAGATGTTAAGAGTAACAAGAAGGGTTTCTTCAGGTATATTAGCAACAAGAAGAAAGTCAAGGAAAGTGTGGGCCCCTTACTGAATGAGGGAGGCAACCTAGTGACAGAGAATGTGGAAAAAGCTAATGTACTCAATGCTTTTTTTGCCTCTGTCTTCAGGAACAAGGTCAGCTCCCAGACTACTGCACTGGGCAGCACAGCATGGGGAGGAGGTGACCAGCCCTCTGTGGAGAAAGAAGTGGTTCGGGACTATTTAGAAAAGCTGGACGAGCAGAAGTCCATGTGGCCGGATGTGCTGCATCCGAGAGTGCTAAAGGAGTTGGCAGATCTGATTGCAGAGCCATTGGCCATTATCTTTGAAAACTCATGGCGATCCGGGGAAGTCATGGACGACTGGAAAAAGGCTAATGTAGTGCTCATCTTTAAAAAAGGGAAGAAGGAGGATCCTGGGAACTACAGGCCAGTCAGCCTCACGTCAGTCCCTGGAAAAATCATGGAGCAGGTCCTCAAGGAATCAATTCTGAAGCACTTAGAGGAGAGGAAAGTGTTCAGGAACAGTCAGCATGGATTCACCAAGGGCAAGTTATGCCTGACTAATCTTATTGCCTTCTATGACAAGATAATTGGCTCTGGATGATGGGTGAAAAGCGGTGGATGTGTTGTTCCTTGACTTTAGCAAAGCTTTTGACATGGTCTCCCACAGTATTCTTGCCAGCAAGTTAAAGAAGTATGGGCTGGATGAATGGACTATAAGGTGGATAGAAAGCTGGCTAGATTGTCGGGCTCAACGGGTAGTGATCAATGGCTCCATGTCTAGTTGGCAGCCGGTATCAAGTGGAGTGCCCCAAGGGTCGGTCCTCGGGCCGGTTTTGTTCAATATCTTCATAAATGATCTGGAGGATGGTGTGGATTGCACCCTCAGCAAGTTTGCAGATGACACTAAACTGGGAGGAGAGGTAGATACGCTGGAGGGTAGGGATAGCATACAGAGGGCCCTAGACAAATTGGAGGATTGGGCCAAAAGAAATCTCATGAGGTTCAACAAGGACAATTGCAGAGGACGGAAGAATGCCATGCACCACTACAGACTACGGACCGAATGGCTCGGCAGCAGTTCTGCAGAAAAGGACCTAGGGGTTACAGTGGACGAGAAGCTGGATATGAGTCAACAGTGTGCCGTTGTTGCCAAGAAGGCCAATGGCATTTTGGGATGTATACGTAGGGGCATTGCCAGCAGATCGAGGGACGTGATCGTTCCCCTCTATTTGACATTGGTGAGGCCTCATCTGGAGTACTGTGTCCAGTTTTGGGCCCCACACTACAAGAAGGATGTGGAAAAATTGGAAAGAGTCCAGCGGAGGGCAACAAAAATGATTAGGGGTCTGGAACACATGACTTATGAGGAGAGGCTGAGGGAACTGGGATTGTTTAGTCTGCGGAAGAGAAGAATGAGGGGGGATTTGATAGCTGCTTTCAACTACCTGAAAGGGGGTTCCAAAGAGGATGGATCTAGACTGTTCTCAGTGGTAGCTGATGACAGAACAAGGAGTAATGGTCTCAAGTTGCAGTGGGGGAGGTTTAGATTGGATATTAGGGAAAACTTTTTCACTAGGAGGGTGGTGAAACACTGGAATGCGTTACCTGGGGAGGTGGTGGAATCTCCTTCCTTAGATATTTTTAAGGTCAGGCTTGACAAAGCCTTGGCTGGGATGATTTAGTTGGGTATTGGTCCTGCTATGAGCAGGGGGTTGGACTAGATGACCTCCTGAGGTCCCTTCCAACCCTGATATTCTATGATTCTATGACCCTGTCACTTTGACCATGTCACTGCTCTCTCTGAATGCCACCACTGGCTCCACCTTCTATATTGCATCAAACATATGCTGCTCATCTCCAATTTCAAGGCCCTTCATGACCTATCCTAACCCTACCTATCATCTCTCCTTGACTATGGAAATGTTGACTCCCATCTCTGATCAGCCGACCAAGTCAGCCTCTATTGCCCACTTTTTACAGTTTCAAACAAGCATCTTCATGCTTTCTCCCGTGCTGCTCCTCACTCTTGGGAGGAATGCACGCTAAACATCTGCAAAGCTATCTCATTATTCTCCTTCAAAACCCTCCTTAAAACTCTCCTTTTTTGTGAGTTTTGTGATGCCTACGAAATGCTGGTGTGCTGAGACCACTGCCTACCATGTTGACCAATATTGTCTCAGTTTCCTTGTACTCCCATGTCTGTCTGTATCTGTCTGTGGTCTCTTGTATTATACTTAGATTGTAAGCTGTTTGGGGCACAGTCTGTCTTTTTGTTCAGTATTTGTACAGCACCTAGTGCAATGGGGTCCTGCTCCATGACTAGAGCTCCTAGGTGGTATGGTAATACAAATAAATAATAAAATGGTTGCAAAGGAGGATATCAGCTCTTTGGCCTCATTTACAAAAAATACTTAGAGTCACACAGTGTGGCACTGAGAGCAGAACTGGCCATGGTTAAGTAGAATTACTAAATGCAAAACCCAAAATGCATCCTAAACATGGGTCTATTAGGGATGTGACAAATCCACAATGTGTGGGTGTGTGTTTCTTTAAGTTCCATATATAAAAGCTATCACAATTCAGTGAAGGCCAGGTCTGAATCCGAATAATGAACGTCTTGTGAACCTTGTGAGAGCACACTTGAAGCTGGCTTTCATTTTGCACCATTAACGAATAAGGCTGTTGGAGTATGAACTATACTTATCTCTTGCTTGTTGTTGCAGACTAGTGTGCAGAACTAGTCATAGTTGTAGACAATGTTGGTTGATTTGTCTATATTGCAGCAGGGCTCAGTATCCAGGGCCCCATTATGTTAGGCACTGTACAGCTGAAAGCTGAGACTAGTATTCCATGTGCCAGGTGAAGGCTCTGGGAATGGTGTGTGTGTGAGAGAGAGGTATAAAGGAGACTAACATGCCCTCTCTCCCAACCTGCAAGATGGCAACATGTGACTGCTTGAAAATGCCAATATCCTGTCTGTCTTATTAAATAATGTCTTCTATTGGCAGGTTGGACTGCTGGTTAACCAACTGTCAACAAAGATAGCAGTAGAGGAATGGCTGTGGCCCAGGAACTACCATTGCCTTGTTATGATACCATTGTCCAGTTATGTCACTGGACTGGGTACAATGGTACTGGAGAGTCAGAAAGCCAAGGGCCCTAGAACAGATCACTAGATGATGGACAGTGACACCGGAGGCTGAGAAGAGGTTGGTATGCAGAAGACCACTGTGACCCCTCTCCCATTGTAAAGACTAAACCTGGCATTGCTAAAAGGGCTACGCTGCCTGATTTGTACAACGTTTCTTTATCAATGACTGGAGGGCAAGAGGGAGTGGAGAAGAATGTCAACATGTATTGGCATCAGAGAAGCAATAAGACTCAGCAATAACAGATTATTCTACATTGCCAAACAGTGCATAAATTTAGTGGGCAGGGATGAAAGAGAACTGCTCTAGACTCTCTTCCACAGATAGCAGAATCTGCCTCAAGGAGCTCAAACCATCTTATTGCGTGTCTCTGATCACCTCAGCAAGTTTGGACTTTGGGGAATAGATGGATGTGGGTTGTACATACTTTGGGTTGCAGATGAATAACATCAGACTCAAGGCATTCTGTAAAAGAAGCCTGTGTGAGGATGGATTCAATGTGGCCGAACGTGCTATGTGCATTTTCTTATGTTTGTTGTGGGAAATCCATTCAACAGAATAAAATAGCACAGTTGTCTTCATTCCCCAATCCTACCGTTACCCACCATTTTCTATTGTCATTGGGCTGGATTCTGCTCCAGGGGAAATCAGTAACAGTTTTGCCATTTACTTCAGTGGGAATAGGATTGGGCTCACTGTGTTAGCTATCCAATATTGGGCCTGATCCTGCTTTCCATACTCTGGCAAATTGGCATTGAAATCATTAAGGATATGGGCGCAAGCTTTTATATGGTAAGCTCCTTAAGACAGGGTCTTCCTATGTGTGTAAAGCACCATGCATATCAGTGGTGACCAAAGAAGGAGGCTTGTGTTCGAATGCGGGACTTATCCAATCACTTCGTCTGTGGTTGTAGGTATGCCACATCTATCTCACTTTGGGCCAGAAAGGTTATCCTCAAGCAAATTGCTTCAGCAGCCATGAAAGAATCATTTTTTGTCTTTGGTAACTGTAGTATAACGGTGAAAAACATATGAGAGGGTTGTGGAGAGAAACGCTGTACGGGAATCAACACTCTCTTCTGACTCTCTAGAGACCTCTGAACAATGGGACAAACTAAAACTTCCATTCATTCGTTGAAATGCTGACTTATTTATTTTTCAGAAAGAGCTGGCATGTCATCTTATGGGCTGAACAACGTGCACATGACAGGTAAGTAACATTTTACTTAAAAAACCAGATGTGAAATTCAAATATTCTGTGTGCAGAAACTCCTTCAACATATTTCCTGCTAAGGGAACAGAATCAATTGTGTAGAGCAGGTTGAGGTGGAAGTGGGAATGTGTGCGGGAGCCTTATTGAGAGTTCCTAGCGCTAGATCAATAATTTCCATCAGAGAAGGATCAGAGGCCCTTCATCACAGAAATGAAGTGAGATGATCAATGTCTTAATATTTCACGTCTGAAGGAGAACTTCTTTATATTTTCCTTGAAGGGGGAGTGATTTTTTTACCATCAGTTCTATTGACTTCAGTGGTATTGCATGGGGTATGAGAGCAGAATTCGTACTATTTTATCAATGAATTTAGTGCTAATGAATTGAACAAACTGAGTCGGGCACAGGGACAAGCAGGTGCTGAGGAAACTGCGTCAGTCTTCAGAGGGGTAGCCGTGTTAGTCTGGATCTGTAAAAGCAGCAAAGAGTCCTGTGGCACCTTATAGACTAACAGACATATTGGAGCATAAGCTTTCGTGGGTGAATACGAAGTCCGACAAAGTGGGTATTCACCCATGAAAGCTTATGCTCCAATACGTCTGTTAGTCTATAAGGTGCCACAGGACTCTTTGTGTCCATCTTGTATTGCAACATCACTGGCATTCAACGTATTAGAGCAGCCACTGCACAATGTGATGAGCTTATTTTGTGTGTGTGTGTGTTTGGAAACTAGGGTAAGAACAGCACACTTGTGTTGCTTGTGAACCAGATTTAAATTTGAACTCTGGTCGCCAGAGGTGAAAAGATAGTTTGCTATCCCAATGTACACATTGTGCTATCCCACAATAGGACCCTTTTAGGACCTTATAACTAAATTCTGCATCATATACTACACCTATATTTATCATGGGACTTTGATTATAACAATTAAAGTCTACAACAATGTTTAAAAAAATATTTTTGCTCTGAGAAACAAAAGACTGCATTTGACTGTAAGAGAATTTATAATAAAGTTATTAAATGTGATCTGGAACAAACACTTTCCACAGACCATTTGGATAAACTGGTTTCTGGTGTAAAATTCCATTGACTTCAGTGGAATTGCATTACAGTTACATCAGGGATGAATTTGGCTCACTAGATTTCATAATAACCTCCAACTGTATGATTTGGCCAGGAATAGAATAAAACTAACTACTTCCCAAATAAGAGCACCGATCCACTTAAACAAAACAAAACAAAAAACCTGCCATCTTAAGTAGAAACGTTAAATTATGATTTTTGTAGAAAAACATGTTAGTTTAATTTCATACAGACATGGGTATGTATAGTGTATCTCTCAGAGATTGTGAAGAGGGAGAGACAGTGCCCGTACAAGACGAATGGAAGGAGCAGCTTTGACTACACTCCCGTGTTAACAAGCAGAACATGGCAACCTGTTTCATGATCAGCATAAAATAAAAGGCTTTCCACAGATCATTAGGACAAACTGAACTATGGTTTGCGTGAGTGCAAGTCCATGGATTTCTGTGGATTTCTACAGTTAGATGAGACAGTCCCAGATGCCTAAGAATATCAAATCAAATTAGTCTGGAAAGAATTAAAAGAATGAGAGTGAGACATGATTGGGTCCTACTCCATATATATCTGCAATTGATCTTATTGTCAAAGATGAAATATTCAATCATCATATTCTACCAACTATGGATTTTGCACAATATACTATAATAGAGCTGTATGCCACTCAAAAACAACCTTAACAGGGACCGCCATTACTTACTGGAACTTCACCCTAACTTTATAGATATATGCCAGTCTTGTCCACTCATATTTTCTTATGCGGTACAGAAGATTATCATGGAAACTATTTTTGACTTCAGAGATCCATGAAATCGCAGAATTTTGTCTATAGTTAGTTCTGCAAAAACTGTTAAACTTCAATGAGGGCATGCTTATATTTGAAACAACATGCCTTCTATATGATGATACGTTAAAGGGACCATTAAAGGTTGGAAAATGTGTGTTATTTATTTATCAAGGACAGCTGCTTTTTAGTTTGCTAACCAAAATTTTTGGAGATAAATTTCAGATAAAGTGGTCAATCCAAAGCTCTCAAAATTTTAAGTAATTAAGAAGATAAATCAGGGCCCTAATATCTGCAGCAATGCATAGCTGAGTTAATGCCCATTAAAGTATATTGGAGTCTTTCCAAAGACTTCAGTGGGCATTGGTTTAGACTCTTACACTGGTGTAGCTGATTTGATTTCAGTGGATTTAGCTTGGATTTATTCCAATGTCAGGGAGTTTGTAATCAGACCCAAGTCTGTATTATTGGTTAGTTTCCACAATTAAAAATGAATGTTATCTGCAGTATTAATTCTGTAATATTAATCTGGAAGAAATATCTTTTTACATTCCCTGTTTTAAGAAATTAAAGCAGATTAAAATTATGTAGCATCCTCTACTTGGTTGGTATAGAGAACTTGAAAATTTTAATAAAATAGGAACAAATTGTTCTGAATTGGCCCTCATTTTTTCCCAAAGTCTCCGACTTTTTTTCCTTTGGACAATCCATTGGTTTGAAACAATGTCTCGGCTTTTGGCTTCCCATCTGCCACCATATTGAAATAATCACTGTGGAAGGGAATCATATTGTGCTGTATCTGAGGTACCACATCTCCAAGCTGTAGCCTTTTTATGTCTGTAGTATGGACTACACTAATTTCAGTTAATTTAACTGCTAGTGCTAGATGTTGTCAAGCTATGTGTTTCCCACTGACATAATAATGTTTTGCAACATAAAGTACATAAAAATCTCAGTTTTAACATTTGTAGCAGGACTCATGGGGAAAATGATACAGATACATATGTCCTCTATTTTGTCAGTCAAACGTTTTGTAATTTTCTGCTACCTCTTCATTATTCTCTCATGTTACAAAAATAGTTTCTCATTTAAAATATTCCTTGCTGAAAACTGAAGTATTAAGTGTGGGCCCTAAGAAGTGAATGGGAGGTCAGGATCCTCAGTACCTTTCAGGAAATAGCCCTTATTATTACACACAAGTACATTAAAAGAACATTAGGAAGGTTGCAAAGTCAAGCACTATAAAGTTAGAAAAAAACAGAATTAGGGTTGCCTGTGCAATCTTATTTAGCCCCTCCATGTGCATGCATTGTGATAGTCTTTAATTACATGATCCCTCTCAGGACATGCCGCAGTTGACACAGCATTCACCTCCTCCTCCAATGAACTACACACTTCCCACCAGCCCTGATGGTACCGCCAATGGAACCCATGTTCAAATTTTCATTTTCAGACAAGTTGGATGATGGGCAGCGACTGTCCCTCCCATACCGCTCATATGAGCACTCCAGGAGACTGCCTACATTGTGACAGCATCCCCTGCTGCAGCTGCCATGGAGCCACTGGTTTCCTACACCATGGAGTCTGCTACAACACCCTCCGGATTCGGCATGCTGGCCCTCTTGGGAACTTGGCCCCAATATCCATCTTCAGAACCTGCCCGGTCCATGAAGGACACACTTCATCGATTTCCCTGTCTTGTGAGCCTTCCAGCAGACTCTCGGAATGAGTGATGCAGATAGAGCCACTCAGCCCCATTCCAATGGTACCGACAGAGCAGGAGAAATTTCCCTCTTCCTCTCCAGATGCAGCAGTGGCTTCAGTATCCCCTTCACTCCCAGATGACTTCCGTCAGTTCCAGGATCTCCTGTGTAGAGTGGCAGGGGAACGTCACATTCCCCTAGAGGAAGTCACATGTATGTCTACCTCCAAAGGGGTGGAGGAGCATTATTATGTACCTGCTAGGAGGTCCCCAACTCTCTTGTGTTCCAGGTGGCGATGGACCAGTCTAGGCAGCAACATCCAGGCTCCCCTCCATCTTCAAAAAAGAACTAGATTAGTTCATGGAAGATAGGTCCATCAATGGCTATTATCCAGGATGGGCAGGGATGGTGACCCTAGCCTCTGTTTACCAGAAGCTTGGAATGGGTGACAGGGAATGGATCACTTGATGATTACCTGTTCTGTTCATTCCTTCTGGGGCACCTGGCATTGGCCACTGTCGGAAGACAAGATACTGGGCTAGATGGACCTTGGGTCTGACCCAGTATGGCTGTTCTTATGTTCTTATCTGATTAGTTGGGAAAGAGATTGGACCTTTTGGGTTGCAAGGTCTTGGGCCTTCAGTTCAGGATCTCGAACTACCAAGCATTGCTTGCCAAATGTGATTTTCTGAATTACTGTAAACTGGACAAATTTGCCAAAAAGCTACCTCAGCAAGACCAGGAAATCAAAGACTAAGGTAAACTGGTGGTGAGGACGACGCTTCAATCATCTTAGGGTTCATGGCTACGGGAATAGTTGAGCCACAATTTCCTGTGCATGACTCTTTTGGTTTCCCCAGGAAGGTACAAAATACCATCTAAGATTCCCTTTTGATGAATCCCATCTTTTTAATAAAAAAATGGAGGATTCCCTCCATATGCTCAAGGATTCCAGAGCTACTCTACATTCGTTGGGCATACACACGCCTGCACTGAAGCACCGATTCCACTGCCCCTACACACCATTACATGACAACCCAGTTTTTTCATCAGAAGCCCTACGAACCACTGCAGAAGCATCAGAAAAACTCCCAGATCGTGCTCTCTGGGACCACCTCCCAGATGCAACCTCACAGAAAAGATATTTCTGAAGAATCCTAAAGAGCTGTCAACCACATTGCCTACTACTGTGCAAACCCCTCAGTCTTTTCGTGGGTCATCTAGCACTCTTTTTTTTCCAGATTGGAGTGCAATAACAAAGGACAAAATGGGTGCTAAATGTCATCTATGAGTTCATCATGCTATCTCAACCAGAGCCCCTCTCCCCAATCTCTCCTCAGGGACCACTCTCACGACAGTATCCTCACCCAAGAACTGAACTCTTTACTACAAAGAGGAGTGATAGAGCATGTTCCTCTGGACTATCAAGAAATGGGGTTTTATTCAACTTCCTAATATCCAAGAAAAAGTGAAGGTGGGGGTGGCTAATTCTGGACCTTCGTCTTCTCAATTGGTTCATCTGCAAGCCCAAGTTTCGAAGGTCCATATTGCTTGACCTCCTTTCTTCACTCAGGATGAGTATCAATGTTGAAAAATCAACCTTAAACCCCACACAATGCCTAGACTTTTTATAGGAGCTGCCATCAACTCAGTCATGGCACGAGCCTACCTACCCCAGGTCAGGTTCTGTACGAACTCATAAATCATGTAGTCAACATTCCTTCAGTCACAGCCAGGACTTACCTATCCCTCCTGGCCCACATATGTCACCATCTTTGCTTCGCCTTCTCTGCCTCCAGATGTGGTTCCAGATGGTTTACTCACCCAATTATCATACCATGGACCTCAGGCTGTCAGTTCCCTCAAGATCATCTCATCCCTCCCACACCTCCCTGGACAAGACAATTATCACTGACGCCTCCCTCCTAGGCTGGGGAGCGCACATGGGTGAACACAAGGCACAGGGAACATGGACTCCTCAGGAATTCAGAATGCACATCAACATTCTGGAGCTCAGAGCTGTAAGGAAGACATGGCAGGCCATTCTCCTACTCATCCATTCCCATCATAGTTTCATCATGTCAGACAATACCACGACTGCATGCTACATCAACAAATGGGGGCATGAGGTCAATGGCTCTGTGCTCAGAAGCATGGTGCATCACTTACCAGATCATCTTATCTGCAGCCTATCTCCCAGGGACTCCGAATGTGATTGCAGAAATGCTCAGCAGAGGGTTCACGATCGACCACGAGTGGGAACTCCATGACACCATACAATGTGACATCTTCAACAAATGGGGAATTCCAACCGGAGACCTCTTCACATCCCCAGTGAAAAGAAAATGTAGAGCATATTGCTCCTGAGGGAGTTTGGAACGCCACTCTCAGGGCGATGCTCTCATCCTCCCTTGGTCGGACCAACTCATTTACGCCTTCCCTCCTCTCCTACTCTATCACAAGATCAGACGGGACAAAGCAACAGTCATTCTGATTGCCCACTACAGTTTTGGTTTCCCAACCTCCTTTGTATGTCTTTCCATCCCCCAATCCCCATTCCTGCTCTCCACGATCTGCTGACACAACAGAATGGCAACATCAGCCATCCCAATCCACAGGTGTGTCACATCAGAGCTTGGTATTTGGATGGGCATCTTCTCTAGATGTGCAAAACATCCTCTCCAGCAGCAGGAAGGCATCCACTAGGCATTGTTTTGAGTCAAGTGGACACGCTTTGCTTCCTGGGCAGAACACAGAAGCAGTGGGGATTCCCCTCCTCCTGGACTTTCTCCTGTTCTTGCAGGCATCATGTCTGACCCATAGCTCTCTCAAGGTCCACTTACTGGCAGTTAGAGCCTTTCACCGCCCTGTGGAAGGACACTCCATCTTTACTCACCTGTTGACTGCTCTTTTTTGGAAGGGCCTTGTCAGAACTTTCCCACCTCTACAACCCATTGCTCCCCAATGGGATCTCAACTTGTTTCTATCTGTACTAACAAAAGCACCCTTTGAACACAATGCCAGCGGTTTAATGTCCCTGCTTTTCATGAAGGTGGCCTTCCTTATTGCTATCATGTCAATGAGAAGGGCCAGTGAGCTTGGGGCTATGATGCGGACCCTCCTTTCATGACTTTCTATAAAGATAAAGTATGCCTGTGCCTGCATCCCAATTTTTTGCCAAATGACATCAGCCACTTTTATGTTACTCAATCCATTCACTTACCTGCTTTCTTCCCAAAGCTACATGCCTTAGCCCTGGTCTACACTACGAGTTTAGGTCGGATTTAGCAGCATTAGATCGGTTTAGCCCTGCACCCATCCACACTACGAAGCCATTTTTTCCAACTTTAAGGACTCTTAAAACCGGTTTCTGTACTCCTCCCCGATGAGGGGATTAGCGCTGAAATCGAGCTCACTGAGTTGAATTTGGGGTAGTGTGGATGCAATTTGACGGTATTGGCCACCGGGAGCTATCCCAGAGTGCTCCATTGTGACTGCTCTGGACAGCACTCTCAACTCAGATGCACTGGCCAGGTAGACAGGAAAAGCTCCGTGAACTTTTGAATTTCATTTCCTGTTTGGCCAGTGTGGTGAGCTAATCAGCAGAGGTGACCATGCAGAGTTCTTCAGCACAGGTGACCATGGAGTCCCAGAATCGCAAAAGAGCTCCAGCATGGACTGAACGGGAGGCACTGGATCTGATCACTGTATGGGGAGATGAATCTGTGCTATCAGAACTCCGTTCCAAAAGACGAAATGCCAAAATATTTGAAAAAATCTCCAAGGGCATGAAGGACAGAGGCTATCACAGGGACCCGCAGCAATGCAGAGTGAAACTCAAGGAGCTTAGGCAAGCCTACCAAAAAACCCAAGAGGCAAATGCCCACTTCTATGATGAGCTGCATGCAATTCTAGGGGGGTGCTCCTTCCACTGCCCCACCCCGTACATGGACTCCTGCAAGGGGGGAGTCTCACGCAACAGGGATGAGGATTTTGGGGACGAGAAAGATAGCGCACACCAGGCAAGCGGAGAAACCCTTCTCCCCGACAGCCAGGAACAGTTTATCACCTTGGAGCCAATACCATCCCAACCCGGGCTCCCAGACCTTGAAGGCGGAGAAGGCAGCTCTGGTGAGTGTATCTTTGTAAATATAAATACATGGTTTAAAAGCAAGCATGTTTAATGATTAATTTGCCCTGAAGATTTGGGATGCATTCGCGGCCAGTACAGCTACTGGAAAAGTCTGTTAACGTGTGTGGGGATGGTGTGAAAATCCTCCAGGGGCATCTCAATGAAGCTCTCCTGGATGTACTCCCAAAGCCTTTCAAAAGGTTTCTGGGGAGGGCAGCCTATTCCGTCCTCCATGGTAGGACACTTTACCACGGCAGGCCAGCAGCACGTAGTCTGGAATCATTGCATAACAAAGCATGGCAGCATATGGTCCCGGTGTTTGCTGGCAGTCAAGCAACATCCGTTCTTTATCTCTCTGCGTTATCCTCAGGAGAGTGATATCATTCATGGTCACCTGGTTGCAATAGGGGAATTTTATTAAGGGGACATTCAGAGGTGGCCGTTCCTGCTGGGTTGTTTGCCTGTGGCTGAGCAGAAATCATCCCCGCTGTTACCCACACGATGTGGGGAGGGAAGCAATCATCCCAGAGAATTGTGTGTGTATGTGGGGGGGGGGGGTTAGTTGGGTTTGTACTGCACGTTAACCCAAAAACCGCAGCCCCTCTGTTTAAATGGCCAACCCATTTTAAAGGGCCAACCCAATGGGTGCTTGGTATGTGAAATGAGGGTGCTGCTGTTTGAAACCATTCCCACATGTTAGGAAGGTTAAAGGAGCCAAAAGACTGTGGCTTACCATGTCTGCCTGCAAGCCGAATTCTATTGCCCGCCGGCCCTGCGTGTGTGATCTCTCACACCATACCAGCAGGCCCTCGATATAAGAGGCAAAATACGACCTTGTAAAGAAACCACACATGCTATATAATGTTAACAGCTTGTTTCACCGTGAAAGAGTCTACCCATTGTTCTCTAAAATGTCTCTTTTTAAAGACTAATATCCCTTTTTCCCCTCCCACAGTTGCAAATGTTTCAACGCTCCCCCTATCATCTCTGTCCCAGAGGCTATCAAAGATTAGAAGCCGAAAAAAACGCACTCGCAATAAAATGTTCTCTGAGCTCACGCAGGCCTCCAATGCTGAAAGAGCCCAGCACGATGCATTGAGGGAGACAATGTCAGAGTCCAGGAAAGCACAAAATGAACGCGAGGACAAGAGATGAGTGAGAGGACAGGAGGCAGGATGCAATGCTGAGGCTACTGGAGGATCAAACTGATATGCTCCGGCATATGGTTGAGGTGCAGGAAAGGCAGCAGGAGCACAGACCGCCGCTGCAGCCCCTGTGTAACCAACCGCCCTCCTCCCCAAGTTCCATAGCCTCCTCACCCAGACGCCCAAGAACGCGCGGGGGGGGGGCCTCTGGGCACCCAACCACTCCACCCCAGAGGACTGCCCAAGCAACAGAAAGCTGGCATTCAATAAGTTTTTTGAAGTGCAGTGTTGCCTTGTCCTTCCATCCTCCCCTCCTCTCCCACCCCACCCGGTGCTTCCCTCCTCCCCATCCCTCCCGGGCTACCTTGGCAATTATCCCTCCATTTGTGTGACGAATTAATAAAGAATGCATGAATTTGAAACAACAATGACTTTATTGCCTCTGCAAGCGGTGATCAAAGTGGGGAGGGGAGGGCGGTTGGCTTACAGGGAAGTAGAGTGAACCAAGGGGGCGGGTTTTCATCAAGAAACAAACAGAACTTTCACACCGTAGGTTGGCCAGTCATGAAACTAGTTTTCAAAGCTTCTCTGATGCACAGCATGCTCTGCTGTGCTCTTCTAACAGCCCTGGTGTCTGGCTGTGGATAATCAGCGGCCAGACAATTTGCCTCAACCTCCCACCACGCCATAAACGTCTCCCCCTTACTCTCACAGATATTGTGGAGCACACAGCAAGCAGTAATAACAATGGGAATGGTGGTTTCGCTGAGGTCTAACCGAGTCAGTAAACTGCGCCAGCGTGCTTTTAAACGTCCAAATGCACATTCTGCACTTGCTCAGCCTATAGTTGAACTGCTCCTGACTACTGTCCAGGGTGCCCGTGTATGGCTTCATGAGCCATGGCATTAAGGGGTAGGCTGGGTCCCCAAGGTTAACTATAGGCATTTCAACATTCCCAATGGTTATTTTCTGGTCTGGAAAGTAAGTCCTTTGCTGCATCCATTCCCATGGACCAGAGTTCCTAAAGATGCGAGCTTCATGTACCTTTCCCGGCCATCCCACGTTGATGTTGGTGAAACGTCCCTTGTGATCCACCAGTGCTTGCAGCACCATTGAAAAGTACCCCTTGCAGTTTATGTATTGGCTGTCTTGGTGGTCCGGTCCCAAGATAGGGATCAATGGCCCCACCACAGTTAGGGAATCCCATTGCAGCAAAGCCATCCACTATGACCTACACATTTCCCAGAGTCCCTACCCTTGATAGCAGCAGCTCAGTGATCGCGTTGGCTACTTGGATCCCAGCAGCCCGCACAGTAGATTTGCCAACTCCAAATTGATTCCCGACTGAACGGTAGCTGTCTGGTGTTGCAAGCTTCCAGAGGGCTATCGCCACTCTCTTGTGAACTGTGAGGGCTGCTCTCATCTTGGTATTCTGGCGCTTCAGGGCAGGGGAAAACAAGTCACAAAGTTCCATGGAAGTACCCTTACGCATACGAAAGTTTCGCAGCCATTGGGAATTGTCCCACACCTGCAAAACTATGCGGTCCCACCAGTCTGTGCTTGTTTCCTAGGCCCAGAATCGGCATTCCATGGCATGAGCCTGCCCCATTGCCACCAGGATGGCCAAATTGCCAGGGCCCGTACTTTGAGAGAAGTCTGTGTGTCCATGTCCTCATCACTCTCCTCACCGCGCTGCCATCGCCTACTCGCCTGCTTTTGCAGGTTCTGGTTCTGGTTCTGCATATACTGCATGATAATGCGTGTGGTGTTTAGAGTGGTCACAACTGCCGCGGTGATCTGAGCAGGCTCCATGCTTGCCGTGGTATGGTGTGAGCAGGAGAGCAGAGTGGCCGCAGAAGCGGCAGGTGGATGATGATGCTGACAGCAGTACGGCGCCCGCATGGAAAAAGACATGAAACGATTGTCGGACATTGCTTTCACAGAGGGAGGGAGGGGTACGCTGGCAGAAGACAGTGCTGCTGGTTGGGAGAGCAGCCTGGCCCCCTCAAGAATTGAACTCACAACCCTGGATTTAGCAGGCCAATGCTCAAACCTCTGCGCTATCCCTCTGCCAATATTCCAGGCAGGACTGAATCTCTATTAGACAAAACTTAAAAAAGAGAATGACCTGAGTCACTCCCATTTATTTGCAGGCGCCCCTGACAGACTTTACTGAGGTCTGCCAGGAGCACGCATGTCCGACCAGGCGCCCCTCAGAGACCTTACTAAGATCTGCCAGGAGCACCCATGTCTGCCCAGGCGCCCCGACCAATGCTGGCCAAGAGCACCCAGGAGATGATGAGGTGGGCTACTAGTCGTACTGCACTATCTGCTGCCACAAGGCAATGAGCTGTTGCTATATAGCAATGCAGTCCCACGTCTGCCAGCACCCAGGAGACGATGAGCTGAGCAGGCTCCATGCTTGCTGTGGTATGGCATCTGCATGAGTAACCCATGAAAAAAGGCGCAAAACGATTGTCTGCCATGGCTTTCACGGTGGGAGGCCTGACGACATATACCCATAACCACCCGCGACAATGTTTTTTGCCCCATCAGGCATTGGGATCTCAACCCAGAATTCCAATTGGTGGCGGAGACTGCGGGAACTGTGGGATAGCTACCCACAGTGCAATGCTCTGAACGTCGACGCTAGCCTCGGTACTGCAGACACACTCCGCTGACTTAATGGTCTTAATGGTTTTAAGTGGGGACACACACAATCGACTGTATAAAATTGCTTTCTAAAAATTCGACTTCTATAAATTTGACCTAATTTCGTAGTGTAGGAATACCCTTAGAAGAGGAACAGTGACTCCACCCTCTTGATGTCCATTGGGCCTTGGCCTTCTACGTGCAGAGGACAAAACTGATCAGGAGATTCCCCCAGATTGTTTGTTGCAATAGCTGAAAAAGTTCAGGGGCAGTCAATCTCCACACAATGAATATCTAAGTGGATTTCGGGGTGCATTATGTTCTGCTATCCACCAGCTAGCCTCGAGCCATCCTCAGGGGTGCGGGCCCATTCAGCTAGAGCCCAGGATTTGACCATGGCCTCCCTCTATGATGTACTGTTTTGGGATATTTGTAGAACGGCCACGTGGATTTTGGTACACACATTTGCTATACATTATGCCTTAGTGCAGGACACTGCGATAGATGCTTCCTTTGGTGCAGCTGTTCTCCGTTCATCTCTCCTGCCTTCATGCTTGCACCATCCTTCCAACTTAGGCACTGCTTGCTCGTCGCCCTCAGTGGAATACAATAGGGAGCATCACTCGAAGAAGAAGAAGAGGAGGTTACTTGCCAGTAGCTGGAAGTTCTTTGAGATGTGTAGTCCCTAACTGTATTCCACTTCCTGCCCTCCTCCTCCTCTGCTCCAGATCTGTTGGATTTGTGATGGAGAAGGAACTGGAGACGCAGTCAGCCCTCCCTGCCCTTTATCACCTTGGACGAAAACACGAGGTGAATCAGGGTGCATGCCTGAACCAATGGACATTACTACTTTCAAATGTTCTGGCTCTGGAGGCATGGTGCACAGGCATAAACACTCAGTGGAATACATACAGGGACCACACATCTTGAAGAACCTCCAGTTACAGGTAAGTAACCTTCCTGGCCTGGCTAAGGGGCTTTTGTGGCCCCTCTTTACCACCACTGGAGTGTGCAGAACCCTCCGTAGGAGGGAAAATCCCTCCCTTCATCTTTTCAGAGAAATTTGTAATAGAAAATAAACTGAATAATGTACACTCCTGTTCCACTCAGGGGCTGGAAAGGGTTTGCCAAACATCATTTTACCGATGGGAGAATTGAACCAGTCAGAGGTAAAGTGACTTGTTCAATGCGATATAGGAAGTTTTGGGATAGTACTAGGGCTAGAATCCATATCTTCTGACTCTGGCTCTTATGTTCTAAATCAAAAATTATCCTTCCTGAAAGATACAATTGATCTCCTTGCCAGTGCAGGACTGTTGCATACAATACTCTTTCTAGTGTGTTTGTTCTGTGATTTGTACTAAGCATATGAATTATGCTCCATAACTTTTAAAATATGTTGCTTAAAACAGCAAAGTTGCTCCTATTTAGAAGCCATAAAATATGTAAGATTATCTTTATCTCTGAATTCTGCTTCTTTATTTTAATTAATTAATTAATTAATTTCAAATCACTGACGTCTGCTTCCATATATATTCACATGCTGGTGGGCTTTACCCTTCCATTATTCCCAGACTGCAGCCATATGACGACAAACGACAGTGAGAAAGCCTGAAGGTTTTCTTACTAAACTGCTGCAAACCATTTCGTAGATTGGAATAAATGGCCAACTTTCTTATATAATATGATGCAAATAGTTCACTTAGAGAGGCAGCTTTCTCATCATTTGTTTATTGTCACATGGACTCTAAGTCTCCGTAAGCATGTCGTGTGTCTGTGTGAGAACTCACTGGAAAAACACAATCACATAAAAGCAAAGCATTCACTTCCACAGCTGTATGGTTTATTTGACAAGGATGAAAAATAATAAAACAAATTGGAGCATATAAGTGTATGTGTATATAAAATCAGTGTAAATGTATTACCCACATGCGTGTCTATTTATATTTAATTCAGTGTAAAGAAAAAATATTAAAGAATTACTCTACTGAAGCATAAATTAAGGCTTTATTGTAACAGTCACAGTTTCAGGGTAACTGCACTTGTAGCTGCCCTACCTCCTGGGCCTCTATGGTCCACTCCAGGAGTGCCCAGTCAGGTCTGCGGTCTCCATCCATCACCTGTCTCTGGGCAGGGACCTTGTCCATCACTCCCTTCTGTGTGTGAGGTTTTAGGACTGCACATCCCCCTGCCATACACTGACATAGCCCCAGCAAACCAGTCTGCTTAAAGGCCAGTGCCTGTGTGTTGCTTTCTCTCTGAGGGCTGTGAACAGCATATTGCCAGCAGCTACCAGTTACTGCACAGTCTTTCTAAGAAAGCACATTTATTCTTAAGGTAAAAGTGTTACAGAGAAAACATATTAAAAACAAGCTCCTATACAGGTGCTAAAAGCTTAGCAGAGGTCACCCATCAGTCTTATGGAACCTTAGTAGATCAAAGTCTCGCCAACGCCAACCCTTGTGCAAGGGTTGGGCCCTCTTGAACAGAAGGTCCTGTCTAGTTGCTGGACCAGAAAGAAGGCCCTGAGTCAGTTTAAACCCACTCTTTTTACATCAAAAGCCCTTTCTTTGTTAGTCTCTGAAAAACCCAGTTTGAACTAGTATATTCAAACCTTTCCAGGGTGATACCTCTCTGGAGGTGTTTCTAGGCTAAATGATTCACCTAAATAACCATTCACTGTTTGATTCCTGGAAAAGTTGCGGTAACCGTCCCCTCCTGGAATTACAAACAATCCCTGACCCACAGTGATACATAAACTTAATACAATATGGTCCCCAAAGATATTGCATGCAGTTGCAATATCTGTCACAGTAACATTTTCTAAAAATCCTTCGTGTCCCTCAGAACTGGAATCATTTTAATTAGTCAGTAAGAAAATACTTCCAGAGTCACACAGGATAAAATTTGCTTCCTCTGCATGAAGCCAAAGGCCATGTCTACACCACAGGACTATAGCAGCCCTCAGGGACTTGAAGCAGGAGTCAGCCCTAGGAAATGGTAGCTGGGAATAGGAGCCTAGAGTCAGAGCTGGAGCCAAGGGTCAGAGCTGGGTTAGCTGGAGTGAGGCAAGGTTGGGCCAAAGCAGGAACAGGACTAGGTCCAAGGCTGGAACAAGGTGGGGGCAAGGCTGGGAACAAGTAGGTGCTGAAGCTGTGGACAAAAGCTTTGAGCAGCCAGTGAAATGCTGCTGCTGGGCTTTAAGAGCAAGCCTGCTAGCTTCCTCAGCCAGTCAGGTGCGTCTTTCTGTCAGATGATCTAGCTGATGTAACCCAGCTGTGCTCATTAAACTGTCAGGAGACTGAGCAGGTGCAGTTGCAGAGCCTTATTCCTGACTGTATCCCCCACTTCGAGTCCCCACCCCAGACACCACCTCAGGCCTGGCTTCTCGGGGTGGTCTCTGTGAAGAGTTTACAGCAAATCGGGGGCGTGGATGTGTTCCATTGGTTCTCAGGACCATATGTACAGGCGTTAGCCCTCACAGTCCACCAAGTATTGGAGTTGTCTCAGAACATGTCAGAAGTCAAGGCTTTTTGCACTATATACTCTTCTTACCCTTGGACTGTTACAGGCAGGGGCGGAGGGCTGAAATGGTGTGGGAAGGTATTCTCAGTTTACAGCTTCAGGAGGGAGACATGAAATACAGGGCGAATCTTCAGGCACTCAGGTAATTGCAATTTGAACATTACCAGGTTAATCTGTGCCTCAATCTTGAAAGGGCCCAGATAGTGGTGGTTCAGTTTGGCCCAGGAAGACAAGTCAATTTAAAATTGTGGGTAGACAGCCAGACTGTGTCTCCTCCAGCAAGGTCGTGGGCTCCCTGGCAATCCTGGTCAGTGCAATGCTTACATGTTTCTTTACTGATTTGTAATTGCACCTTGAGTTCTTGGTGCACTTGGTGGAGATTGGTAGCTAGATCTAAGACAGCAGGTAACGGGATGACCGTTCAGATGAAAGTGAGGATGGAACCTATAGTTTGCATTATTATAAGCAAGCTCAGCATATGGAAGCGGAGACAACCAATTGTCCTGATGATAATTCAGGAAGCAGCGAAGGTACTGATTGAGAATCTTGAGCTGCTCTATCTGTCCATTGGAGTGTGGAGGGAAGGCAGTTGAGAAGAGGGCCTCAGTCCCTAGAAGCCTTAGAAATTCCCACCAGCACCAAGAAATGAATTGAGAACTGGGGTCTGACACAATGCCTTTTGGTAATCCACGAAGATGAAAGATGTTCTCCAGGAAGAAGCAAGCCATTTCCCTGGCAGAAGTGATAGCATAGCAGGTCATGTGCCATCTTAGTTAGGAGACTGACCATAACTAGGATTTGTGTATGCCCCTGAGAAAGCTGCAGCACCACAATGTAGTTGATAGATATTATAGCCCATAGCTCAGATGGAACGCAAGTGGGGTGGAGAAGGCCACGCAGTTTCAAGTGTGGACATTTGGTCCAGGTGCAAAGATTGTAGGATCTTATATAGTTCTTGACTGTGGTGTGCAAGCCTGGTCACCAGAAACTCCTTGCGAGTAGGTTCCAGCTCTGGAGGTGACTGGAGTGCCCCATTAGAGGCATGTAATGACATAACTTCAGAACCTGAAGCCTCAGCTGTCCCTACAGGATGTAGATTCAGCCCGTGTGGTAGAGAACCCCATCTTGGAACCAGAATTTGGCAGCTAGTGAGTTGATGGCTTTATCTAGGATCTGGCATATCTGAACAGCGATGGGGTCATTGAGCAACAAGGAACAAATGGATACCATTAGGCTGTTGTCTACTGTGCCATTAATCAAATTGGATGCCTTGAGAATTGTGGAAGGAGTCTCCCCACCAGGTTTCAGGTACTCATCCTTATGGAACAGGGTGCTGGCCTTCCTGTTTCTTGGTCCTGGGAGATAGGTGATTACGAAGTAAAACTGAGCAAAGAAGAGGGACCAGTGGATCTGGCATTGGTTAAAGTGTCTGGCCTTTCAAAAATACTCCAGGTTTTTATGATCTGTGAGAACCAGGAGAGGGAACCTGGCCCCCTACAGCAGATGATACCATTGCTCAGTTGCTGCCTTGATGGCTAAGAGTGCCTTGTCCCATATACCACAATTCTTTTCTGTCAGGGCTAGCATGCAAGAACGAAAGGCACAGGGGTGAGGCAACTGTCAGGATCCATTGGCTGGGGCACTACTGAAAACAGGGCAAAATTGGACTTGTCAGCCTTCAATGTAAATGATTTTGTGGGATCTGGGTGGATCAGGATGGGAGCTGTGATGAACTTCTTGTTTAGTTGATTGAAGATGATTTATGCTTTCAAGGACCAGGTGACCTGGACTCTCCTTCATAGAAGTGCAGTCAGAGGAGTGACTAGGCTGGAAACCATCCCCTTCCCCCAATGAACCATCTGTAGAAGTTAGCAAAGCCTAGGAATCATTGTGCCTTGAGGATATACTTTGGCATGGTCCAATCAGTTATGGCCACCATCTTGTGTGGGCCCATATCTTCTTGGGGGAAGATACTGTAGCCAAGGAATTCTATCATATCCTGGTCAAACTCACATTTTTCAGGTTTAACATATAGATGGCACTGGCAAAGTCTTTCAAGGAAGCTGCATGTGTGATGACCGTGAAGGCCCTATTTGTCAGAATAGATGAGAATGTCATCAAGATAAATGACTACATAGTGGTCTACGAAGTCTCTGAAGATTTCATTTATGAAGTGCTAAAAAGTCACCAGAGCATTGCATAGACCAAATGCATGACCAAATATTCAAAGCATTTGTACCACGTATTGAAGGCTGTCTTTCATTCATCTCCCTTTCTAATCTTGACCAAGTTATAGGCCCCACAAAGGTCCATCTTAGTAAAAACCTTGGTGTAACAGAGTTTTTCAAAGAACTTGTTAATGAGAGGGAGGAGGCATTGATTTCAAATAGTAATCCTGAATAATGCCTGATCGTCAACACAAGGCCTTGGAGATCCATCCTTTTTCTTAACAAGGAAAATCAAATCCCTAACTGGAGATGTGGAAGGATGGATAAACCAGCGTTCTAGGTTTTCCTGATGGTGGTTGTGAAGAGCATGCAGTTCAGGCTCTGAAAAAGAGTAGATATGATCAAAAGGAACTTTTGCACAAAGCTCGAGGTCAAAGGAAGAGTTGTAGCTGCAATGGGGTGGTAAGGTGTACGTGTTCTTTTTGTCAAACTTGTCAGTGAAGTCCTTGTATTTTAGAAGTAGAACAGAGGGAGCAGGGTGCTGAGACTCCCTGTGGATTAATCTACTCAGACTCAAAATCTCAGGGAAGGCAAACTGAACTGTAGATGACTCCTGGCCTCTGGTCCCCAATGGTCAAGTTTCAAAATTGTGGCCAGTGCAGGGAGCTGAACTGTATTCTGCTCACCAGCCAATAAATGTGTGGGTCTCGGGTGGTGAGTCTGGGCATGCTGAGGACAACTGGAGAGTGTGATGCTTAAATAAAGCCAAAAGGGAGGGTTTATCGGTGCTCCTGAAGGGTAAGAACCTCCAAGGGGGCAGTTTGGTGAGTAACCCAGCTCAATGAAAGGAGCAAGTCAATGACTCCACCAAGTCAGCGGGAGTTCTTGTGTTGGTTTGAGATTTTATGTACCTGCTCAAAGTCCAAGTTCATGAAGTTGCTGGAGGCACCCAAGTCCACCAGTGCTTCCGGGTTGACTATGGACATGGTGGGGTGTCAGATCTGTAGGGGGATTGGAGGTGTGTTGGATCCTGCTTAGTTGTTGTCAAGGTACTTGCAGACAGATACCGATACTGGGTGCTGAAGAAAAGGGGAGAGCGCCATTTTAGCCCAGACCCCCTACTGAAGCATTTTCCAACCAGGGTGTATATTGGGCATTGGCAGGGCAGCTTGATGCAAAGTGTCCTGGTTTCCTGCAGTATGGATATAAATCTGGAGTCCAGTATCAAAATTTCTCTGTGTCGGAGGAGTGGGGATTAGCCTGACTGATTTATGTGGGTTCAGGCAGCAGAGAAGATACTAGTGATGGGAGGGGGCAGAGCCAACTGGGCTGGTGGAAGCCAGGAGACTGGTCCTTTTTCTTGATGGCATTCTGTCAAGTGGTGGTTGATCTTTATACTACGGTCAGTCCAGGCCAGGTGGGGAGACCACCTGTGCCAGCTAATCTCTGATGTCGTCATTTAGGCTGGAGTGAAAATGATATCGCTACATGGTATCGTTCCACCTGGGGTCTGCCACCAAGCAGTGGAACCTCACAGCATACTTAGTAAGAGGCCATCGCCTCTACTGCAATACCTCAAGGGCGGCCTCAGCTGTCCGCTCATGATTAGAGTCATCAAAGATCACAGTCATGGCTTGAATGAAGTTTTCAAGCTGGCCCAGGAGTGAGCTTGCTTTCTCTAGGAATGGGGATGCCCAGGCCAGAGTCTCCCCAGTCAGCAGACTGATAATCAGTCTCACGCTGGATTGGCCAGTGGGGAATGACTGTGGAAGCAGCAGAAATAGGAGCTGGCACTGATTAAGAAACCCTTGAATTTTATCAAAATTGCTGTTACATTTGTCGGGTAGGGGAATGTTTGGCTCAGGGAAGGTGGGGTTGGCATTTGAGACACTGATGCCTGTTCTTTGAGCACTGCATTCTGCATGGGCAAGGTGGTGACTGGGACCAGCAGGGTCTGTAAGGCACTACTTTATCCAACTGGGAAATATTGACCTGTGAGGGATCCATTCTAGCCACTGGGCTGGACCCCTTATCAGTCCTTTTTCTGTTTTTGTTGGTGCTGCTCAAACCGTCAGGGACTGGGACATGGACTGTCAGGCCTCGTGGTTGGAGCGGGAGTTGGTAGCCAGGAATAGGAGCCAACAGTCAGAGCTGGGTTACCTGGTGAGGTTGGGCCAAGCCAATAGCAGGGCTGGGCCCAAGGCTGGAACAAGGCAGGGGCAAGGCAGGTGCAGGAGCTATTGCAGCCAAGGGGAAATGCTTGGGCAGCTAGAGAAAGGCAGAGAAACCCTGATAAATTCCTCAAGAGAGGTGTTCTGCTCACTCCAGGCAGTCTAGCTGATGCAGCCCAATTGTGCTCATGAGACAGTCAGAAGACTGAGCAGGTGCATCTTCAAGGCCTTATTCCTGACAGCAGCACAGCTACAGAGTCATAGCTATGGCAGCGTAACCCCATAGTGCAGACCCATCATATAGTGATGGAAGGGGGTTTTCTATCACTGCACGATCACCATGTTCCCCAAGCAATGGTAGCTTGGTTGACAGAGGTGTTCTTATGTTTACCTAGCTATGTCTACCTTGGGGGTTATGTTGGCATAGGTATAGTGCTCAGCGGTATAGATTTTCACATCCCTGAGAGCCGTAGCTCAGCTAAATTTTAAATGTAGATCAGGCCTGAGTAATTGGCCAATAAGGAAGAGGTAAATGGTCTTACCTGCTGCTAAGGCTGCAATTGGCTTCATCCCCCAAAGCTAGACAGAAATATCAAGCCTGGAAGGACTAATCAGAGTAAAAGGGAGGAAAGAGGCTTTGGGGGACTGGCTGTCCTGGTGAAGGGATGATCTTTTCCTTTGTTAAAGCCCCAAAGGAACAGGACTCTAGGGGTCTGAGAATTTCAGCCCTCCTAGAAGAGTGTGAAGGGGCAATGGGACTTGCCTGAGGAGAAGCTCAGCCTGTACACTGTTCTGCCATTAAGCAAGTGGGAAGACAGGATCAGGTACCTTTGAGGTGAGGGAAAGCATGAAGACCAGCTGTGTTTATGTCTCCTCTCCCTCTAATTTGAGTTACCTGTTCTTCTGATTTTCAAACAGTTTGTTGAGCCCCTCTAGGCTTCCTTGAGAGAAAGGAGAGGCCTAGAAATCAGATGAGGTGTATTTGTGTTTGCCTGAGCCCTCTGAAATTACCACCAGTCTGTGCCTAGCTTAGGGAGCTCAGAGGGCTTCTGTTCCCCTCAACCCTGCTCTGCAGTGCGTCTTTCTTTTAGGCTCCTGCTGTGGCCACTTTGCCATTGTACACCAGGGGTCTCACGGAGTTAGGTTTTTAGGTCAGTTAATTCTATCTATTTACTAGAAATTGGCCCATCTCAAAACCTTAGATCCAAACACACTTGACCTTTGTGGTGGGAGTGTAGAAATCTGAATCTGAATTTCCCAAATGTCCCTTGCCTTTGATAATGATCCTAAACCAAAACCCTGAAATTTGGGAGTTTGAAATCTATTTATGGATCTGAATTTTGTAACTTAAACCCATCTCTCATTCATGCTCTTGCGTTTCTGTGGCAGGCATAGTATGCGAGGGTTATTTTTAACCCACATTAATGTTTCTACCTGTTAATTAACTGGAGGAAAAAACAGGAAAAAAAACCTAAAATCCACCGGATTTGCATCTAACTCTAGCACACAAGAACTAAAACCAGAGAGAGAGACAAAGCATGCTGCTCCGTAAGATAGAAAGGCACAATTCAACCTAATTTGCTCTCGGCTGGCTCTTTGCAGACTGTCTGCACAAGACTCTGATAGTAGGCTTCCCTAAAGAGCCCTGCAAGCAGGACTGGTAAACTCTTTACATTTAAAGTGATAGCTTGTAATTGTTTTCAGTACCCCACAATTTACAGTATTAATCAGGATTTTAAATGTCTTGCATAATCAACTGACAGGAGTTTTCTGGAAAAAAAAGAGTAATTTATTAGGCTGTGCATTTCTTAAGGTTGCGTGATCAATGTGTCATCATTGTTTGCATGGTTAAACTGCTTGATTATTCTTGGAAAAGCAGGTATATTTAGTCATGGGTGTGCATTTGAATTATTCATCATGGGATCATATGGAAAATTATATATGTCATTAAGAAATAAGCGATAATTGTGTGTCAACAGCTATCAATGATCTTTAAGAAAGACAATCAGCAAAAAACTCCTATCAGCAAAATTGTCATAGAATTGGTAGTGGAACATGTGAACCCTGAAGAAACTATTGAAGACAGACTCATTAGCAAATGTTCATTTCTTTAAACTACAGACTGAACATGTTGACAGTGGAACTTAATTGCCAAGAATGTATTTAGTTTAGAATTACTGAACCAAACACTGGAGGACTTTTAGAGGCAAATACATTGTCAAACCATCTTTCTTATTTAAATAAGACCATTGTTTCTTTAATGATCATACTACAACTTTTGAGCTAAAATAAAGGACTATTAAGAACAACAGTCCTGTTATTTTTAAATTTGTGTTCGTGTTTATATAAATTGGTGTGAGTGTTTCATGGTTCACCTGAGGTTAAAGTGAATTCATCTTGTTCTGAAATGGTTTTAATATTTTTCTCAGACCCTGTCACTGATAGATCTATAATATAAATTCACATGTCAATGACAGAGTAAGACATTAAAGAGCCATATGGCGACACAATAAGCATTTCATAGAATCATAGAATCATAGAATATCAGGGTTGGAAGGGACCTCAGGAGGTCATCTAGTCCAACCCCCTGCTCAAAGCAGGACCAATCCCCAATCAAATCATCCCAGCCAGGGCTTTGTCAAGCCTGACCTTAAAAACTTTGAAGGAAGGAGATTCTACCACCTCCCTAGGTAACGCATTCCAGTGTTTCACCACCCTCCTAGTGAAAAAGTTTTTCCTAATATCCAACCTAAACCTCCCCCACTGCAACTTGAGACCATTACTCCTTGTCCTGTCCTCTTCTACCACTGAGAATAGTCTAGAACCATCCTCTCTGGAACCACCTCTCAGGTAGTTGAAAGCAGCTATCAAATCCCCCCTCATTCTTCTCTTTTGCAGACTAAACAATCCCAGTTCCCTCAGCCTCTCCTCATAAGTCATGTGTTCCAGACCCCTAATCATTTTTGTTGCCCTTCGCTGGACTCTCTCCAATTTATCCACGTCCTTCTTGTAGTGTGGGGCCCAAAACTGGACACAGTACTCCAGATGAGGCCTCACCAATGTCGAATAGAGGGGAACGATCACGTCCCTCGATCTGCTCGCTATGCCCCTACTTATACATCCCAAAATGCCATTGGCCTTCTTGGCAACAAGGGCACACTGCTGACTCACATCCAGCTTCTCGTCCACTGTAACCCCTAGGTCCTTTTCCGCAGAACTGCTGCCTAGCCATTCGGTCCCTAGTCTGTAGCTGTGCATTGGGTTCTTCCGTCCTAAGTGCAGGACCCTGCACTTATCCTTATTGAACCTCATCAGGTTTCTTTTGGCCCAATCCTCCAATTTGTCTAGGTCCCTCTGTATCCTATCCCTGCCCTCCAGCGTATCTACCACTCCTCCCAGTTTAGTATCATCCGCAAATTTGCTGAGAGTGCAATCCACACCATCCTCCAGATCATTTATGAAGATATTGAACAAAACCGGTCTCAGGACCGACCCCTGGGGCACTCCACTTGACACCGGCTGCCAACTAGACATGGAGCCATTGATCACTACCTGTTGAGCCCGACAATCTAGCCAACTTTCTACCCACCTTATAGTGCATTCATCCAGCCCATACTTCTTTAACTTGCTGACAAGAATACTGTGGGAGACGGTGTCAAAAGCTTTGCTAAAGTCAAGAAACAATACATCCACTGCTTTCCCTTCATCCACAGAATCAGTAATCTCATCAGAGAAGGCGATTAGATTAGTCAGGCATGACCTACCCTTGGTGAATCCATGCTGACTGTTCCTGATCACTTTCCTCTCGTGTAAGTGCTTCAGGATTGATTCCTTGAGGACCTGCTCCATGATTTTTCCGGGGACTGAGGTGAGGCTGACTGATCTGTAGTTCCCAGGATCCTTCTTCTTCCCTTTTTTAAAGATTGGCACTACATTAGCCTTTTTCCAGTCATCTGGGACTTCCCCCGTTCGCCACGAGTTTTCAAAGATAATGGCCAATGGCTCTGCAATCACATTCGCCAATTCCTTTAGCACTCTCGGATGCAACTTGTCCGGCCCCATGGACTTGTGCACGTCCAGCTTTTCTAAATAGTCCCTAACCACCTCTTTCTCCACAGAGGGCTGGCCATCTACTCCCCATGTTGTGATGCCCCAGCGCAGCAGTCTGGGAGCTGTCCTTGTTAGTGAAGACAGAGGCAAAAAAACCATTGAGCACATTAGCTTTTTCCACATCCTCTGTCACTAGGTTGCCTCCCTCATTCAGTAAGGGGCCCACACTTTCCTTGGCTTTCTTCTTGTTGCCAACATACCTGAAGAAACCCTTCTTGTTACTCTTGACATCTCTTGCTAGCTGCAGCTCCAGGTGCAATTTGGCCCTCCTGATTTCATTCCTACATGCCCGAGCAATATTTTTATACTCTTCCCTGGTCATATGTCCAACCTTCCACTTCTTGTAAGCTTCTTTTTTATGTTTAAGATCCGCTAGGATTTCACCGTTAAGCCAAGCTGGTCGCCTGCCATATTTACTATTCTTTCGACTCATCGGGATGGTTTGTCCCTGTAACCTCAACAGGGATTCCTTGAAATACAGCCAGCTCTCCTGGACTCCTTTCCCCTTCATGTTAGTCCCCCAGGGGATCCTACCCATCCGCTCCCTGAGGGAGTCAAAATCTGCTTTCCTGAAGTCCAGGGTCCGTATCCTGCTGCTTACCTTTCTTCCCTATGTCAGGATCCTGAACTCAACCAACTCGTGGTCACTGCCTCCCAGATTCCCTTCCACTTTTGCTTCCCCCACTAATTCTTCCCTGTTTGTGAGCAGCAGGTCAAGAAAAGCTCCCCCCCTAGTTGGCTCGTCTAGCACTTGCACCAGGAAATTGTCCCCTACGCTTTCCAAAAACTTCCTGGATTGTCTATGCACCGCTGTATTGCTCTCCCAGCAAATATCAGGAAAATTAAAGTCACCCATGAGAACCAGGGCGTGCGATCTAGTAACTTCTGCGAGTTGCCGGAAGAAAGCCTCATCCACCTCATCCCCCTGGTCCGGTGGTCTATAGCAGACTCCCACCACTACATCACTCTTGTTGCTCACACTTCTAAACTTAATCCATAGACACTCAGGTTTTTCTGCAGTTTCATACCGGAGCTCTGAGCAGTCATACTGCTCCCTTACATACAGTGCTACTCCACCACCTTTTCTGCCCTGCCTGTCCTTCTTGAACAGTTTATAACCATCCATGACAGTACTCCAGTCATGTGAGTTATCCCACCAAGTCTCTGTTATTCCAATCACGTCATAATTCCTTGACATCACCAGGACCTCCAGTTCTCCCTGCTTGTTTCCAAGGCTTTGTGCATTCGTATATAAGCACTTGAGATAACCTGCTGATCGCCCCTCATTCTCAGTATGAGGCAGGAGCCCTCCCCTCACAGACGTTCCTGCCTGTGTTTCCTCCCGGTATCCCGTTTTCCCACTTACCTCAGGGCTTTGGTCTCCTTCCCCCAGTGAACCTAGTTTAAAGCCCTCCTCACTAGGTTAGCCAGCCTGCTCACAAAGATGCTCTTCCTTCTCTTCGTAAGATGGAGCCCGTCTCTGCCCAGCACTCTAAACATATTTCAGTATGGCTGAAATAATGTAACTAAATGATTCAATGGCCATCTTCCATTGCTGAGGAAAGCTCAAGTCTTAATGAAAATGTATACACTGAAGGAAAAAAGCAACTGTCCAGTAAAGTAGTAAATATAAAGTTTCAGGGTCTGGCAGGTACTTAAACACATGCATACTATAAGCATATGCATAGTCCACCTGAGTACCCTGATGTTGTCTGCTCAAATTTATACTTGCTTAAACAGCTTGCTGAATCAGGGCCTGAAATCATAGAGACTGATCCTATCCCCACCTCTGCAGCTCAGGAGTCCCAGATCCGTCACAGTTTGTGTGGCCTCACTGTTCTGGAGGGGCAGGAACTGGGGATTCTAGAGAGAACCATCATCAGTGCTCTAGAAAATGTCCTCATTTCCCAGCCCTCACAACAAAATACAGTTAAAGATACATGAAAGATTTTCAAAGTTCATCTCTGGACTTCGGGTTCATGCTCACCCCTAGAGCCATGCTAAATGTCAGGGACAGCAGGTCTCCAAGACTCTGAGGAGTTAATATATTCCAACCTGTTAACAGTGGTCAGAAATAGCAGCTCAACTCGGACAGAGGACTTTAGAGCTGGCCTCTGATTGGTGGAACTCTGGGGTCCTGCTTGTTCCCTGCTTTTATTGGAACCAACCACAGGAACAGGAAGCTGTCTGTGCAGCTGGGTTTCCCCTGCTTAGGACTGCTTCCCTTGCATTACCTCTTCCCAGTGCCTGACTCTGATCTCCTGTAACCTGACCCTATGCCTGCCTCCTGTCACTGATTCTCAGTTTGCTCTCTGGCCTGTCTTGGCCTCTGGTATGGTAACATCACTCTGCCTGACACCTGACTCTCAACCCTCTAGTATATCTCAGGCTCTGATCTCCTGGTATCTGACCTCGCCTGGCTCCTGACTCCTTCTCTGACCACCCATGTTGCAGTCGTCACTCTAAAGCACTTTGGGTGCTGAGCACTTTTGAAAATTTGGCACCACTTGACTGTCTAAATCATGGTGGGCAAACTTTTTGGCCTGAGGGCAACATCGGGGTTCCGAAACTGTATGGAGGGCCAGATAGGGAGGGCTGTGCCTCCCCAAACAGCCTGGTCCCCGCCCCTTATCCGCCCCCTCTCACTTCCCGCCCCCTGACTGCCCCCCTCTGAACCCCCAACTCATCCAACTGACCCCTGCTCCTTGTCCTCTGACTGCCCCCTCCTGGGACCCCCCACCCCTAACTGCCCCCCCCGGGACCCCACCCCCTATCCAACCCCTCCTGCTCCCTGTCCCCTGACTGCCCCGACCCCTATCCACACCCCTGCCCCCTGAGAGGCCCCCCGGGACTCCCATGCCCTATCCAACCGCCCCCTGTCCCCTGACTGCCCCCGGGACCCTCTGCCCCTTATCCAACCCCCCTGCTCTCTGTCCCCTTACCATGCCGCTCAGAGCACCAAGACTGGTGGCCGCGCCGCCCGGCCGGAGCTAGCCACGCTACCGCACAGTCTAGAGCACCGGGGCAGGCCGGCGGCTCTCGCAGCCATGCTGCCTGGCAGGAGCTCACAGCCCCGTCGCCCTGAGTGCTGGTGGCATGGCGAGCTGAGGCTGCAGGGGAGGGGGCTAGCCTCCCCGTCCAGGAGCTCAAGGGCCGGGCAGGACGGTCCTGCAGGCTGGATGTGGCCCATGGGCCGTAGTTTGCCCACCTCTGCTCTAAATAATAATTTATAAAAGTAGAGATGAAACATAATATTGACTAAAGGTTATATTGGTAGAGTCCCTCATCCCAGCAAAAGTGCTACTTTCTTGAGAATATCATTTAGTGAGAGATTTCTGTATTTTGTATGTAGAATAATCAGCTAAAGGGCATGTACAGTATAACATTTAGAAGGAGATTATCCAAAGACAAAATGGGGGCTAGGTCTCCAACTCCAACTCCCCCTGACTTTCAATGGGAGTTGGAGAACTAGCTGCCTTTTGTGTCTTTGAAAATATCACCCTTAGTCTGTTTTGTGCAATAAATATTGTCTGTAAAACTCAGCCTACTTTTTAATAATTTTTTTTGCCCACTAGCAAATGTGTGACTCATGTGGCTCAAATCATTAAAAGTGTGCTTCGAGCATGAGCCGGACATACGTGGAACTAATTTTTGACTACCGTCCCTATCATGTGATAGATTTTTAACAGCTAGGAGGCAGAGACTAAGCCATTTCATAATGCAAGGTTAAATAAAGATGACTTTTACCACGATTTACTCCATTTTACAGAGAGAGAGAGAGGTATCACAACACAGGGTTGACTATACTGCTCCATAAATTGATCTTAATACTGACCTGCAGCACTGCCCTCCAGTTGGATATGAGGGCATTTCTGCTCTATGCTCATTAAATTGTAAGCATCCTTTGATCACAGTGCCAGTCTTCCTACATGTAGTAATTTGTGATCTCTTCAATTGTAAAGCAAAGTTGACTTGAGTTGAAAGGCCACCAAACCATTATAAGACACAATAAACCTGTGTCTAATGCAATAGGTATAGTTGATCTTGTTATATCTAGAATATTTTTTCCAGAAGTAAATGCACCATGGATCTGTTAGAGATTCTGTATGTCTTTACTGACGATGTCATAAACTTCTTTCAATGTTTACTTTTTTTTAGTTCATTATCAACGTTTAGTCTATTACTTTGACATATTTTAGCCGTCTGTATAAAATACTGATACTGCATAAAATGTCACTGTTAGTATAATATGTAGAACATATGGGATTAAAGTTCTTAAATGGGAGACTGTCCTTGTTTGGGTGACAAATAGCCCTCTGAAGAAATTTCCACTAGCAGCATTTCCATCTCTAACTGGAAGGTATTCTGTTGTTTCATTGTGCAGGCTAGAATTTCTACAGAGCCAGAAAACCGCATCACCAGTAGAAGATGTGATGAAATGTGAATGTTCTTAAAGTTTTATCTGAATACTCTGTGTGTACCTCAGTTTCCCCTATGTGTTACTCAAGTATCTAGGTTGTGGGAGAAGGGTTTGTGATCATTGCAGAGACCCCAAGAGGGCAAGTGTGACTGCTGTCTGGCTGCCTGGGCACAGATACTGTCCGACACTTTTTATCCTGGCAACTGATGTCTGGGGCCCATCCTCTGCCAGAATCAGACAGAGGTGGTGGAGAGCAAAGTGAGAGGTGCAGGCCAAGTGACTTGTTTTTCCAGGAAAGAGACGAAGGAGGTGGGGTAGAGGGTCATGACTGAGCCCAGGCTGCCAGAAGCTGGTCAGTCTCCTAGTTTGCGACTCGGGGGCAGAGCCCTCAGCTCGGGATCCCTCCCCTCCAAGATGAACTTTGCTGTAACTTCGTGCTTTCTGTGGTAACAAGATCTTTTCTACACTGTGTTCCCAACAACTAATGCACCCATCTGTTTTACAACGCTGGCTGATAGTCATTACTGACTGAAGTTGGGGTGCATAGCCCTTTGGGGTGTGTGTAAGGCTTCCCCAGGTGTCCCATTCAGGTGTGAATAGGGGTGCTAAATGTTCTGAGGTCAGATCCAGGAGGCGCTGAAGTTAAGGAGGCTTCTTGCCCTGGTGAGTGTGCTCCCTGAGGAGAGACATACTATGCTAGAGTCCTGTCTGACTTCATTGAGAGTAGTTCCAGAGCACCAAGACAGACTCCATGACTGCTGGTGGCAGTGGTGGGATGAACTGCACCTCATGGTTGGCTGCTGAGGGCACCAGGAGCATCCTGCAATAAGTGATTGGGAGCAGTAAGACAAAGGGGAATAAGAGGGAACAGTGGAAAATGGTGTATAATTGCCTTAAGGACATTATAGACCTGTGCAGAGGGTTACACATTGGAAAGTTCACCAAGGGGCATCTAATTACACATCTGGAGGAGAATGATTGCTCTAAGGAGCAGGATCCTGACCCAAATGGGGCTACAAAAGGGTTTGGGAGCAGCTGGAGTGGCAGCTGGGCATCCCTAAGAACTGTGTCCCCAGACAACAGGGGGTCTTCACCATGTTTCCTGTCAGTGGACCTGAGATGGATAGAATTGGAGCTGAGACTAAAAGAGCTGGAGGACCTTGAGAAGGCATGAGAGGACCACGAGAAACAGCAAAAGCACAGGGAAAAACAGCAGGAGAGGTAGCGGCAGCATGAACTGGCAATGGCTGAGCGGAGAGGCAGAGGGACTCCCCCAGTGGTGAGCAAGGATAGATCCTGGATTGCCAATTCTGCAGGAAACCTAGATATTAAATTGTTGGTCCATTTTAAGGAGGGGGGATATGGATGCCTACCTCACTGCCTTTGAGAAGGCTTGCAATTTGAATCAGGTTGACCCTGAAGAAAAGCTCAGGTATCTAGCTTCCTTGTTATGTCCCCAGGCCATAGAAGCCATTAGCCAGATGGTCGGGGGTAGGCAGGCTTCCACGCCCAGCCCCAGCACATATGTCTGGTTGTTCTCTCCTGGGCTCAGGCCCCTCTGCTTCCCAGTGGGAGCAGAAGGTGGTGGTCAGTGGGGAGATTTGGGACAGAGAGAACTCTGGTCAGACCCTGGGTGGTGCAGCCTCACCAGATGCTGAAGGGCTGTGTGACCTGGGTGAAGGTCCCAAGTATGAAGCCATTTGTCCTGCCTATGGCTCAGATCCCAGTGCAGACACAGGAAGGATCGGGGTGGCTAGTAGTTGGAGTCCTCCAAAATATCAGCTTTGACATCCTTTTGGGGAATGACTGTGTCTCTTTGAGACAGGATCTAGGCCCTGATCCTGTAACGGCCAAAGATTCAAATTTGAATCCAGGGAACCAATCGGTTAGGACTGAAGCTATCAGTGTAAATGCAAGTGACCTGGCTGGCAGTGGGGAGGAGCTGCTAAACTTGAGAGATACATGCCTATCTATAACCAGATCCCTGGGGCTGAGTGGGACAGAGGAATGCTTCCTGATCCTGTACACACAGGAGAGGTGGCTCACGCTGGCTCTGACACTGTGACCAAAGCAGCAGGCTCGCTGCCTAACCTCATTGGTACAGCAAAGGCAGAGCTGAGCCCGGTGGGAGCTGAGACCCCAGCTGAGTGTGAGGAGACATAGGGCAGGACCACTGCCAACCAGGATTGCCTTGCCTTGCCTGAGGTGCATGATGCCCCAGGAAGGGCGCTGCTGGTGACAGAGACTCCTGGTTAGAGGATGGCTAAGGTCAAGATGGAGTCTCTTAACCTTAACTGAGAGCCAGAATCACAGCCCTCCAGATGGGGGCGAGGGGAGGGGCAGGAAGAGGACCCGATTCTGGTTTCAACGCTAAGGGTTTTGGGGTGGCAAAAGGGCACAGGACACACAAACCTTCCCATGTGTGGCCTGTAAGTGTCATCAAGCACACCAGACCTAAAGGAGGGCATGAAACTGGAAGGGCCTGGTGTAACTCCCACCAAGGAATGGGGGAGATGCTGTGATATGCATGGAAACTGGTGGGTTCGAACTTCCCCAGGTCACAGGCCGAAGTGACCCCGCTCAGTTTGGTCTTTCAGTGGGGAGAGATGTGACGAAGTTAGAATGTTCTTAATGTTTTGTCTGAATACTGTGTGTGTGCCTCAGTTCTCCTATGTGTTACTCAAGTAGTGGGACAAGGCTATGTGATCATTGCAGAGACCCCGAGAGGGCAGGGGTGCTGAATGCTCTGAGGTCAACCGCAGGAGGCTCCGGAGCCGAGGAGGCTTCTTGCCTGGTAAGAGTGTGCCCTGAGGGGAGATATACTGTGTGTAACCCTTCTGCAGGTGAAGCCAGCAGCAACCAGAGCCGGGTTCAATATCTAGGGGTTTCTTTCCATCGATAGAACGCAGAACTGGCTTGAGCCCCGACCCAGTAACCTGGGAAAATTACACACAACACTTGGGTGCCTCTGAGAGGCAATACTTCCCCACTCGCAAGCACAGAGTGTGAGTGTAGAAAAGAAGATTTTAATGAAAGGAGAGAAGTCACCCGACATTAATTAGGGAAAATGCCAGGAGCAGGATTCATAAATATAAAACTGTGAGCAGGACACCCACCCCAGAGTGTGTGGGGCAGTGTCTTCTGCCTCATGTTCTTGAGTTCTACAACCAAAAGTTCCTTCACTGTGTCCCCCTCTGCTCCCTCACCATACCCCACTCACAGTGGTTGTCTTTGGTCAATGAGATCCCAGGGTTCAGAGGTGCATCTGTGTGAGTTCACCTCCCACCCAGGGAAGAAGGCACCTTGCTTTCTCTGCCCTCTGAGCACTTGCTGTGACTGGCTACCCTGCCAGCTGCTCGTTCCGCTGGCCACCCTACCAGCCATTTGTTTCATTGGCCGCCTCGCCAAACGCTCATCCCACTGGCCGCCCACCACTCTTGCTGGCCGCTTGTCAGTCACCTTCTGCTGCTACCTGCCTCTTTGCTGGTCAGTCTCTTGGTGATTTTTAGTTCTTAGCAGGCTGGGCAGAAACTTGGTCCCACCACAAGGGATTTCAGCTCTGATTGAGCATTTAAAATAATAAAGAGCCTCCTAATGAAGCTTATTTAGTGCTTTCTTTGAACAGTGGGGATGAACAGATTAAACAAGTCTGGAGATTCCCTAGGGAGAGGCCAGACCTTCTGGCTGGGACACCTGTCCCCTTCTCCTTTTACTGTCACAGGGCTCTGGCATTCAAGACCCTGGCTTAATGAGGTTCTTTCAGCTGAGGGTGACCTCCTCATTTGGGACAGGTTAAGCACAGTTCTGCTCCTCTTCATTCATACAATAATGACAACACATTAATAACAGCATTTCACTACCCCTGCATTCAGTACTAAAGTGATTTGTAACCCAACACCAGCCAAGGTTTGAGCAATACTGCTCTATCTTCTGGATATCTAAGCAGAGTAGGTGTATTCATGTAAATACAGTTTGCCCCTGAAATCTCTCCCCCTCCCAGCTAGCTGTCAGTTCATTCAGACCCTGCTTACATCTGCTAGAGTTCTATCTGACTTCATTGAGAGCAGTTCCAGAGCACCGAGACTGTGACTCAATGACAAGGCAAAAACTTTTTTTTTCATTCAGTGATGGTTCAGCTAGTTGTCTAAACTGAAACTGCAGGTCATATCCTCAGTTGATGTAAATTGGCTCTGTGGAGCTACACTCATTTACAGCAGCTGAAAATCTGGCCTTCCATTCTAACTGGAAAGTATTATACGTCTATCTTGGAGGTCAGAGTTTTTTCTGTCTTCACACAGATAAATGTTTCATAACACCAGCAAAAAAAAAAAAATATGAAGGGAGTCAGTAGTAGTATCAGATGTGATTCTTCTCTCAAAATATTTTAGATTGAGGTAGCATTTTTCAAGAGGGTGTGGCCAGACATAGGGAGGGGTAGTGACCAGGACTGAATAGCATCCTCCTTATTATCTACCCACCTGTCAGTCAGTTATTCCTTCAAACATCAGAGACATGCAATATTACATTAAACATTGAATTTCAAATGCTTAAGGGGGATTAAGTCATCAGAAAGGCAGGGACCAGATGCTGTGGGACTGGTTGAAGGAGATGTTAGTATGTTACTGTTGGGTCTGGTAATAGTACTGAATCACTTAATGGACATGATGACATTGAAGTTAGTTAAGGAGAGTATCAGTGACAGTGATAATGAGGAGATCCAGGAAATTGTATTAGAAAATGAGAAGGGGAGAGTCTACAAAATATTACTGCCCAGGAGAAACAGGATGAACCTCTACTCCATGGTGTCAGTTGTCCTCCTTTGGTTAGTGTCCTGATGCATGGGACTGGAGTGATAGGCAAGCAACCAGCTCTCCTCAGGGTGATCTTTGTTGATTCTGAAACAGAGGTGTGGCCTCACAGGACCCCAGAGTGAGCAGATGGGCCCCTCCTGGGCCCTGCAAAGATTCCATAAAGTACCAAATTAAAATACACTACTGTATACACCACAGCGGTAGAAACAGCAGCACTCACATTTATAATGGCTGGAAAAAATCTGACAGTTTGCATTGTTTTAGATGAGAGGTTCTCCTCTTTGTTTTGTGATCACAGAGTCGCTTCATCAACAACAGTTCAGTGGGTCAGTGTCGGGCTGCTGCTCCAAGTACTGAAGGAAGAGGTTTCCTGCTGTTGCAGCATCACGGTGAGAATGTTTTCCCGTCACTTCTTCCTTGGCAGAGTCTTGAGCTTCATCATTGGTGTTAGCATGTAGTACAGTCTGTCTGATTTCAGCATCATCCAGTAACTGATGGACAAGGTCATTAGCATAATTTTCAATCCAATCTGCAACATTATTGTCAACTTCTGTGGTCAGGAAGTCTATGGAAGAGGTCAACAAATGCACTGGTTTCTTCTTTAGCTGCCAATGCTGCTGTTGCAGCTGCAAGTTCACTTTCCTGAGTGTCAGCAGTAACTTCAGGCCACAGATTTTTCCACGATTTTTGCAAGGTTGATGTGGGGATGTCTTCACATGCCTCTGCAACCCATTATATACCATCCCTGATATTGATTTTTTTCCAGTTCTGCAACATGTTGCCTTCATTCTCAGCTGCTTCATCTGACATCAGTAATTGATGAAGCAGATTCTGTTTATAATGCTGTTTTAGACTCTCCAGCATGCCCTGGTTCATAGGCTGCACAAGAGATGTTACATTTGGAGGGAGGAAAAAAACCAGAAGATCAGGTCATCGTGGGAGGTAACCTCTCTCTCATCAAGGTGAGCGTGTGCGTTGTCCAGAAATAAGATAACTTTCGGTGGGATGTTATTTTAATTCAGATGAGCCCATACATTTGGTACAAAAGATTTATAAAACCAATCATGAAACAAAGCACTGTCCGTCCATGCTTTTCCCTGTAATTCGTAGATGACATGCAAAGCATTTGTGTTTGCATTTTTAAGCACATGCAGATTCATTGCTTTACCAATGACAATTAATGGAAGCTTGCGTGTGCCACTGGCATTAGCACAGGCCAGTATTGTCAAATGTTCTTTGCTCTGATTGTCGCCAGGTGCAGATCTTTCCATTCTGGTAGCAAGTGTTTTTGATGGCAACATCCTCCAATACAAATCAGTCTCATCACAGTTGTAAACTTGTTCCAGTGACAAGTTGTGCTTGGCTAAGATATCTTACAGTTTTTGATAGAAATAACTCCCGAATCAGCAGACAGCTTTTCCTTTATGACTTAGTTGTTGGATGTCGTGATGCTTTTTAAACTGTGTGAGCCATCCCTGACTAGCAGAGAAACATCTGTTCCCTCCTAAAGTTCGATTAAAGCTCTTAGCCTTCTCGCATGGTAAAGGACCACACAGGAATGCCCTTCTCCCTTGCCTATATAAGCCACCAATAAAGGGCTTTATCTAGACCAGTGTCCTTCGGATGCTTCATAATCTTCTGCGATGCAGAGTTATTCATGCTATATATAAGAATTTGCTTGGCATTGTGTTTGAAGTCCAATACTGTGTTTTTTCCAATGTTTTATAATCTCGGCTATTTTTGCCCGTGACTCTCCTTTTTAAAAATGTATTAATCATCTATTTTAGCATCCAATGACAGCACTACATGTTTTTGTTTAGTAGTCACAGTCATTTTAAAAGGCTGAAAAGACACGATGGTTACAATATTATTGCCATGGAGGTGATATCAATTTCCCATATTCCTGTGTGAGCGCTGGCTGTTTGGTTAATACAGAGAGCCGGATAATGGAGAATCGGATAAACTGTATCCGATTTATGATCACTGGCAACACTTGTATTTGCAAAACAGCTAGTACAATGTCAGCATTCTAGTATTCATTGTTGTTTGCAGTATTGTGGTAGTTGTGTTGGTCCCAGGATATGAGAGAGACAAGGTGGGTGAGATAATATCTTTTACTGGACCAACTTCTGTTGGTGGAAGAACAAGCTTTCAAGCTTCACAGAGCTCTTCTTTGGGTCTGGAAAAGGTAACCAGAGTGTCAGGTCGGACAGATTATTAAGCATATGGGGTTAACACATGTTGCATGAGACCATTTAAAATGAAGTAGGGCAATTAACAGCTCTGCCGCAGAAAGGAAGGTTAGAAGGTTAATTGTTGTAATGAGCCATAAAACCACTCTCTCTGTTTGGTCCATGATTTTTAGTGTCCAGCAGAGTTGTGAGTTTAAGATCCCAGGCTCATCTTTAGAGGTGTTGTGCAGGTTTCCTTTGAGGTTGATGACTGATCGGTCAGATATGAAGTGATCGCTTTGTGAAAAGTTTTGCCCATGGGTAATAGAGTGTTTTTGTCTTTCATCATTCTTCTGTGTGAGTTCATTACAGAGCACAGTGATTGTCTGGTTTCACTCACACTAGTCTCTTGAATGAACTCACACAGAAAAATGCTAACATAGAAAAACATATCACCTGTGGGCCCACACTTTTCCCTTGAACTTTACATGGACAAGTGTAATGTTGCAATTATTTCCCCTCCTGTTATGGTTAATTCACCAGCAACATTGGTAGCAAATCCTTTCCTCTTTTGAAATACAAATACAAGTAATTACAAAAGAAGTATGAATGCTCTAAACAATTAAAATACAGGATAACAAATTTTCACTTCTTTTGAACCTGCTGGTACAACATTTTTTCAGTTAGATGTTAGTGAAGTATTAAGTGTGAAGGCTATTAAATGTTTTCAGATTATACAAATATCTGTTTGAAATAGTTGCTGTACATATTTTGTCTCTGCGCTTATAAACCATAACTCCGTTTTGGAAGGTACTGTACTAGGAGATTCTTAACATTTGGAAGGCTATTGCAGTGGGAGGTAGGCTAAGGGTTAAGACTAGAGCTCATCAGATAACTCACTGAACACTTAGATGAATTTTGTGATTCTTTAAAATAAATTACTCAACAACTTCTAATTATTTGCCTAGCTTATGGAGCTGCACTAATAATTCATGAATATTTTTGCATTTTATAAAAGTTTTCATATTTAAAATGTATTTTGGAGCTGGAACATCTTGGAGGTTTGCATCAGACAATTTATTTAGGTTTTTTAAATCTTGTTTCTATTTCATCGTCTCATGAATCATGTTCAGCATTTTATTTACAATTTTAAAAGGATTTTCTCCCACAAGATGGCACTATAATCCTGTAGATAATTGTAAGGGAAGGATGACAACTTTTTTTAAAAATATACTTTTTAGATACAAATTTTCAAAGCATACATAGGAAACAACACTATGAAGAGACTGTTTCTAGCAGATTTTATAGCAACAACTTTAAAATCCTAGGAGAAGAAACTTTGGATGGTGGTTTTAATTATTGTTATTGATAATCATAGCAGAAGTAAATGTAAATTTTCTACTTAATCAATTTAAACAAACTTAAACAGAAAATCAATTTTTTAACAGATTTACCCCTTGCAATTTTCCCAGGGTAAACCTGAGGAATTTTGGAGTGGAGTATATTCTCAAATGTCATATTAATGATTCAGTAATTTAGGCCCTGATTCAGCAAAGCATTTAAACACATTCTTAATTATAATCACACATTTACATTCTCTGCTTAACAGAGTTGGACTTACTGTGCTTAAGTATTTTGCTGAACGAAGGCTTTAGACCAGACTAGGTCAAAATCTGGGCCTCTTTGCCAGTGCCCCCGTCCTCCCAAAACAGATGCAAAATAACTGAAAATATAATGCTGGGGGGTTTTTTCACCCATATTCTTAATGGCCCAGAAGTGTCCACATAGTTGCAGCTGAGATTAATTCTGTGAGGAACATCAGGAATCCCAGCAGAGAAGGATGGATAGTGAATGGGGAACTATTAGCTCAAATGTGTGTATTATACCCTTTGACTATGGGTCAGAATGATTCCTCCACAATTTGGCTGTGAATTCTAGATCTGAAGACTCCAGGAGCCGGACTTACCTTGTATCTATTCAAATGCACCTGAAAGAATGTCTGGAAAGGTTAATCTTTATTTCAATTATATCCACTGCCTGTAGTGACTCAAGAGTGTGAGTAACAGCCTCAGGGCAGATTGTTATGAACCAGGGCACAAACCCCAAATTGGTTATGAATTCTACACTTACCTTTCAGCAATCTGTTATTAAGTGTAGACTCCTTGGGCACTATAACAGCCTTAGCATGGTGTCACAGACAGTCCCCTTGGATACTCAGATCTATCTCACCACCCAGCTGAGCATACCTTTGTTATAGATATTCCCTTACACCAAGAATCACAGCAATGTTCAGGTTACTCCCAGTCCCAAAGGATCAGTCACTTAACCCCAGGTCATTTGCACCTTAGATCTCACACCAAAGCCAACGTTTGCAGCCAATCCTATAATAAACTATATAAAGATTTATTAAATAGGAAAAGGAAACCAGAGAGTTATTTACAAGGTTAAAGCAGGTAAACATAAGTACACAAATGAGCTAAAATCTTAAGTTTCTGAAGGCAATAGAAGCTTCTGTAATCAGCAAATGCTATATGTCCTTTAGGGCTAACCCAGGCTAAGCTGCTGTGGATCTCTTGCTTATGCCTAGAAAACCTTGCTCCCTGGAGCCCAAGCAGCACAGAAATAATCAGTTCCTTCTTGTTATGGTTTTTATTCCCCTTCTGCCATGTGCTCTGAGCTGCAAACTCAGATAATGGGAGGGATCCACTTGTGTGACTCATGTTTGTGGGGAGGAGGACAGAACAAAAAAAATCTTTTGTCCTTTTGTTGACGGTATGTTGGGAAATTCCAGCTGCAATGTCCCACAATAGGCTGCTATCAGTGGACCTTTCCTTTTGGGAAGGGTGTAACACTTTTTGTGAAGATCAGCCCTTCACACTAATGTCTTTATCCTGTCTGGTGATTTACATGTCACAGAGTTTCACAATACAAACGTTCAGTAAAGTCTAAACACATTCTTTTATAATTCTATTACCTATTTTAGCAATACTGACGCTCAGGCGAGCCAGACTGAGCCAGCTTCATATTTGTCAGTGTTAAGTTGAGACGTGGGAACCTTGGCGTGTGCTAGCACTTGGACTGCTAGCATTACAGTAGGTTTCAGATACAACAAACACAGTAACTGTATAATAACTAACGTAAATCTTCTGGGTTATGGATTCTGACAGCACAAACAATGAGATGTTGGGTCAGGCATGTAGCTGCTTTATCATGGCAGCATCATCCAGAGACATCAAGTGCATCTATGAACCATCAAGATGATAAAGAGTCCATAACCAGGAGGCATGCTGCTTGTTCCTGAGCTCCACAGGGGCAGGACAGGTTGCTCAAGAAGCCCCAGTGGTACAGATGTAAGTTAAATGCCTATAACCACAGTGTATCCTGTTTTAACAAAGAAGGAATCTTGGTTCACATGGTGGTTCTAGGGTGCATGTGAGAGCTGATTCAGATAGACTAGGGAATGCAGATCTGCATCCCCTTACCTGCCAAGAAATGTGCTATTGATTCAAAACATAGCCCTGTACCAGCCATTGCTGCTGTTTCTCAGCCCTGGTCTACACTATGAATTTAGGTTGAATTTAGCAGCGTTAGATCGATTTAACCCTGCACCCGTCCACACAACGAAGCCATTTTTGTCGACTTAAAGGGCTCTTAAAATCGATTTCTGTACTCCTCCCCGACAAGGGGATTAGTGCTGAAATCGACATCTCCGGGTCGAATTTGGGGTAGCGTGGACGCAATTCAATGGTATTGGTCTCTGGGAGCTATCCCAGAGTGCTCCATTGTGGCCGCTCTGGACAGCACTTTCAACTCAGATGCACTAGCCAGGTACACAGGAAAAGCACTGGGAACTTCTTTGAATTTCATTTCCTGTTTGGCCAGCGTGGCGAGCTCATCAACCCCTACCACTACCCCACACCTGTCCATGGACACCTGCAAGGGGGGAGTCTCACGCAAAAGGGATGAGGATTTTGGGGACGAGGAAGATGAGGAGGAGGAGGATAGTGCACAACAGGCAAGCGAAGAAACCGTTCTCCCCGACAGCCAGGAACTGTTCATCACCCTGGAGCCAATACCCTCCCAACCCTCCCAAGGCTGGCTCCTGGACCATGAAGCCGGAGAAGGCACCTCTGGTGAGTGTACCTTTGTAAATATAATACAGGGGTTAAAAGCAAGCATGTTTAATGATTAATTTTCCCTGAAGACTTGGGATGCATTCGCGGCCAGTATAGCTACTGGAAAAGTCTGTTAACGTGTCTGGGGATGGAGCGGAAATCCTTCAAGGACATTATTAAGGGTACATTCAGAGGTGGCTGTTCCTGCTGGGCTGTTTGCCTGTGGCTGAAAAGAAATCATCCCTGCTTTCAGTCATGCAGTGGGAGGAGGGATGAAGCGATCATCTCAGAGAATTGGGTGTGTGTGTGGGTGGGGGTTAGTTGGGTTTGTGCTGCATGTTCACCTGAAAACTGCAGCCCCTCTTTTAAATGGCCAACCCAATGGGTGCTTGGAATGGGAAAGGAGGGCGCTGCTGTTTGAAACCATTCCCACATGTTATGAAGGCTGAAGAAGCCGAAAGACTGTGGCTGACCATGGCTGCCTGCAAGCCAAATTCTGTTGCCCCGCCCTGCGTGTGTGATCTCTCACAGCAAACCAGCAGGCCCTCAATATAAGAGGCAAAATGTGACCTTGTACCGAAAGCACATGTGCTATGTAATGTTAACAGCCTGGTTCACTGTGAAAGAGTCTACCCATTGTTCTCTAAAATGTGTCTTTTTAAATACTACTCTCCCTTTTTTTCCTCCTGCAGCTGCAAATGTTTCAACGCTCCCCCTATCATCTCCGTCCCAGAGGCTAGTGCAGATAAGAAGGAAAAAAAAAATGCACTCATGATGAAATGTTCTCTGAGCTCATGCAGTCCTCCCACACTGAAAGAGCTCAGCAGAATGCGTGGAGTTCAGGAAAGCAGAAAATGAACGTGAGGACAGGAGGGACGAGCAAGATGAGAGGTTGGAGGAGCAAGAGGAGAGGTGGTGGCAGCGTGATGAGAGGAGGCAGAATGCAATGCTGAGGCTACTCGGGGATCAAACTGACATGCTCCGGCGTCTGGTGGAGCTGCAGGAAAGGCAGCAGGAGCACAGACTGCTGCTGAAGCCCCTGTGTAACTGCCTGCCCTCCTCCCCAAGTTCCATAGCCTCCTCACCCAGATGCCCAAGAACGCGTGGGGGGGGCCTCTGGGCACCCAACCACTCCACCCCAGAGGACTGCCCAAGCAACAGAAAGCTGGCATTCAATAAGTTTTGAAGTGCAGTGTGGCCTTGTCCTTCCCTCTTCCCCTCATCCACCACTCCACCCAGTGCTTCCCTCCTCCCCTACCCCTCCTGGGTTACCTTGGCAGTTATCCCCCTATTTGTGTGATGAATTAATAAAGAATGCATGATTTTGAAACAACAATGACTTTATTGCCTCTGCAAGTGGTGATCGAAGGCAGGAGGTCGGTTGGCTTACAGGGAAGTAGAGTCAACCAAGGGGGCGGGTTTTCATCAAGGAGAAACAAAAAGAACTGTCACACCGTAGCCTGGACAATCCTGAAACTGGTTTTCAAAGCTTCTCTGATGCGCAGCACACCCTGCTGTGCTCTTCTAATCACCCTGGTGTCTGGCTGCGCATAATCAGTGCCAGGCAATTTGCCTCAACCTCCCACCCAGTCATAAACATCTCCCCCTTACTCTCACAGATATTGTGGAGTGCACAGCAAGCAGCAATAACAATGGGAATATTGGTTTCGCTGAGGTCTAACTGGGTCACTAAACTGCGCCAGCGACAATGCAAATGTTTTTGTCCCATCAAGCATTGGGAGATTAACCCAGAATTCCAATGGGCAGTGGAGACTGTGGGAACTGTGGGATAGCTACCCACAGTGCACCGCTACATAAGTCGATGCTAGCCACGGTAGTCCGCCGACTTAATGCACTTAGTGTGGACATACGCAATCAACTGTATAAAATCGATTTCTAAAAATTGACTTCTATAATATCGACCTAATTTCGTAGCGTAGACGTACCCTTAGAAAGGTTGTGTCTGATGTACTGACTGAGAGACTCGACTATGCCAGAAAAAGGGGGTCTTAAACCCATTTCAGAAATATCAGTTAAGATTGAGATGAAATTATGAAGTAAGCTGTCTTTATAGTTGGCTACGACCAGGGCCCTGCTTTTATGCTTAATTGCATAAATTAAGGAGCAATTAAGGACCAGGGGAGCAATGCCAGCTGGGATCAGAAGGTTGGAAACTGGAGTTGTCCGGGTTGCACCAGCAATGATACAAAGGGCAGAGATCATTGGGTCCAGCTTGCCACAGTGACGACTGGAGCCCCATGCTGCCCCACAGTATTCAGCAGTAAATTAAGGAACCCCAATATATTCTTTATTCAATAGAATAAAATATGCTAAAATTATTTCATTTTATTATAATGTTGTCTTGCAGATGTTTTTTAAAGAGGATGAGGATGGTCTTGTGCTTAATGCTCTGGACTGGAACTTAAACGGGTCTGTGTGCAACTCCTTGCTCTGTCAGACTCCCTGCAAGACCTTAGGTAAATCAATTATTCTCCCCGTTCCTCCATCCTCATCTGTAAAGTGGGAATTATAATCCTCTCTTCCTTCCTTTCTCCCTTGGTTGTTTTGTCTATTTAGAGCACAAGTGTTCTTGGATCAGGGATGGTCTCTTACTGTGCATATTTACAGCACCTAACACAATGAGGGCCTGTCTTTGGTTGTACCCCTGAGTGCTACTGTAATTCTACTAACAATTAGAGTAAGAAATTTGCCAGGCCATGACACACTGATTCCTTTACAGGAACATGGGTAGTTGCATGTATTTATTGTAAGAGTATGCTATTACACTGTTGGTACTACCTAGATATTGGCAAAACTTTCACCATTTTTGGTATATTTGGGTTTTGCCATTCTGATCTAATATCAACAAGTGTATCTGGTAACAGAAAAAATAATAGACTTTTAATTTAGCTAAATTCCCATCAGTAGCTAGCACAACAATAACTGAGGTTATATGAGCTGTACAATGTGTACATCAATGATTATAATAGACTACAGTGCTCTGTAATTGTTCGTGAAACTTTATGAAGGAGATTACAGAAAGATTATCTTTCATAAAATTACAAGGCACAAAGTTATAGCTAATATTTCTAGTTTACACCAATTGCACAGTTTCAAGGAGTGTGTTAGTTAAAAAAAAATACATAGCAGCAAAAAATTCACAGGCTCATTAGTGATAAATGACATCTTCCTTGTTACATGATCACTTTTTTTTTCTGATTGGGACTATATAGAGCAGTGGTGGGCAAACTATGGCCCGGAAGCCACATCTGGCCCTCCAGACGTTTTAATCCGGCCCTCGAGCTCCCGCTGGGAAGCATGGTCTGGGGCTTGCCCACTCTGGTGCTCCAGCTGGGGAGCGGGGTCGGGGTCTTGCCCCACTCTGCATGGCTCCTGGAAGCAGCAGCATGTCCCCCCCTCCAGCTCCTATGCGTAGGGGCAGCCAGAGGGCTCCACATGCTGCCCCCACCCCAAGTGCTGCCCCCACAGCTCCCATTGGCCAGAAACAGCAAACAATGGGAGCTGCAGGGGCGTCGTCTGTGGACAGGGCAGCATGCAGAGCCTCCTGTTCGCATCTCCGAGTAGGAGCTGGAGGGGAGACATGCCATTGTTTTTGGGAGCTGCTTGAGGTAAGCGCCGCCCAGAGTTTGCCCCCTGAATCCCTCCTGTGCCCCAACCCCCTGCCCCAGCCCTGATCCTTCTCCTGCCCTCCGAACCCCTCGGTCCCAGTCTGGAGCACCCTCCTGCACCACCCTCTCATCGCCAACCCCACCCCAGAGCCCGCACCCCCAGCTGGAACCCTCCCGCCCTCCAACCCCCAATTTCATGAGCATTCATGGCCCGCCATACAATTTCCATACCTAGATGTGGCCCTCGGGCCAAAAAATTTGCCCACCCCAATATAGAGGATAAGGAGGGAAGCAAGCAGTTTTGAGAGTGAGTTAGGAAGAATTTAGTGTCAGAAACACCTGATTTTATTAATGAAGCATCCAATAAATCAGTGTGTTGCAACAGAAGAGAATGATTTTTTTTTAACATGAAATGTTCTGTTGTAATATTCTGGAATAATTACGTTATATTACATTCAGCACAGTGCATTGCTTTCAACAGTTTACATTGCTTTAGCACCACATGTACAATAATCTTAGGCAAATGTATTTTCTGTACCTCTGATATCGGTGAGGCTGGTAGCACTATCCATTACTAAAGTTGCCTAACACTTCCCATTAGAAGGTCCTGTTTTCTACTTTGCCCAAAAGTAACTACAGAGGGCTTGTCTACACTACTGTGCAGGCTCAATCTAAGATACGCAAATTTAGCTACGTGAATAGCGTAGCTGAAGTCGACATACTTAGATCTACATACCGCGGTGTCGATCTGGCAGGTAGTGTAGACAAGCCCTTAGGCTGACATTTTCCATGTTTGTCTAGGCTAAGTGTTTTTGGAAGATTTCAGCCAAAATGCTATGGCTGTTTCTAAGACAAGGCTGGGAGAAATTAGATTGTTTTGCCCATGTTCAATTCTTGAGACCTTTCTTTGAACAGGTCTAGCACCCCCATGTATGGAACAGGGACTTAAAATTTGGCATGGGAAGGGAGCATTTGTATCAGGGATGCACCTTTTGCCATACCTATGAAAATCTACCCACATTTGGCTCATTTCCTAGAGCTGAGGCTCAGAGAGATTATGGTCAAAAGTTATCCATTAATTTTGAGTGCCCAATCTGAGACAACTAGGTCCCGATTCTTCAGAGTATCTGGCACTACGTAGCACTTTATATATTTAAGCACAGCTCCCACTGACTTCAGTTGCAGCTGTGAGTATTCAGCACTTCCGCAAATCAGCCCTGAAGGTCTCAATTCAGGCACCCAGAAGATGAGGAGCATGCAATTAGAGATCACTTACAAAAAGTTTGCTTTTAAGTGACTTGCCTAGCATAACATAGGAACTCTGTGGCAGACTCAGGGATGGAATCCAATTCTCCAAGGTGGCATTCAACTGTTTTAATCATGAAGACCTCCTTTCTCTCCCTGCAATCCTCTGCTTCATTCACTATGCACCTTCCAAGTTCTTCAACAAATGAGGCATAGGTGCTACAGGCAACAGCCTCCTTTACTTAAATTTGTCACCACCAGAAAGATATCTTCACATCTGGAAGTACCAAATCACAACCTTGTGCTGAGTAAGACATCCGAAGAAGACAAAATTCAAAAACCAGCTGGAGGAAAGGACCCACAAACAGTGAAGGAAGTGAAGTACTGCCTTGCTCAAACCAGACAGACCTCAGATAAACCCAAAAGAGCGTCCACAACTGGCCAAAGAAGACAGACAATTCTCACTGGGGATTACATGCTAAAAAGCATGGACAGGACATTCTGGAAGTGGCAGAAGGATAGCAGGACAGTTTTCTGTCTTCCAGTAGAGAAGAGAAAGGACATCACAACAAGAATAAAGAAAATTTTGAGGTCAGCAGAAGAGACTCCTTTTGCGTTGATCCACATGGGCACCATTCCACAGATCTTGGAAAATTTCAGGGAGCTGTAGGAGTGGAATATCAGACAATCTTCTCTGAAACCTTTCCTGTCCCTCGAGTGAGAGAAGAGAGACGGCAGAAGATACCAAGAGTGAACGGTTGGTTAGGTAATTGGTGTAGGGGGGAAGACTTTAATTTTGTGGAACACTGTGGCACCTCCTGTGGAGAGTGGGGTTGTGTGGTTCTGCTAGCCTCCATTTCAGTAGTAGGCATACTAATTTCCTGGGTGATAGATTAGCTAGGGCAGGCAGGAGAGATTTAAGCTAACCATGAAGTGGGCAATCATGGTACAAACAACCAAATATATAATCCAATCCCAAGGCATCATGCATGTGACAGATGCAACCACTATGGGGCATTTATGGAACACATTTTACAGTTGTCCATAAATGCTCAGAGTCTAGGTAATAAGCAAGAAGAGTTGGTAGTGCTCATGTGTGAGAGGAAATATGATTGGTGTAATAGAGTGGTCATCAAGGGGTTCACTGAGTTACTCAGTGTTATGGGTTGGAGCCAGGCTCCATCCCCCCTTTACTTCCTGTTGAGTTAGTGGGAATTTCCCCCCCGCCCCATACACACATTCTGTTGTGATGCAGTTAAATGAAGCAACAGGTCCCCAGCCTGCAGTCCCATAACTAAACTGTATTTATTGCATTGAGCAGTCGGTCCCTTTACAAAAGTTGGTATTGCTGAAACTTGGTGGGATGGGTCATATAACTAGACTGTTAAAATTGCTGGTTTACAATTTGGTCCATAAGGATAGAATGGGAAAAAAGGGACAAGGGTGCACTTTATGTTGAAGACAAAGTTAACTGTTATGAAGTCATAGACTTAGACAATTCAGAATCACTGGACTTCAAGTGTTTATGAATTAAAGTTCTCACTAGTAAAACTGAAGATGGGGCACTGATTGGCATCTGTTACAGACCACCAAATCTCACTAGGGGACTGCTCCTTAAGCACCTCCTGTAATGTATAGGAAGAAAATCATGTTGTCATGGGAGTCTTCAACTTGGGGAACATTTGTTGGACATCTCGTGGCAAATAACAAAGCTTCCTTATAGTTTCTAAAAATAATAGATGATAATTTCTTAACAGAAAAAGCCCTGTACACAACATGGGATAACTCAACATTTGGCCTCATTCTGATGGAAAAAGAAGAGTTAATCCCTGACCTAAAAATTAGCTGTTATCTAGATATGAGTAATCATGATCTGGTTACATTTATTTTGTGGACACAGATTATAGTACTAACCAATAATATGTATATTTGGAACTTTAAAAGGGTCAGTTTGCCAAATCTTAAACCAATTGTCAGCGTAACTGACTAGGAACATACATTTAAAGTGGGAAATGTAAACAAAAACTGGGAATTATTGAAGTCTTCCTACTGGATGGCCAAAAAGCCACAATTCCACAGACACCAACAAGTTTATGCTGGGTAAGAAGTAGCAATAAAAAAATTTAAAAAATCAATATATGAAGATGGAAAAAAAGGGGAAGTAGTGTTAGAATTTAATTTAAATTATTGATGAGACGTCAAATAACCATGGCTCAATCAGCAGACAAAACATCACAATAGAGAAAGGGAAGGATTAATACTTTACCAATTCAATTTGAGAAGCAGAGACTTGCAGCATTCAATCTGCTTCCAAGATCATGGGCTTCTAGCTATATATATATAATATATATATATATTCACAACATGCAGTGTTCTTACCAGGTTCTTATCTTTGTTTTGAACATATTTTTCAAGTGACAAAGACATCATACCAACCATCCTTATCACTCTGTATCAGCACAAAGTGCAATTTGGCAAGCCTTAACAAGACATACATCTTATCCCTGACTGTTCCTACACATACCTGAGAACAGAGTTCATATACAATTCACCTGCTAATGCAATTTCTTTTAGCATAAGTGCTAAGGATGCTGGGAATGTAGTTCATGATTATACGTTACCATAAGTGAAAACCATTTAGAAATGCATGATATTGGCTAACAGTAGATAGCAATGCATACGTTACAAGCTAGGAAACATAGGCGACTGGTAAGTGCTGCTAAAGGAATCAATGAAATATTAATAACCAGTAGGGTAAAATACAATAAGAAGGCATTTAAAAATATATTAGGAACAAAAACAAAAAAAAAAACCCTTTTATTTCAGGTGTAGATTGATTGTGAGATGCAGATGGTAAAATTGAAAATAATGATGTAGAAGAAGCAGAAATGTTGAATAGATATTTCTGTTCTGTATTTAGAATGAAGCAGGAGGATGTATCCATCCCATATGATGTTGTAGGTGGAACAGAAAGTTTATCATCTGCAACAAAGGAGGATGTGAGGCAGGATCTGCTAAAATTAAACATTTTCAAATCAAAAGGCCTGGATAACTTACAACCAAGAGCCTGACAGAAACTAGCTGTTAATTTTTAATAAATCTTGGAAAACTGGGGAAATTCCAAAGGGTTGGAGGAATGCATACGTAATTCCATTATTTAAAAAGGATGACCCAGAGAACTATAGATCTATTAGCTTGATGTAAATCCCAGGTAAATTAATGAAATGATTAATTTGGGATTCCATCAACAAAGAATTAGAGTCTTAAAATATAACTAATGCCAGTCAGCATGGTTTTTTGTAAAACAAATCAAGTTTTTTTTATTTTAAAGAAGATTACAGGTTGGGTTGATAAAGGTAACTATGCTGATAAACTATACCTGGATTTCCCAAAGGCATTTGACTTAATACCATTTGGCATGAACAGGGCACCCGTTAGTTGGATTAAAAACTGTCTCACTGACATCTCAAAATATAGTTGTTAATCGGGAGATATCAATGAGTGGGGCCATTTTCAACAGAGTCCTCCAGGTATTGGTTCTTGATCCAGTGCTATTCAATATTTTTACCCATGATCTAGACAATATATATTTTGCTGGTAAAGTCTGAGATGACACAAAGATTGGTGAGGTAGCAAATAATGAAGAGGATAGGTTATTGTTAGAGAGTGATCTGAATTGCCTGGTTAAATGGTCAAATCCAACAAAATGAGATGTAATACAATCAAATGCAAGGTAATACATCTGGGAACAAGAATGCATCTTATACCTACAGGCAGGGAGACTGTTTTGGAGAAACAGTAACTCAGAGAAGGATTTAAGGGTCTCTGTAGATAATTGCCTCAACATGAACTCTCAGTGCAAGTCTGTGACATAAAGGGTTAATGTGATCCTTGTATGTATAAAAGGGGAACTATCAAATGGAATTAGGGAAGTGATCTTGCCATTTCAACAGCTCAGGTGAGATCACTACTAGAATGCTGTGCCCAATTTTGACATCCATGCTGCAAGAAGGACGTAGAAATACTGCAGGAAGTTCAAAGGAGAACCAAAAAAATGACCCAGAGGCTAGAAAACAAGTCTTATGATGTGAGGCTTAAGGAGCTCAACTTATTCATCTTATTAAAGGTTTAGAGGTGACTTGATCAGTGTGTATAGGTACCTTCACATGTAAAACTATATCTAATAGTCGGCAGCTTTTCAGTCTTGGTAGAAAAGGCATAGAAGATGGACATATTCAACCTTGAAATGAAACTCAGTTTCCTAGCAGCCAGGGTAATTAAACATTATTTAATGTGAACAGAATGCTGGGAATAATTAAGAAAGGGATATATAGTAGGACAGCAAACATTATGTTGCCTCTATATAAATCCATGGTACACCTACATCTTGAATACTGTGTGCAGATGTGGTCGCCCCATCTCAAAAAAGATATATTGGAATGGGAAAAGGTTCAGAAAAGGGCAACAAAAATGATTATGGGTATAGAACGGCTTCAGTATGAGGAAAGATTAATAAGACTGGAACTTTTCAGCTCGGAAAAAAGACAGCTAAGGTGAGATATGATTGAGGTCTATAAAATCATGACTGGTGTAAAGAAAGTAGATAAGAAAGTGTTGTTTACTACTTCTCATAACACAAGAACTAGGGGTCACCAAATGAAATTAATAGGCAGCAGGTTTAAAACAAATAAAAGGAAGTATTTCTTCACACAGCACACAGTGACCCTGTGGATGTTGTGAAGGCCAAGACCATAACAGGGTTCAAAAAAGAACTAGATATATTCATGGAGGATAGGTCCATCAATGGCTATTAGCCAGGATGGGCAGGAATGGTGTCGCTAGCCTCTGTTTGCCAGAAGCTGGGAATGAGCGACAAGGGATGGATCACTTGATGATTACCTGTTCTGTTCATTCCCTCTGGGGCATCTGGCACTGGCCACTGTCGGAAGACAGGATACTGGGCTAGATGGACCTTTGGTCTGACCCAGCAGGGCCATTCTTATGTTCTTATTGTTATACCAATAAAATAAAAACCAGCAGGATCTTATTAAAGAGGAAAAGGCAAAATACCACATTTATTGTGAATACAGAAAGAATCATAGTAAGCAGTTAGTTATAGCTATAACATTCCATTCAGTCTCATATTTATTCACACATTCATTCACACACACACACACACACACAGGTTCTGCAAGGTTGTTATCATAGTTACCAGCCTTAGAGTTGCTCATGCCAAGCCACTGGCCAGGTGGCCTGGACATGAGGAGGGAGCTGGGCCTTGTCAGATGCTCATCTGATGCTCCTGGAAGTTGGTTTGCAGAATCAGACCCCCCAGATTCTCACATTCCAGAGTCCATTTTTATAGGAATTTCTTCCTATGCCAGTCTATGGGAATTGCTTCATCATGCTGTTGCTGAATCCATCAGCAGATAGCACATTCCTGATGGCTGCCAGATGTTATCTTGTTCTTTGGTTCTCCCATTCTTGAGGCTGTTGGGTGGATTCCAGTCTGCCCTCCGGGGGTCCTCTGGTTATTTCCACTTGACGCCTTCTTCAGTTGATGGACACTGGATTCTTAGACTGGCACCTCCCTGATCATTCAGTTATTATCCACACCAAGCATCCATCCACATACATCCTCTATCTCTATTTTAATCACAATTGTTAATACAACAAAAGGGCGGGGAGTCTCTGGGTGCTGTTTCTGTTGTTACAGAGTATTGCTTTGAGTCTCTCTCTGTGTGAATTGCTTTGAGAACAGACTCTGTCTTAGAATTTACTAACGCAATTAGCAGCTTGCAAGTTTCACACATAGAGGGAGAGAAACAGTACCAAAAACCAAGAGACCTCTTAATTAGTAATACCCTGGAATTTAAACTATGGGGAATCAAACTCATTTGTGATTTTAATACAGAAATTCTTTAATATGATCCAACATTATTGGGACAGTTTACCAGGGGAAGTTGTGGATTTGCCATTGCTTGGAGAGTTTAAAAAGAGTTTAGATATTGTTCTGGAAGATATGATTTAATCCAGCTTCTGGGAGAAATTCTACTGCCTATGAAGCTGGATGGTCGTCGTGATCCCTCCTGGTATTGGAATCTGTGAATCTATGAATCCCCATGTTCACTCCCTCCCTTCATGAGCCATGGGGAGAACAGGATTGCCTGAATTGCTCTCAACATTTTCATAACTCTTGAAGCTCTGCATTCAGACAATCAACTCTCATGCTTCAGTGCTTCAGCCAGTTGCCTGAAGGGGTCAGGAAAGAAAGTTTTCCCTGATGTGAAATTGACCAGCTATATTCCAGGGCATAGGGTCTGGTGGGAGTTGCCCTCCTCTGAAGCATCAGAGAGTGGCCACTGTTGGAGGTTGAACACTGGACATGGGGACCTGGTCTCTGAGAATTCTGTGTCTTATACGCATGTCTGGTGGGTCTTGCTCACATGCTCAGGATCAAACTAATCGCCAGATTTTGGGGTTAGGAAGGAATTTTTCCCCAGGTCAGATTGGACTGTGGGGATTTTTCACCCTCCTCTGCAGCATGGAGTGCAGTTCAACTGCTAGGATCATCTGGGCATTTCTCTCCTAATCAGTTCCCTGCCATTTCAGGGGCCTCAGTTATCAGTGGCATCTCGGTCTCTCCTGTTCTCTGCCTGTGGCACAGAACAGTTTAGTCTTGGGAGAGTTGAAATAGCTTTAGTCTAACTAAAGTCGTTGGCCTCAATATAAGGGTACCTAGGTGACATTTAATAGCCTGTGATGTACAGGAGGTGAGGTTAGATGATCTAATTGTCCTTTCTGGCCTTAAACTCTATTAAATGAAATCTCACTATGAAGTAGTAGACAATCCTTATTCATCCCCAGAACAGGTCTGTGCACTGAACAAGGCAGGGGTCCTGCGGGGAAAAACAGTAGGTGATCATGTAAGTAAAGACTGTATCATAAGGCATTCACACAAGGGGGCTGAATTAAAGTTGCGCAGCCCTATACTGGGGCCCTGGTTGGTCACTGCTCTCCAAACTCTTAGATGAGTGTTCTCTACCCGATATGGCCCCCACTCAGGAGCCTTCCTTATGTTCTGCTAGTGGCAAAACTCCAACACAGCACCTTTCCCTTAGCTATCTGCCTTCACAAAATGCACTCCCGAGACTACCAGAAATGCGAGCCTCATTAACCCTACATGTCTCAGTACCCAGCAGAGTGGGGTAACCTTGCAGCAGACCTCAAGGAGAATGATCCAAAGCTGCAAGGTAGAGGATAACCATCTTTCACCTTACAAGTTATACATATCGTCACAATTCCGTGATTCTTTCTTTTGGAAACACCTTCTGTACAATTCTATTAGCAACAAATCCCTTCAGCATTACACACGATTCCTTAGCACTCTTTCGTCCGTCAGCAGTTACCTTAGCCATTTCCCTCAGCAGCACTGTAGAGCGGTGCATTTTAGGGGCTAGCCACTTAGGCATGCCTTGTAGTGCTCAGAGTTTGTAATGCTCCCCACACAATCTGAAAATTCCAGTAGGGTTTATAAACTTATGACCACCCCCTCAAAAGGATGTACTCTCCCCAGGGTGCTCTGACACCTTTTTGAAAGCCCCTTGCATATATAAGTTATATGTGGAGGCTTGTGTCAAAGCAGATATGAAAGGCTTCCATATTTAGGTACCTATTCAGTTCTGAAAAGCCTGTCTATTTTGTTTACTTATTATATGTTTATGTAGTGTGACAGGGTCAGGGCAGATGGCTACAGGAGAGTGTTCCTTATTGGGATCCAGGAAGTGGGCGGGTAAAGCGCACTGCTAAAGGATCCCGCACCCCAGCCTAAGGGGGGGGTCCACAGGACCTGGAAAACCAAATAATTATGGGGGACAACTAATGAACAACAGGGACAGGAGTGAAGAAGGCAGATATATTAGTCCCAGATTAAGTAGATCCCTTTTCCCTGGGTAAGGTAACAGGGTAATTCCAGAACAAGCAGGAACTTGCTGGAACCAATTAAGGCAGGCAGGCTAAGTAGGATACCTGGAGCCAATTAAGAAGAAACTGCTAGAATCAATTAGGACAGGCTGGCTAATCAAGGCACCTGAATTTAAAAGGGACCTCACTTCAGTTCATGGCATGCATGCGAGGAGCTGGGAGCAAGAGGCACTAGGATCTGAGAGTGAGAAGGTGTACTGCTGGAGGACTGAGGAGTACAAGCATTATCAGACACCAGGAGAAAGGTCCTGTGGTGAGGATAAAGAAAGTGTTGGGAGGAGGCCATGGGGAAGTAGCCCAGGGAGTTGTAGCTGTCGCGCATCTGTTACAGGAGGCACTCTAGACAGCTACAATCCACAGGGCCCTGGGCTGGAACCCGGAGTAGAGGGTGGGTCTGGGTTCCCCACAAACCTCCCAACTCCTGATCAGACACAGGAAAAGTTGACCTGGTCTGTGGGTTCCACCAAAGGGGAAGGTCTCTGGGCTGTTCCCTGATCTACATGGTGGATCAGCGGAGACTGCGGGGATTGTTCTCCTTCCTTTTCCCCAGTGATGGCCAGTGATGAGGTTATCTGAGTAAAACAGCAGATTTGAGCAATGAAAGTGGCCAAACTGAGAACTGCTGTGACTCTCTGAGGTGAGCAAATCTGCCAGTAAGTGCAGGACTCACCAAGGTAGAGGAGGAACTTTGTCACGGTAGTTATAAACATCTGTAAAGAGAAAATGCCTTAGTTGGAAGTACACAGTCCGTTTGAATAAGGGTGTGCTCCTTTTCACAAATGACTTCTTTATTTATGCTCCTAATAGGTTTGTTGGGTTTTTTGTTTGTTTTTTTGTTTAAAAAGCTTGTTCTGCAATAAGGGCAAGTTCATTATTGCCTTGATTATGGCCATCCTTGTAATACCTTTAGCACAACCTCACAAAACACCATGCCTTTCTGTTCTCTGTGGCCTCTACCAGGCTTGACCAAGCTATGATGAGCTACCTTTTGCATCCTGTTTCAAGGAGGCCTCTGTTCTGCTCCCATCAGACCAATCCCTGTTAACTAGTGTAGTTTTAGAGAAAACTCTTAAATAACAAAAATGATCACAGGTGCAGTCACAAAAGGAAACTACAGGCAAACAAACCATTTAATCTAAACATACTAGAAGGATAAAGTGTTCAATGGACATAATCAGAAAATATTTTATTAATTCAATTGACAAGGTGATTATCATTCATGGGTCTTGCAGTGTTCTTTGACTGTTGTAGCTGAGGGTCCCTCAGTATTTGAACTATGAAGGGCCAAGCATACAGGTTATGAATGCAAATGGGAAATGTAGTAGAATCCATGCCTTTTTTTAAAGCATAGACATTTTTATTTTGTTTTTATACATACATTTCCACGGCTCAGAAATGCCCTAAACAGATAAGAAAATGATGCAAACAATGGGTAACAATATAGACACTCAGTTGATAGACAACAGGTGTATGATACAAAGATTTTGATTTTACATAGATATTGTAAGTTTATTACTATAAATGTTTGTAGAAACTAGTGTAAAATGCATAAAATGTACCCCAAAATATTAAGCAAGAAAGTAAGTCACGTAGAACATTAATTTAATTTTGTTTTCTTTTTTCCCCTCTGCGAAGAAAAAAAACTTACTTTTTTTTTCTGCTCTCCTAAAAATAAATGTTTGATGAAAAAGATGCATGACATGCATATCAGGAAAACGAACCCTGACATTTCCCCACAGAATATGGGTTGCATGTTGACAGACTTTTTGTCAAAAAACTGACAGTTTTGGTGCAAGCTGTTCCTACTATGACTAGGGAATAGATAGCATTAGTATCTAAAACAAGTTCTCTTTGCTCTTTGTGCATTGCAGCAATAAGCAATGTACTTGTAATGTGGTGCGCAAGTCACACTAAAACTTCAGGTCTGGTTTACTAACTTCCAAACGTATTTTAATAAGGATATTGGCACATTTCAGTGACTTGAATAGTCTTTCTATGGCTCCCACATTTTTTTTAATGTGAAATCAAATCTACTTTTAAAACATACTTGGAAAAAAATTGTGTTAATATGAAGATGACTGTGCTTGTCAGCACAGTTTTAAAGACTTTAAAAAAAAAGTTAAAAATAGTGGGAGTCCTTGTAGTAAATTAAACAGTTGGCTGCATAGAATGTATATCTGTTAATTTTAAATGAGAATACATCCAAAAAATTCTCTTTGTATAAAGGTTAGAATCGAAGTTGTAATGTATTCAAATTCAATACAAAATAATTTCTTGCAAGTCTTTTTACTGACAAATTCCTTATGCTCTGAAATTTCAGAGAAGTGGAAAGATCTTTAAAAAGCAATGATTAAATATGCAAATGCCACATTTTATAGTCATTTTTATGAAGAAATGTTCCTTTTAGAATCCTGTCTGCAGTGAGATCTTACTTTCTTCACATCTGATACTAATTTTTTCTTCACCACCTCTTCTATTTTTAATAAGTGACAGTACAGGAGGATTTAACATTATATAGCTTCAGTTTTTCCTACTTGATTAATCTGGGGTAGAACACTGGGTTTCTTAGGGCTTGGGTATAAGGACACTTAGTGTCCATTATCTGGAGAATGAGAAGATTCCTGAAGACTTGAGAAATGCTAACATTGTTACAGTCTTTAAGAAAGAAGATGAGTCTGAGTATACAAACTATCGAGGCATTGTCTTGCTATCGACAGCAGTGAAAATTCTTGCCTGTATCCTCTTAAAATGATTCACTTGAGGAAATATTGCCGGAATCTCAGTGTGGCTTTAGACCATCCTGTGGGACAACTGATATGATCTTCGTTGCCTGCCAAATCCAGGAAAAGTCTCGGGAGTAAAATCAGGACCTGTACATGGCCTTCATTGATTTGACAAAGGCCTTTGACTCTGTCAATCATGAAGCCCTGTGGAAGGTGCTGGCCAGATTCGGCTGCCCTCCAAAATTTATTAAGGTCCTAAGGCTTCTCCATGATCAGATGACTGCCAGGGTTCTCTGTAATGGCCTTGAGACAGAAGCTTTCGTCGTCAAAACTGGGGTTAAGCAAGGATGCATTATTGCCCAAACCCTGTTCTCCGTCTATTTAGCAGTCATTTTGGTCCTTGTTAAAGATCACCTTCCCAATGGAGTTGACATTCAATACAGAATGGATGGGTGGCTCTTTAATCTTAGACGTCTCCACTCAAAGTCTAAAGTCTTCATGACGTCCATTACTGATCTTCAGTATGCTGATGACTGTGTCATCCTTGCTCACACTGAGAATGACCTTCAGTCCATACTGGATTTTCTTGCACAAGCTTACTGAAGCCTAGGACTCTCACTCAATATTGAGAAGACTAAAGTTTAGGGCTGTCAAGTGATTAAAAAAATTAATTGCGATTAAAAAAGTTAATCACGATTAATTGCACTGTTAATAATAGAATACCATTTATTTAAATGTTTTGGATGTTTTCTACATTTTCAAATATATTGATTTCAATTACAAAACAGAAAAAGTGTACAGTGTTCACTTTATATTTTTATTACAAATACTTGCACTGTAAAAAAACAAAAGAAATAGTATATTTAAATTCACCTAATACAAGTACTGTAGTGCAATCTCTTTATAATGAAAGTTGAACTTACAAATATAGAATTATGTACGAAAAATAACTGCACTCAAAAATGACATAATGTAAAACTTTAGAACCTACAAGTCCACTCAGTTCTACTTCTTCAGCCAATTGCTCAGATAAACAAGTTTGGTTACAACTTGCAAAAGATAATGCTGCCCACATCTTGTTTACAATGTCACCTGAAAGTGAGAACAGGCATTCGCATGGCACTGTTGTAGCCGGCATTGCAAGATATTTACGTGCCAGATGTGATAAAGATTCATATGTCCCTTCATGCTTCAGCCACCATTCCGGAAGACATGCGTCCATGCAGATGATGGTTCTGTTCAATAACGATCCAAAGCAGAGCAGACCGACACATGTTCATTTTCATCATCTGAGTCAGATGCCACCAGCAGAAGGCTGATTTCTTTTTTGGTGGTTCGGGTTCTGTAGTTTCCACATCGGAGTGTTGCTCTTTTAAGACACCTGAAAGCATTCTCCACAACTCGTCCCTCTCAAATTTTGGAAGGCACTTCAGATTCTTAAACCTTGGGTCGAGTGCTGTAGCTATCCTTCGAAATCTCACATTGGTACCTTCTTTGCATTTTGTCAAATCTGCTGTGAAAGTGTTCTTGAAATGAACATGTGCTGGGTCATCATCCGAGACTGCTATAACATGAAATATATGGCAGAATGCAGGTAAAACAGAACAGGAGACGTACAATTCTCCCTCAAGGAGTTCAGTCACAAGTTTAATTAACACTTTTTTTTTTTAATGAGCATCATCAGCATGGAAGCATGTCCTCTGGAGTGGTGGCCAAAGCATGAAGGGGCATATGAAGGTTTAGCATATCTGGCACTTAAATACCTTGCAACGCCAGCTACAAATGTGCAATGCGAATGCCTGTTCTCACTTTCATGTGACATTGTAAATAAGAACCAGTCAGCAGTATCTCCCATAAATATAAACAAACTTGTTTGTCTTAGCAGTTGGCTGAACAAGAAGTAGGACTGCATGGACTTGTAGGTTCTAAAGTTTTACATTGTTTTGTTTTTTGAGTGCAGTTATGTAATGAAAAAATCTACATTTGTAAGTCACGCTTTCACGATAAAGAGATTGCACTACAGTACTTGTATGAAGTGAATTGGAAAAATACTATTTATCATTTTTACAGTGAAAATATTTGTAATAAAATAAAGTGAACATTGTACACTTTGTATTCTGTGTTGTAATAGAAATCAGTATAGTTGAAAATGTAGAAAAACATCCAAAATATTTAATAAATATCAGTTGATATTCTATTGTTTAATAGTGTGATTAATTTTTTAATTACAATGAATTTTTTTTGAGTTAACTGCGATTAATCGACTGCCCTACTGAAGTGCTCTATCAACCTGCTTCAGGCCTTGCACATGACCCACCACAAATCACCATTGCGAATCAGACTTTGAACGCAGTTGAGCGCTTTTGCTACCTCGGTAGCCAACTTTCTCAAAATGCAAAAATCGACAGTGAGATCCAGCACAGGATCCAGTGTGCAAGGGCTTCCTTTGGGAAATTGCTCCAATGCATTTTCATGGACCGTGACCTACAGCAGGACACCAAGATCCAGGTCTATAAGACAACTGTTGTTCCTACACACCTCTATGGATGCGAAACCTGGGTGACCTATCGACAGCACCTCAAGAATCTGGAGCAGTACCACCAATGATGCCTCCGGAGTGACTTTGCATCAAGTGACAAGATCACTGCAGTAACGCCAGCATCTTCGCTGAAGCCAGTGTCACCAGCATTGAAGCAATGATCCTTATGCACCAACATTGTGTGCGGATGCCAGACTCTCGCCTCCCAAAACAAGTCCTCTACTCTCAGCTCACCCATGGTCAGAGATCCCATGGTGGTCAGAGGAAATGCTATAAAGACACACTGAAAGTGTATCTTAAGAAAACTGATGTAGACATCATAAGCTGGGAGGAGCAAGCCACCGACCAACCCCAATGGCACCATATCCTCCATCAGGCAGTGGTCCGCTTCAAGGAGAAGCACCTTGCCCTCGAAGCTGAAAAGAGAGAAAGAGAAGGAAGGAAAAAGAGAGAACTTTCTCCCAACAGGCAGTTGGCCTGCCACAAAATGTCTGTACCTACTGTAGTTCCAGGATCGGACTCCTGAGTCACCTCAGGACTCCTATGTAAATTCATGGTAGAGATCCTCCTTGAATTGAGGGATCACCAATCAATGAATCACTTAATGTGTGGCAAGCTGAGGTATAAATCTACAGCGGACTAGCTTGCTGTGCACTAACTGGCCATGTGGCTCCTGCTACCAGATGCTAAAAGTTCTGTTGTGCAACTTGTTCTCCTACAGCAGTAGATCTACGTGCGCTACGGATCTTTTCATGGAGTCAAGCTCCACTTGGCCAATTAGTGCACAGCAAGCTGGCAGATCACCAACTCTCCCCATGAGCATATCCTTATCCTGAACAATATTACTTCTATTCTTCCATTCCCTGAAGGCTGACCTCATAATAGCTTGGGCCAAATCCTACTCATAACCTCTGTTGCCTTAGGAGAAACACTGATGCAAAGTGGTGAACACAGCTATATGGCTTGCCACAACCTGTGGCTTAGGACTCTCAAACTGAATAAGAAGACCTTGTCATTTTCTGGGGATGCACACTTCTTTTTACTCATAGACGTCCATCCATTTCTGTAAACAGCTCAGATCTACTGGAACCCATGTGCAGCCTATGTTTGTTTACTCAAGTGCCTGCAAGTAGCCCACACGGTGTAGCATGTTGGATGCTCAAGTTCGAAACCTACAACTGTGATCTCTAGTAGTCTGTTACAAAAAAAAAAAAATCCCAAACAGCCCCACAAACCACCTTTCCCAACATCTTTCATCTCCAACAGCTACCAATTTAAGAGCCATGGAAACAGCAGAAGCTCATCCACACTTTTTTTCTCACTTATACCATCCTTAAAGTAAGGACAGATAAGAACTGCAATGTAAGAAATCTCATGACAAGCTGTCATTCCACTGGTGCAAGCCAAATAATGGAAATGCTTGTTTACAGGTCAAGGATATTAAATTCTAGAAATGCAAAAGATTCTGTTCTCCTCAATAGTCAACTTAAAATATAAACTTGAAGTCACAGATGAATGATTATAGGGTTAGGTGATAAGGCTAAAAGGGACCACTTGTGATTCATTTAATCTGACTACCTGCATAACAAGTCATTGGACTTTCCTGAATTAATTCCCATTTGAACTAGAGCATATTCTTTAGAGAAACATCTGATCGTGATTTAAAATTTTCTATAATGGAGAATCTATCAAAACACTTGAAGTTGTTTCAATGGTTAGTTAACCCCATTGTTAAAATTTTGTATCTTATTTCAAGTCTAAATTTGTCTTCCTGTAGGTACTTATAGACTCTGATCAAGTCACCCCTTTACCTTCTCTTTGATAAGATCAATAGATTGAGCTCCTTGGCCTGGCTCCACAAAGGGATGTAGGCGTTGCAACACTCAGTGTTGCGAGGCTTACCGTCTAGGCACCTAGAACACTAGGATCCACAAATTCTGCGTTCGGTGCCCAGGCTCCCTATGCAATGCATGGGGGAAAGAGAGGCACCTAAGAATGTGATCCCCAAAAGCGAGCAAGTTAGGTGGAGAGTTGTCTAAATTAGCTAATGGGAGATGCCGAGGCCAAGGGGGTGTCCTAAGCCCTGTGGCTCTCAGAGTTTGGTGCCTATGTCCAGGCTGCAGGGAGGCACCTATCTTTGCTAGTGATCCACACCCAGGAACCCCTCTCCTGAAGTCAGACAGCTTAGGCATCGAAGTAATTTCTTGTGAAAATGAGTTACACCATGAGGAGGAGGAGATGGTGGTGGTGCCTATCTTATAACTTTTATCCCAGGGGTTAGAGCACTCACCTCAGATGTGGGAGACCCAGCTTCAGATAATTAAGGGGAATAAAGGACTTGACAGGTGTCCTCAACTCCCAAGAGTTTGCTCTAACCACTGAGCCATGGGGTATTCTGGTATGGGGACCCCCCCCCCAATATCTTCTGTTGAAGCTGTTCCAGTTGAGGTCATTGATGGAAAATATTACATAGTGTAGTGCCAAGAACCAATTCCTGTGGGACCCCGCTAGAAACACACCCACGTCATGATGATTCCCGGTTTAGTTGCATTTTGAGACCTATCAGTCAGTTCTTAATCCATTTAATGTGTGCCATATTGATTTTGTACCATTCTAGTTTCTTAATCAAAATTATGTTATGCAGTACCAAGTCAAATGCCATACAGAAGTCTAAGTATATTACATCATATATAACCATTACTCCTTTATGATACAAAACTCAACTCCCTCCCTGCAGGACCAAACCACCCCTTTGATCTAGCCCATAAAGCCTATCTTTTTAAAATTAGTATTGTTAAACAAACAGTTCCTAAGAGAGAATTTTGTTCCTGTTAACATTTTGCTGCTTATGCCAACCTGCTGACTTTGGTAATAGAGCCACACTTTTGCTATCTACTGGAGGAAATCTCCTGGTGACCAGGAATTTGCTTACTCGGGTATAACTCCATTGTGCTTGGGGACCCAGCACACTAGAAAGCCATATAGGCCACTACTAGAACTGGAGTTAATGCACTGAGAATGGTGATTAGATTAAAAAGTGAGGAGAGACAAACAGAAGGCCATTTGCCTTCCTATTATGAACCCCAGTTAATTTTCATTTTGGGGTGTGGGGGAGGAGTGATGTGTAACATCCTGGAAAAATTTTCCCACCAAATTCCTGACCAGGATTTCAGAACAACTGAAAGAGAGACAAAGCCCCAAGAATCCATCACAAATGTTACACCAGGCCCAGTGTATTCCAGAACAGGATATTTGGAGTATAATAAGTATCGAGTAGCTAGTCATGCACTATAGCTATAATCAATAAGTAACTTCAATATAGTCATAATATTTTATATCAAGACACTCTTAGTACTGGGATACTGCACTACTGATGAAGATAAATGCAAGATCTCTGCAGACAGCAAAGTCTGTTATGAGGCTGTTCTGCATTCTAATGGTTGATTCTAAGTAATGTATTTTCTGACCTTGAGCTCTGCATTTATTTTTGAAGAAGCTTGAGAATACGTTTCAAATTATAGGAGGGATAGTTGTAATCTCCGTTTTCTTCCAAGTGCATTGCTTTCAATTCCCATCTGTCCTTTCAGACACCTCAACTATTATTTAGTCACAGAAGATGAATAACAGTAGTGTGAATTCTTCAGAATTGCAATACATGTTGTTCTGCTCCTTATTAATGCTCTGTTTTATTTACTATAACCTTGTAAACACTAAGATGAAATGGCATCCACATGGACTCTGTATTCAGTTTGAAAACTACACATGTGTGTTAACAGCCAGGGAGGGTTTAAAAAAAACAAAGTAAACTACTTTTGGGAAATGATGTCTGAAAATAATGGAAGGCTCCTACTCCTATTATTTGTACTTGGATGATCCCTTTGTTAGTTACTAGCTCTTTTCAAGATATAACCAAGTAATTCCTTTGTCAGAAATCTATATACTCTTATTGTGCTGCCTATGGTATGGTAACTTGTCTTTTTTAAATGATTTACTGAAAGTTATTAAGTATCAAAGTGGACAAAACAAAATAGATATCTTAATACTTGCCTCTGAGCCCAAACATAATTGGTAGTACAAAGGCTTTGGCATTAAATGGTCCCATCCTTCTACCACAAATTTGCTTTATTATTGAGGTACCATAGGCCAGTAAAGGTATTGTCGCTATTAAGGTGATGTGTTCAAGCATAGCTAGTGCTTCTCAGAATATCTTAATGTGTCTAATAAATACTCCACCTGTGTGAGGAGGATAACGTAAACATGGCAGATGAATATACATGATTTGCTACCAAAGTTGCATCCATGGTAACCATTTTAAGCAGCATGTCACAGATTAAGTTATGAGCTGCAGCACCACTTCAGGAGCTTGGGGAGAGAGTCCTTTGGGATGATGAAGGTTGGTGTGACTGCTGTGGTTGGTGTGACTGAAGTTTGGTGAGTGTCGCCCCCCCCGCCCTCCGCCTCTTTGGAATGCCAGGCACCCCCCTGGGGCAATCTGAGGGAAGAGTCTCTGCAGTCCAGAGCACAGGGACTCCAATTGCAAAAGGCTTTTTGTGTGCTGTCTCCCCCTTCTCCCACTACACATCTTCAGTGGCCTGTCTCAATCTGGTCCTCTTTCCCTCCACTTACCACAGTACTGACAACCTCAAGCAATCAAAAATCATGAGTCAGACCCCAAAACCATGAAATTGGCTTAAGAATCGTGCACATTTAAAGATAATACATTCTGGGTTCTCTTTATTTGTCTTCTGGTCTCTGACCCGGGTCACATGTTCAAGTTTTTATTCACTTTTTTTTAAATGAAAGCTGAGATTCTTTGCAATTGCTTGACTCCAGCAACTGGGGCTTTAAGAATAATACCATATATTGCAAGACACACAGTAAAATTGCTGATGTTGGTAATACCATCAAATTCCTTTGCCATTCCAGTTTTTAGAATGGAGATGCATTTCCACAGAGGTCAGTACATGTTTGTGTAGAGAATTAGGTGTACAATGGATAGAGATTATCTGTTAGACAGAAGGCACATGTGGTGGAATCTCTGATGTGCTTCATCCAGAGTCATAAAGAGTGAGTATGAGCCAGTGGGACAGCTCATTGGCTGGGCAAGAAATACGGTTCCCAGCAACAGTAGCAGAATTTCAATCCCTTTCTCTGGAATGGGTTTATTTCTTAAACCAAAACAGTTTTGGCCTCTTTCCTAGGGCCTATAGGCCTTAGCTAAGGACCAGATGATCAGCAGATCGCCTGATCCCTATTGGCAGCCCATCACCTGGGAGGCAGCTAATTAGTCACAGGAGGGGCTAAACCTACTCTTTTTAAAGACCCACCCTTCAAGTTTCAAGTGATTTACCACAGCTGTCAGCACAGAGTAACCTGTACGCCACACAACAAGGAGTTTTGAGCTCTATATACCACATTAGCATTCTTTTCCTGGCTTTTATGGATTGGGGTCTTGATGGCTTGGGCTTCTCTGAGGAATGAAGGTTTGGCTGTGTTTGAACCAGCTGAAATAGAGCATACAAGCCATGGAAATTCCTAGACTTATAGGAAATAGTCATCCAACATAGACCACAGCTGGATGCTTCAGAACTGACTGCTCTGAGTATGGGGCCTATCCCTTCCCCTACATTCATAAACACATTTGGTTCAACTGGAGTTTCCTTTGCCTGCTGCTGCTCCTGGGTATGCACTGCAGGGAATTCCACTCAGAAGTTGATATAGTTTTAAACAGTATTTGCTTCTGAGAAATTGAGGGGGAGACTATGGGCCTGATTCTGCTCTCACTTATACCAGTTTTACACCAGAGTAATGTTGTTGACTTCAGTGGAGTCGCTCCTGATTTACACCAATATAAGTGAAGGGAGGATTAGGCCCAATGTAAGTTTAACTTGTTCCCCCTATACCAGAGGCCTGGTTCTGAGCTTTTTCTTTCCTTCCTCTTCCCCCTTCATGGCTCCCTGGCCTCACCCAGGATCAGAGGAAGGAGATGAAATGCTGTTATGGTTGTCTCACCCCACCTTCCATCCAGAAGCACCCCTCTGCACATGGATATCTGGAGATGGGAGGGCTTCTTTCTGGTCACTCTCTGGCCCATGTCTGTGTTTTTTATGAAGGCATCTGAGAACTCTCCACAGCAGGAGCCATCTGGGTGTGCGTAAAGGAAGGCCAGGCTCATTAGTTGGCCCACTGTTCAGAATTGTTTCCCTGCTGAGACTTCATAAATATTACGGGAGCCAAACACTTTGCAGCCCCTATTGCTAGGAATGGCAAATGATCATATTAACTGTCCATCACTAATATTTTATGAAGTATTAAAATAAAATGAAAGTCAATATTTTAAAAATAGATGAACAGAATACATGATGCCTTCTTTGTGTGTTTTTTTTTGTTCACTAATTAATAGCTTGGAAAGTGATTAAATTTTGTTAATGTGAATTAGCAAGATTCTACTGTAATTTACTCCAAATCCAGTAATGTATACAAGTAGTTTAAATAGTTTGTTCTATAGCTATTACACTGAATTTGGCTACATTGAATTTCATTTGCCACCCCGTTGCCAGTTTTGTTACATCATCCAGGAGTTAGTTTTGTCCAATTTAAATAGTTTTGTGTTGTCAGCAGTTTTGCCACCTCATTATTCATCCTCTCTCCCCAGTCATTAACAAATATATGGGGCTAGAGGGAGGGGTGAAATTGATCCCAATACTGATCCTGTAGTACTCCTTGTGTCATCCCACTATTAACTTCTTTCCATACTGAGCACTGGCCATTTATCCCTGTCCTTTTCCCTTTCCCTTTAATCCATAACAAAGACTATCTCTTACCCCCCTAGTCACCAAGTTTCCTTAAAAGCCTCTTGTGAATGATATTATTGAATACCTTTTGAAATGTCTCTCTAAACGTACATCCACTGATTCTTTTTTCAATATTTTGTTAACTCTTTTAAATAAAATTTTAGCAGGTTTTGGAGGCACAATTTATCCTCATGGATAAGCATATCCGCTTATCTGCGGTGACTTGCAATTTACCCATACTGAATTTCTCTCTCTCTCATACTTATCTATTGTGGGTGTTTCATAATTACCTTCAATGATTTACTCAACTGTTTTTCCTGTTACTGAATTAAGCCTCTCTGATCTTCACTTCCCAGGGTCAGCCTTAAGAGCTATTTTAAAGATTGGTACAATGTTGGCCACCTTCCACTTATCCAGGAGAATGTCTGTTGTAATGATAAATTACATGTCTTTAGTGATAAATTATAGTATGCCAGCTATTGTGTTTCATTCTTTAGTTCCTTCAGAACCTCAGATAAATATAATCTGATCCTGTGATTGATTACAACTGAAATTCCTTAAGTTGTACCATCACTAATATTTTTAATAGCTCTTTATCCATTAGGGCTTCAGCATCACTAGCTGTAACTTGAGTAACTTCAGGGTAAAAATTCATCCCAACTTCCTGTAGTGAAGACAGCCAAATAAATCATTTAGCTTCATTGAAGTCTCTTTATGCTGTTTGCTTGCCCCCTTATCACTTAGCAGTGTAGCAGATCTGCTTACTGTAGCTAGCTTCCTATGTATGATTTACTTAAAAATTTTTCTTAAATTTCTTCTTCATATCTTTGACTTTTTGTTCTTTGTATGTCCTCTTAGCTTCCTTTTAATCTCTGTGTTAGATGTCTGCCAAATGTTCCATTCTATTAGGATTGCTGTAGCTGGGTTTCCATTTCTGAGGACCCAGATGAATTCCTGTACCTTGCCATTTAATCATACTGTTTTTTTCCTTCCTTTTTTGGTTTTTTTCCTGAAATATACAGACCTTCTTCTGTGACCCTTCTTTGAGAGACTTTTGTGAGATTTCCTTGTTGAAATTATAGATAATTTCCTAACTTTCCCTTTCATTCCAAATATTTTTTTCAGTTAAAGAAAAAAATCCTCCTTTGAAACATAGTGAGAAAATACTGCCTCTCAATATGACAGGTTTCAGAGTAACAGCCGTGTTAGTCTGTATTCGCAAAAAGAAAAGGAGTATTTGTGGCAGCTTAGAGATGAACCAATTTATTTGAGCATAAGCTTTGGTGAGCTACAGCTCACTTCATCGGATGCATACTGTGGAAAGTGTAGAAGATCTTTTTATATACACACAAAGCATGAAAACATACCTCCTCCCACCCCACTCTCCTGCTGGTAATAGCTTATCTAAAGTGACCACTCTCCTTACAATGTGTATGATAATCAAGGTGGGCCATTTCCAAGACAAATCCAGGGTTTAACAAGAACGTCTGGGCGGGGGGGGGGGGGGGGGGGGGGGGGCGCTAGGAAAAAACAAGGGGACATTGTAACATTGTAAGGAGAGTGATCACTTTAGATAAGCTATTACCAGCAGGAGAGTGGGGTGGGAGGAGGTATTTTTTCATGCTTTGTGTGTATATAAAAAGATCTTCTACACTTTCCACAGTATGCATCCGATGAAGTGAGCTGTAGCTCACGAAAGCTTATGCTCAAATAAATTGGTTAGTCTCTAAGGTGCCACAAGTACTCCTTTTCTTTTTGCCTCTCAATATGTAAACCTAACTATATAATGCCAGATTGTGATCCCCTTTACTCATATATTGGTAATACCATTAACTTCAATGGGACTACTCATTTAAATTAGGGGATCAAAATCTAGCTCATTTTGATCATTGCTACAGCATTGTAACCACACTAACTACTTCCTGAATCAATTACTTTCATTGTTGTGCTAATGGATTTTGTTCCACCTGATCCATCTCAGCACTATATCGCTTGTTTTGATCCAGAGGTCTATAGTATGCTTTCAATTTTGCATTTTTTTTTTTTTGGCTCTGGAATGTGTACAATAACAGATTTGTCAGTCTCGCTCTCTAAAAGGCTATCTACATTACTCATGAGATCTGACACTTTGTTCCTACTAGACATATTACCATAGGTTACTCATGGTCATCCTACACCCAGATATCTATATTCCTGAATTCCCAACCTCCACAACTGGCTTGCTTAGCACAGTTCAGTTCAACCTTCACGCTAAAAGACTTTCTTGCTGTCAGAAGAATGATCAGCTATACCATCTATTGCTGAAAGGGGTTTCCTTCTAAGGAAAATTACCCATTCATTCTTCCTTGATCTTTTTGCAATGTAATACTGGCTTTCTTACCCTGAGTAAGCCCGTTCCACTCTATCTGTACATCTTTCTGTTTCTTACTCATCTGTGGTTCAGCAACTCAAACGGTACTTAGTTTCTGAACATATGGCTGTATGGCAAGTAACCATGCATTGTGTATTCACTCTGTCACATCCATCCGCAGTCTTTTCATCCCTCACCCGAAGAAGAAGAAACTGCTATTTTTTAGATCTATAAATTATTTATTATTATTTATTATTTATTATTTATTATTTATTTATTATTTATTTATTTAGAGGTTGTGTTGTCTTTAGCTATTTAAGTTAGGGATGTGAAGAATACCCAGCTTCTATTTGAATTTGTACAGCAACCATCTGATATTGAAGATTGGGTAACAATACAGATATTGATTAGCCTTCTGTGCCATTACGATTCTAAGCCCCATGACTGAATATGCAGCACTGAAGCAGACAATCGGGTAGGTGTGAGAGTCTCCATTGGTTGGGACACAATAAGTAACAAGTAATATGTCATGGTTAGAGCTGGTTGAAAACAGGATGTAATTTTTGTGGAAATATTTCTCTTTAACTGAAATTTGAAATTTTGATACAAAGCATTCTCAACCTTTGACACTTTTTACTAGCTCTGCTCAGGGTCTAATGCTAAGAGCATGAAGCTGGGATCCAAGAACTCCCGGGATTTAGTTCTGATTCTGTCACTGATTTGCTGTGGGACTTTTGGGTAAGTCACTCGGGATCTTTTCCTAAGCTACTGGAGTCAATGACAGATGCTGGGTGCTCAGCGCTTTTGAAAATCAGTCCACTTATTTAAATGCCTAAATATAGACTGAAGAGCCTAACCATAGACATTTGTTTTTAAAATCGGGGCCACAATCTTCCTTGGTTTTGTTTTTCCCCCCTCTGTCTGAAAAAGGAGATTAATGGCTATCATGCTTGGTGGTAAACTCACTATTCTAGGTCGTGGAGTTTTGTGGTGATGTGGCTTTGAAAGCACAGCCAAGATAATACTATTTTTAAAATGCATAATGGATCTTTGTAATCTAGGATTGGTAGCTGATTAAGTTTAATACCAGTTTTTTGGTACTGGGGAGCAGAGCTGTGTCAGATCCAGAGGGACCAGAAAAGCAGCCCAGAGAAAGCAGACCCTGTCCTGGGAGCAGAGCTGCAGTCCCAAAGCCAGAGGCACAGCCCAGAGAGAGCAGACTTGCCCTGGGAACAGAGCTGCAGCAACCAGAGCCAGAGGGGCCAGAAAAGCAGTCCACGCAGCAGGTCAGTGTTGGGAGCAGAGTCACAGAAGCAGCCTGCAGAGCAGACCTGTCCTGGGAGCAGAGCTGCAGCAACCAGAGCTAGAGGGGCCAAAGAAGCAGCCCAGGGAGCTGGCGGCAGAGCAGCAGCAGCAGTGCAGAGACAGAGTGGTGGAGCTGGGGCTGGAGCAGTCCGTAGCTGGGTGCGGTGAGCAGCTGGGGAGACCGAGGGGGACCCTGGGCAGCAGGCCCAGCACAGAGAGACACCTCAGCCAAGAGGCTCTGCAGGCTTGGATCGTAACCCCAACAGGACAGGGGCGACACTGGGAAGAAGAGTCCTACCGCTTAGAGCCTGAGAGCGTGTGGCTACCACCAGAGCAAGTGTCCAACCCACAGCATCCCTGCAGCAAAGACAGGTCCTGAGAAGGCGGCCTGGGACTTACAAGGAACAGACTGTGAATTGCCCTGACATTCCAGAGACACTGTTTTTGATGTTCCCTGCCACAGAGCGGGTTGATGTTTCCTTTAACCTTTCCCATTTTTCCTTTATTCTTTTTAAAATTAATTATTGATTAAATAACTTGCATTTGCTTTAAATTGTATGTAATGGTCAGTGGGTCAGAGAAGTGCCCAGTGCAGAGAGAGAGTACCCTGTAGTGGAGACACCCTAGCCCCCCCAGGAATCGTTGGGGTTACGAGGACTCTGCCAGACAGAGTGGAAGGGGAGTCCTCAAGGGCAGGGAGGCCACTGGGTAAAGGAAGTGGGAGCGAGGACTCAGATCCTTTCGCTAGCCCACTTCACCGGGGTAGTACAGAAGCCAGGAAAGTTCCCCACAATAGCGGGTCTATTCCCCCGCTTACATAATCTAACAAATGTCTTAGGATCTACAAATTCTGCATATCAAGTTTGAAAAGCCTATTTGTTATCCAGAGCATAACAGATCCTGTGATATGTTCTTTTCCAATGTTGCAGAAGTAATTAGACCACAGCAGAAAGTGTTAAATTTCAGCCTTTGAGTTATGTGAGGTCAAAACCACATTTTAAACCTTTTTTTTTTTTCTTGTATAATACAAGAGCCAAAATCTGGCTCTGCTAAATTGCCACACAAATGGATGCATACCATTGCTGCAAAACTAGCTTTAATGTGTACTCTGTGTATTCTGGAGAGCCACAGCCCTCTACACAGATTATTTTTGTCAGGCATAATCTGCATGAGGTCTTGAAGACTCTGTGTTAGGGTTTGTACATATTCTGGGGGGAAAATGGACCCCTGACTACGTGTCTTTGCCACTCTTTGGCTCCAAATAAGGAAGGGCTAGAGAATGAACTGTTGCAAGGTTTGTATGGGATCCAAAATTGGGGTGTGATCCAAAGTCAAGTGGAGTCTTTCAGTTAAATTAATGGGCTTTTCAGTTCATAGATTCATAAACGTTAAGGCCAGAAAGGACATGCCAAAGGCAGTGGAAGCTCATTTTTGAATGTTGGGCGGCAGAGTGGAGGTTCTCTGCCAGGGGAGCAGGAGGAGTCAGAGTTAGGGTAGAGGGGAGGTTGGGTGGGTACTCAGCATGGGAAGTGAGAGGAGCTACTGAGACTCTGCAGGGGTGGGGTTAGGTGTGTTTCACTACATGCTCCTGGGCTCACAGCAACTGTTCCAGCCCTCTGGGGCCTGCTCTTGCCTCCCCTTCTCACTTCACATGTGTTTGTGCAGTTTAGAGGGAACTGCATGCAGGGGAAGAAACACAGATCAGCCCCCACAATGTTTCCACTGTATGGGCACTAGCCCCCACTGCTCCCCCGGTTCTGCCACCCCTGGCACAGTCTTCAGAATTTCACCCAACAATTTCTGCTTCAAGCCATAACTTCTAGTTGACCTAGAGTATATCTTTTAGAAAGACGTTCAGTCTTGCTATCAAATCTTCGAGCAGTGAAGAATCCATCACATCCTTAGGTAAGTTGTTCCAATGGTTAATTCCTCACTGTTAAAAAAAATTGTGCCTTATTTCCAGCCTGAATTTGTCTTGCTTCTGTTTCCAGACATTAGATCCTGTAATGCCTTTGTCTGCTAGATTAAAGAACTCTCTACTGTCAGAAATCTTCTCCCCATATGGGTACTGCAGACAATGATTGAGTTCCCTCATTGGATCAGGAAGTTGGAGTAGAAAAATGTCACCTGCCTTCTATTATTGACTTAACCACCAGACCATATTTGGCTCCAAGAATGATCATATAGATTTTTTTTTCCTTAAGTACAAAATGTTAAATACATCCCAGCAGAGTAGATATTTTATATACCAAGGTTATAATACCATGGGAAACATTTAGGATAGAAATGCTGACTCCTCTTTAACTATAATGTTTCAGACAGCAAAATTATAATACAGTAGAACAGATGTATACTTTCATTAAGTTAATTTTCTAGATAGGTTTTTACAGTGTGCTCGTCACCATAGTATCTGAGTGCCTATTCCTTCTGCAAGTGTTATTTTGAAACGAAGTCTGGACTTTGAAAATGTTAACAAAACTGAAATAATTAAATCCTGATCATAAACCTGTTTGAACCATCCCTGTTTGGTACAGTTGTACATATGGAGTATAATGTCAAATCTCCTAACTAGATACAGTAGCTGACCTTTTCTAAAAATAGAAATTTTAGGCACCATAATGTGTAAACTTTACCAGCAGGATGGCCTTTCTACTGTATCTATCAAATGTAGCCTGGCTAAGTTTGCTTTAAGAAAATAAAGCACAGTGGAATGGAGCAAGCTAGGTTAGTATGGTCACCTTTCACCTCTGGAGATCAGGGTTCAAATCTGAGGAAAAATAAAACCTAGCCTGAACCTTCAGCCTTTCCCTATTGGCCCTGAATCAAACAAGAACCTATGTAAATACATCCTGAAAATATCTTCATCTCCCCCTTTTAGTTTTTAAATTACCCCAGTTCTGCTTTCTATATTCTGATGAATCCACCTGTGCTGATTTAGGAACTCCCATGTATCTATTCCCACATGCTTCTTTTTCCACCTGTGACTATACCAAGCTCTAAATTTAGGCTGTAGCATGTGTCATGTCCCAAAATGAGGGACACACAAAAAAGTTAGGAAGCTTAAAGAGATGTGAGATTTATTCATTTGCTGTAAATATCTATAATTGGAGTTTCATGAATCTTTATTTCTGATATAAATAATTTTCCATGTTAAAAGTGAAGGTAAATGTGTGTGGAACGTAGGTAACTTTAGAACTAAAATAAGAAATGCCCCTCAAGTTGATGTACATTTGAGAGGTGTGCCTCTGATGCCTAACAGACCTTCTAACAGGGCTGATGTCTCAAATCTTAGCCAGTCTGACAGTCTCTGCTGGGCCCAGGCCAAGAGCTCTGTTTAAATCTTGAGTTCTCTGGGGCTTCCCTGGTCAAAGCCACACAATGCATTCTTGAGGAGGGAACCCTGCTGCATGCAAGATTGAAATCTAGCTGCCAGCCTTGACCCAGCAGAGACTGAGAGTCTGACACCTTGCAAAGGAATATCAGCAAAAGTGTGTGTGTGTGTGTGTGTGTGTGTGTGTGAGGTTGTTAAAGAGCACGAAGCAGTTGGGGAGTTAGGAAGAAAAGGATGTCTGAGGGAAAATTGAGAGTGATACAAGGAAATGCATGCAACTAGGGTACTATAGGGGTGGTGAGAGGAAGCCAACTGATTGTACATATATGTACAAATATAGGTAGGAGAGAGGGTGCCAAAGGTTTATGGATCAATCTGATCGGGAAGTTGGAGGGAGGCATAGTGAAGAAGACCTCACAAAGAGTGGATAAGCATCTAAACATTTTGAGGCTAATCCAAACAGAACAGAAGAGCACCTGTGATTTTGCTCCTCTCTAGCTGAAACCCTGGTTTAGAAAACAAGTGAAAATGGGTTTGGTGGTTTCACCTTAGTCCCATATGACATTTTTCCACATCGCAAAACATTCTCACAATTTGCACATGTGGCAGTTTCTGTGCAGGGGACTTGGGGGAGTCCTCAGCTATAATAGCAGAGGTAGTAAAGGTCCAGATTGAGATGTATGAGAAGAAGCTCCCAGAGCACAATCCATCTGCCGTTTCCTTAACTTGATCCCATAAAGACCCTCACCTTCAGCAGCATCAAATTCACACCAAATTAAAAAACTGCTGCTCTTTGACAATAGACTACGTGCCACATTCCACTTCAAACTATGTAGTATCATGTTTTACAGATCCTTTTCTGTATAAATGCTGCATTAAAACATTCCAGTTTACAGTGTTGAATACACAACTGTGTATGCTTTGCAACATTAGAGGCACAGTTTCTTAGCTTGCACTTTTTTTTAAGAATCTAAGGCATATCACTGTTTTATAAGTAGGTCAGTGAAAACTCTACATATTTCTTAAACTCATATGGACTCTCCAGGTTTGGGGTAGGAATACGTGGCTGTAATTACAGTGAATAAAATATTTGTTTTTCTTTAAAAATAGACTCAGTTGAGCTGCTTTCCTACTAAAATGTAGTGCTTTCCTAATGCAATGTTGTCATCTGCATGCTTTGAGCTTTTTTCAATTCATCTTATTAGTATATCACAATTAATGAGTTCCTTTTTGCAGTGAAGTTGTTCATGAGTCTGATGCTTGTAAAGTTTCTCTAACTTTAATTTTTCATGCAAACTGAGAACTTAAAACACATTTCATGGTCTGTTTATTTCTCAGTACATTCTAAAAAATTCTAGATCTAATAGTTACTGGTCAATATTTATCTTGACATTTTCCTTTATCCAGAAGGCCTCATAAAAAGGCAACATTAACTTGCCAGAAATCTGTCCTCAATTAGTCATGTTACAGAGCACCCATTTTAGTGTAAGTTAGGCTGAATTACTCCCCTCCATCTCTGCCAACTGGAGGGGAAGAAAGTAGAAGAGCTGGATCTGTGACATGATTCTATTAGTGCTTGTGGAAGTGCTACCATAGGAGCTCTGCAGATGTAGGCCTCTGTGGGTTGCGTGGGAGCATGGCACGGGTAATAGGTATTCTCTTCACCATCAACACTTCTGTGGTGGTCTTCTCAGTAAGGTACAGAGAGCATGTGCAAACTGTCACAGCTCACAATTTACACCATCTGGGAATCTGTCCCCTTGTATTCAACACTTTTTAAAAATTATTTTCATTTAAACATAGTAGAGCACAGTGTCCAGAGTGGGCTGTCTGTAGTTTCCAGCAGTCTGGTCTAGAGCCCACCTTCCAAGATGGATGATGACTTTTAGTCTCTGTAGCCACATCCTTACTCCACACACAGTCTTTACCCAGCTCATGGGTCCAACTGGCTCAAGATAGCACTTACTGAATCAGCATTCCCTTGAATGGCTTCTCCTCTCCTCCATGACCTCTTCTTTGTGAGGACTAGGAGAGGGAGTTCTGGTGGCAACAACTGGGAGGTGCACTGATATGGGACTGTAGAGCCAGTGTGAAGGCACATGGCCTCTCACTGGTGGCCCTGATCTCTTATAGATCCCTGAGTTATGCAAAGCATTATGGTCAGCATGTTACGAGTGCTGAACCCCCCCTGCTCCTTCTGCAGTAGGTCAAATTATGTTTCTTTTCCCCTTCCTTAACAGAAGGAAGAGGAAACTGTGTATACGCAAACTCAGGAAAGTTTCCAGTCACCTACTCTGGGACAACCTTCATGAAGAGCATCTTAGGTACTTACACCGTGTCCATTACTGTGGTATCAGAGTGCTTTCTTCATGAGAGCTATTCCAGGCTATTCTTAATGGGTTGACAATCTGGAAAGGGTTTAGCAAAGAGAAGGATTTTACGTATACTTCAGTTTTAGGCATGTTGGCTTGATCAGACCTAGCAAGGTTGTGTCTACCAAAGCTGGAAATTGCATCTCTGACTCCCATGCAGACATATCCTAAGAGAAGGTAAAGGGGTGACTTGATCACAGTTTAGAAGTACCTGCACAAGGAAAAAATATTTGATAATGGGATCTTCAGTATAGCAGCAAACGTATACCAAGAACCAATGGCTGGAAGTTAAAACTAGACAAATTCAGACTGGAAATAAAGTATGCATTTTTAACAGTGAGGGTAATTAACCACTGGAACAATTTACCAAGAGTTGTGGTTGATTCTCCATCATTGGCAATTTTTAAAATCAGTACTGGATGTTTTTGTAAAAGATAGGCTCTAGTTGAAACAGAAGTTATTTCAGGGAGGTTCTATGGCCTATGTTTTACAGGAGGGCAGACTAGATGATCACAGTGGTTTCTTCGGGCTTTAGAATCTCTGTATATTCAGAAAACCTATTTACTCAGGCTTCATGGAAGAAGAGTGGATTTCCCTTGAGGTCGGCAGTTCTCATTACTTTACTTTTTTTCACTGCTTTGGATCTGATCTCAATGGGAGTTCTGCCATTGACTTCCATGGTGACCTTTGAGCAAAAGGGAAACCCCCAGATACTCTTGGGTGCTATTTTGTGATTGATAAAAGGCTGGTATTTTAGGCACAAAAAAAAAGTCACAAGATGACTGTAAAATACCATACACATGAATGTGACATTTGCAGCAATCATAAAATAGTGGTAAATTTCTAAGATTTGATAAACTAATATTTTGTACTTTTTTTTTCTTTCACTGATAATTTTACACAGGCAAATAACTGTTCGTACCCCCACTTAGAGATGTGGCAACAAAGGTGTGGAAATGTAAATATCTTGCACAAGGGAAGTTTGTTTCAGAGCTGGAAACAGAACCTTTGTATGAGTTTAAGGTTCATCCTTCTACAGGCAGTGGCCAACAGAAACCCTGTTGTCACAAGTTGCAGCCCTCATCACCAGACTGGCGCCTCTTCCTGGTCGTGCTGGGGATTAGCCTGAGGCTGACACCCACGTCCATGAGCTGCGCACCAGCATTCTCTCTGCTCCTGCCTATGGCCCCTCTCTCAGCTCCCAGAACTTCAGTGTCCTCTTTGCAACTCAATTCTCCAGCTAGGTCATCATCTGTGTTTCCCCTTGCCAGGTGGGGGGTGTATCTTTGTCCAACAGTCCAGCCACTTCCCCAGTGGCAAGTGAGGGAAGGGGGCCAGGCCCGCCCACTACTCTGGGCCCCAATCCAGGGACCCTGTCAATAGCAGCCTTCTGCTGCTTCTCTGTAACCCCTGTCAATGCTGCTATATTTCCCTGGGCCACTTCACCCTCACCTCAAGGCACTCAGCTGCTCAGTTCCAGCAGCCAACCACTTCCTGTCCAAGGTGCTTATGGTTCTCTCTGCCCTCTAACTGACCTACTCTGCCCTGCAGGTCCCTTTTATGTGAGCTTGCCAGGCCCGGATTGGTTGCTTCCTGCAACTCCTCCATGATTGGCTGTGCTTCACGCAGATTCTTTGGGCTGTTCGGAGGACTCACCTCCATTGCTTCTTCTGGGGCAGGGCATGATTAACCCCTCTGTGGCTCTGTGGGGTAGGCACTCCATCATACCTATTTTCATGATTTTCAAAATGTCCTCTCTAAAAATCTTCCATTTTCCTACAAAAATGCCCAATAGGCAAACTTAATTTTCACCCATTCTTAAGAGTAAAAAATATTTTTGGTAGTTATTAGACAAAATAGATGTGGGCTGTCCCGTTTCTCATCTCAATTCAGTGAAATAGTGTGTGGAAGTTTTGTTGGGGGAGCATATGTAATATACTCATCTGTAATATTACACTGGCAATCCAGTTTGGATTCCAGTTTACCCCTTACACTGAAAGATCACTGCACTAGCTGATGTGCCACTTCATATGTAAGTTTTATTTAATTACTGGAGATGTCTGATTTTTATTATTATTATTTGTGCTAAAAGATCAATTCGAGACTTCCCCGAGCCTAGAAAATGATATATTGGAATAGCACTTAGGGTTCTTACTTTAATATTTTGACACTGATTCCCAACAAGAACATGAAGATAAAGTGGTAAAGCAGCATCACTATCAAACAGTAAGTGGTACAAGGGCTTATTAAAAGATCAGCAGCCCCCGTCCAATGGGGAAATGACAGTTTGTTACTCACCAGCATTCTCACACCTCGGAGGCTTTTCAATAGGTTGTTTTAACAGGAAAGTTCCACGCGATTTTCCCTGGAGGCATGTGGCGTATATGCCTCACCCCCTCTGTAACCTGAGGCAGAGGGATGCTGAGCCCACCGCCCACTCCCCCCCCCGCCCCCAGTGTCCCTCTGATACTGCAGCAGCCCTCCTCCGAAGCGGCTTCGCTTCTCTGGAAGGGTTCCCATTAAAAATGTTCAAATGGACTTTTCTGAATCTTGCAAGCTGTCATAGGAAGGGCATGTCAGCGCCTCACCCATCCTGCCCGTCATACAGGATGAACCCGCACTTTCTTTCTCAGGGCTCGCACTCACACCCCCATGCCACCTGCTATTTCCAGAGCCCCCAGGAAGTTGAAATCCCACTCTTCCTGCAGGCAGGGCTGCCTGCCACCTTGCCCTTAGCTAGAGGCCCAGTGGGATGGGCACGGGAAAGCTGGGCCCTGCCCTACACACCATGGTCCAGGGGCTAGAGGGGCCCACACAGGCTCCCCCTTAATGAGGTGCATGGAGATCATCCCGATGTTCCCTATATTGTTGGGATCCCTCATCCCACATCACTTCCCCTTAGCTCCTTGGCCAGTGAGTTGCACAGTGGGGAGCTGGGGAGGGTGCTGTGGACCCCCCAATCCCTTGGCCCATTAGCCCCTAGGTGGGGGGTGTGTGCTGAGGGGTAATTGGGGCTCCCCATCCCTCTGCCCATTAGCTGCTAGGTTGGGGGGGGTATTCTGAGGGGTAACTGAGGCTCCCATCCGTCTGCCCATTAGCCCCTCTCTGATGATGAGAGCTGGGGCTCCCAGCCCTTGGACAGGGGGAATCCTGTCCTGCTAAGGGGGTGGGTGGGGCAGCTGGGAGGGCCCCCATCTAAGGCAGCACCCCGGAAGACTGGGCCTCCCCGCTGTAACCCAGCACGGTACTTGGAGGTGCCGAGACGCCGGGCGGGAGGAGCGAGAGGAGGCGGGCGTTGTTGGACAGCCCCCATTGCCTGCAGCTATTGGCCCCAGGCCGCCCCCTGCCCCACGAGTGTCCCCCCTCCGAGCTCGGGGAGGAGACTGGAGCTCCAGCGGGAGCCCGCGAGGGGGAGGCGGCGGCGCCAGCTGCTCCTGAGCCCGGGAGCTGCGCTTGGTAACGGCGGGGAGGCTTGGCGACAGAGCCCGGGGGAGCAAGGGCCACGGGAGCGTCTCATCCTCCTCCCCCGCCCCAGAGGAGCAATTTATTCTCTCGCAGCCCGCTAGGCTCTCCATTGTCTCTGCCCGGCGGCGGGACCGGGCTGCGCTCCTCACTCCGCCGGCTCGCTCCATTGGTCGGCTGCGGCTGGCTTGTGTGCTCGGGCGTCGGCACCTGGCTCGTGGGGCGCGGAGGCTCCGGGCTGGGGCGGCGGCTGCTCCGCGTTCAGGAATGATGTGCGCAGCGGGGAGGCTAAGTGGCTCGCTCGCCTGTTGGGTCCGAGCTTTCTATTGACAGAGGAGGCGGCTCGGGTGCGCGGCTCTGAGATTTTGCTCCCCACAGCTTTCAAAGGGGCGGTGGGGATATGGACTGACTAGCTCTGTACCATGGAGTCCGCGAGTTGGTTAAGCACCTTCTGCTTTCTCTTCTGTGTGAGACCAGGTAAGTGGACGCCCAGAATTTTGAAAAGCAGCATGAAGAAAGCGAGAGATTGAGGGAGGAAAAACCAGCCAACCTCCCCCGCCCCCCATCTCCCAAATCCCACAGCTCGCCCCAAAATCTGGGAAGAGACAGATGGAATAAGCCAGGGCGATCTCTCTCTTCACAGCAGTCTGGGAGGGGGACTCGCATGAATTTTCTGGCGGAAACTCGTGTGGCTTTTTGAGTCAAAATGGAACTTCATGGCGAGATGTATGTTAAAGTAGGTCATGCCAGTCGGGCAGAGTGCTTGTCTCTCCCAGGCGCTGCTGATGACAGGTACTAGGCTGAGAAGGAGCTAGGGGATTAGTCGACTTTGTTCTCTTTGTTGTTTCTTCACGCTGTCGAAAAGTTAAATGCTCGGCAAATGGAGTAACTAATCATTTCTGGGTCAGTTTTAGGGTTTGGTGTGGACCCCTCGCTGCAGATTGACGTGCTGTCAGAATTGCAGCTGGGAAATTCCATAGCCGGAGTGCTGCAGGTCCAAGGGCTGCACAATGGGAGCAGAGCATTTCTCTTCCAAGGTATCGAGCATCTTTCCTATACTCCAGGCTGGGGTCAACCAAGGCCATTTGAATAATTTCTGAACTTGCCGGCAAATGTGTTTGACTGAACTTTTGCATTAGCTTGATGGCTGACACTATTCCTGAGGGATGATGCACAGATGATCCATTTTTAACAGCAAGGTTGCGTCCTGCTCTTTAAGCGTCATGTTTTTTTTCCCCCTCTCCCTGCCTACTTTTCTTTCACTCTCTTGCCCATTTTTTTTTGATTGATGGAAACTTAATTAATGTACAGCAGGGACAATGATGGCAGATGGCTTATTTTGTGAGTCGTGGGGAGCAATGAATAATAACAACACACTCTTCTGAGCTGGAGGCAATTGATTTAGCTGGAAAACGCTAAACTAAGCTCCAGTTCTAGCTAAGAAAATACTCACTGAAAGTTTTATGTGAATAGACCAAAATGCTGAAATGAACTGTCCAGAGACTTGAGGCATGGGGCTAAAAACGTGAATATTTGCAGGGAACAAAAGAGTCCCTTCTGAACTGTAATGTTGCACCCATTATATGAGAGAAAGAGTGAATGAATTTTGGCCATGTCTTAAAACATCTGATTATTTCTCATGCCAGCCAAAGGACAGAAGCAGTAGTCTTGTCACTGTTTGAATAAATAAATTTCAGGTCTTAATTCCAAAATAATAAAACCCTCGTATAATCTAGGTCTCATTCTTAATGAAATAATAATGATAAAAAGATCATTTGAACTCATTGGGTTGGGTTATTTTGTCTGTACCTGTTAATTTTCAAATTAAAAGTTTAATTATAATTTTAAAATGTCATGGGATTTTAAATCAAGCTGCTGACAAGAATTAAATTCCGAGGAAAAGAAATTGCAGGCTTCATTAAAAAAAAAATCCTGAAAGGTGGATGTTTGAAAGTAGATCTGTCATCTGAAAGCAGCTACAATGTGCTTTTTAAATGTGGCTAAACAGGAGCAGGGAAGATGGTTCAACCTATGGAGTGAGAATAAAGCCCTGCATCACTCTGCAGTTTTAAAACAGAGAGGATTGATTGTTCACATCATTTGTTGGGTAGGAGTTTTTACTCTGTTCTGAAATGATTTCTGGTGCAACAGGCAAGAGGTAGTGCTACCCAGAGAGAGCAGTTGTAATTTGAGAGAGGTATAATGTGGGAATAGAAATTCTTTGTCACTTTTGCATTAATGATCCAAAAGCGAATAGTCACTAAAGGTCCTTTTAAAGGGGAATCTCCATAGTGGTGTGTTTCCCTGCTACAGCCAGCATGTGTCACTATGATCATTAACATTGAAGCATCGGCATATGCCTTCAAAAAGGAGCCAATTGACACATGCTGTATTTAAACAGAAATGGGCTCATTATTTCAGAGCTTCGACTTCTACAAGAATGGATAATTCTTAGAATAGCAACACGTTTGTGTGGCTCTGTAGTTTGAGTTCCAAAATAGTTTAAATGTATACCTAGTTGTTCCAGTTTAAGGCCCCATGCTGTTTTTATTGGGGGGGGGGGGAGTCAAAACTCACATTAACTTCAATGGACTATTCTTGAAAATGACCAGTCCCATTACCATTTTATTGTATATTTCTCTAGTGTTGACTTAAAAATCACTGGAGGTTTTTTAACTACTGCCTTTCTCCTTGTGTAACTGCTGTGTCGTTCTCGGATGCATTGCCAATCTAATCAGATACAATGCTTCTGTTAAAGGTCAAGGACCTCAAACAAATGGAACTGATAGGACCTTAAACTCTCAGGCCTTTTTTTATTGTGGTTCTTCTCCCTGGTCCCCTTATTATATCTAATAAAAATACTTTTGTCTAAAGTGGTTGCTGAGGGCACTCAGCATCTCTTGGGAAGCCTTCCTCACATTGCAGGATTGGATGCTTTTCTCCTATTGCTATATGGCTAAATGACTGATTTCTTACAATAAAGACAGTCTTCTCTGGATGGACAGACTTGTATTTTTCTTACTTGCATTTAGGAATATAGGCATTGCCATACTGTATCAGACCAGTGCTCTATTTAATCATTTTCATTCTGGTCTTCCACAATAAAGCACCGGGCGAACGAGACCATCTTTACTTCCTGTATATGAATTTGCTGAATGCAAAATTATTGATTTTATTTTTCCTCACCCTTGCCAGGGCTGTAGTCAGAGACATAAATCCTTAGTCATATTCTGAAAGAACCAGATAACAGAAGTAGTTGAAATGAACAGACCGGAGATATCCTGGATTCTTTACTAGCTCTGTGGGGTCTCTCTTCCCTCTCTTCTCTTCATATAGCTTAACTACATGAGATTTTGCGATTTTTTTTTTTCTATCAAGAGTGTCTTTGGGCTACACCCTCAGCTGGTGTAAATCAATGTGGCTTCTATTGATTATTTGTTAATTGTGTTGCTCTTCCCATGGAAGTTCTTGGCGAAATTGAATGGGAGCAGAATTAGGCCCCTAATTCAATCCTATTCACAACAAATATTCTTGATACAGCTATTTAAAAAGCATAAAAGAACTGAATGCAGAATGTATCATTATCTTTAAACATTTCAGAACAGTGGAGGCATGAACAGCTAACCGTCACAGGACAATTAAAGAAACAAAAGGGAGAAGTGAATGTAAAATAGTGGTCTCTCTCCTGCAGTCCTTACCTGGAGAAAAAGTCATTTTGATGTAAGTGGGAGTTTTGCCTGAGAAGAGACTGCAGAATTGGGTCTTGTACCATTTTGTAACACTGGATTTTTTTTTTGCCTAATTAGGTATTCAGATAAAATTGTCCTTTCAGAATTAATTCTCATAGGAACCTATATTCCCAGGAGATATAATTAACTAATGGGTTATGAATTTAGTTTCACTCTTTCATGGTTCCTTCAGTAGAATCTAGATTGCTTCATACGCAGTTTCAGGTTCAAAAATAATTTGACATTCCAAAGTCACAGCCACTAAGACCCTCTTATTCTGTGTCAGACTGATCCTGCACTATTAAAGTCATTGGTACTTTTGCCATTGACTTCAAAAGGATCAAGATCAAGCACTATGTAGCTACAAGGGTTTCCATCACTGCAGAGATGTAATTGCACCATAATTGTAAGTACTTCAGTGTTGCTGATGGAAGAACACATTTTTAAATAGAAAATGGGGGGAAGTCGTCTTCTAAAAAGGATGATGTTGCTAAATATGGATATATACCAGTCACCAAGCAACCACAAACACAAGTATGGCAAGAACTCTTTTAGAGAAACTGTCCGAATCTTGTAAACCTCGGGATTTCATACAGATTGACTTGAAAGGCCCACAACCAAAACACCAACTGGAAATCAGTATTTGCTGGTTATGTATGACACCTCGAAGTATATGGTGGTGCTAGGGTGACCAGATGTTCCGATTTTACAGGGACAGTCCCAATTTTTGGGTCTTTTTCTTATATAGGCTCCTACTACCCCCCCACCCCCTATCCCGATTTTTCACACTTGCTGTCTGGTTACCCTAGGTGGTGCAGTCACTGAAGGATAAAAGGACTGAGATTATTACGGCTGCACTGAGGAAACATGTAGTATTGCAGTTCAGCCCACCAAGTTGCACCTGGTATAAAGGAGTCACCCTGAGGTTGGGAATTAACAGTCATACCTTTAAGGAAACTCCACTGTCTGTTTTCACAATTGTAACCACAGGGATGTGCTGGCTACCGCTTCCTGCAGCTCCCATTGGCTGGCAATGGGGAACTGTGGCCACTGGGAGGTGTGGAGAGCCGGCTCTGCGGACGGTAAATGTAAACAAAATGTCTCGCGGCCCGCCTTTGGATTACCCTGATGGGACCACGTGCCAAAGGTTGCTGACACCTGTGCTAAACTAAGGGACCATTCAAGGTGAAGTGGCCTGTTAACACCCCTGTAGTCACAGGACAAAAAGGGGGGTTAGTGAGTTACAGATTGTTGTAATAAACCATAAATCCAATGCCTTTATAAAGACAATGATTTTTAGTGTCTAGCTAAGGTATGAATTTTAAGCTCCCAGGCTCCTTTTTTGAAAGTGTTATGCAGGTTTCCTTTGAGAATGAGGGCTGATAGATCAGATATAGAGTGATCACTTTGTGAAAAGTGTTCACCCACAAGTGATAGGATGTTTTTTTCTCTTATCATATTCCTGAGTGAGTTAATTCAAGAGCTTAGTGATTGGTTTCACCCACATAGTTGTTGTTGTGGCATTTAGTGCACAAATGTTTGCATGACAGTGTATAAGATCCATGATCCACACTAGGAATCTGCTGGTAAAAGGCTTTGACATCACCAACTAAAACACTAAGTACTATGACAGGTTTCAGAGTAACAGCCGTGTTAGTCTGTATTCGCAAAAAGAAAAGGAGTACTTGTGGCACCTTAGAGACTAACCGATTTATTTGAGCATAAGCTTTCGTGAGTTACAGCTCACTTCATAAGTACTATGCTGTTTTCTTATCAGTGCACGTGATCACAGTGATCGTTAGCTCAAAGTCTATCAAGTACTTGCGGATTCCAGTCTCATCTGCATGACCAGTAAATTGCTTCTCAGGCAAAAGTGCTTTTGCCATGTTGAAGTATCAGTTGTTATACTTGCTTATAGCAACCAAAGGACATATTTGGACACTGCAAGGAACAACTCTGGTACCCCAGGCAGGACTATATACAGACTATGTTTCTCAGGAGTATGAAAAATCCACACCCTTGAACTACATAATGACAGGTTTCAGAGTAACAGCCGTGTTAGTCTGTATTCGCAAAAAGAAAAGGAGTACTAGTGGCACCTTAGAGACTAACCGATTTATTTGAGCATAAGCTTTCGTGAGCTACAGCTCCGATGAAGTGAGCTGTAGATCACGAAAGCTTATGCTCAAATAAATTGGTTAGTCTCTAAGGTGCCACAAATACTCCTTTTCTTTTTATGACTGCAAGAGTATTTGTTGCATTTTGAACTGCCCTTCTTTATTTCAGGAGTTTCATGGACAACTACAGCATGGATTAGAGACTAATGAAAAGTTTGAACATTATTGGTTTGATCCTGCCAAATGCTGATCTTGTCAGAGTCCAGTAAAATATTTACACACGTATATAATCCCATTTAAATAAATTGTTTAACTGCTAATAGAAAATTGTGTTCTCAGATTTTAGCACCAAAATAAGGACAGTAGGTGTAACTTAGTTTCTTTAAACCACTACTGTGAGTAATACTTTTGTATCATTCTGTCTCTGAAGTTAAGGCTCTGTATCTTTTATACTCTGGTGGTGTCCAAAAGCCCCAGTCCCTTTGATCTGGGTGCTGCACAAACACAAATGATCAGACAGTCCATCATGAACTCCTCTTGCATCAAGTTACAGGAGACGTAGAGTGGGTGAACAGATCATTCTACAGCATGTAAAAATAGGCATATAAAAAAGAGTATCAAGGAATGGTGCTGCATGATGTTTGTGTTATTATTGGATGGAAGTCTAAGGAAAGTATATATCCATCAAAGGAAAGAGAAAATAAGAGGACTGACAGAAAAGTGTAGTCAGACAGTTAATAAATACTGGAATATTTTTGGCTGTAGTGACTTTACATAAGATAAATGTAAAAAGAATATGAAAGAGTAGAGACTTGTCTATGCTACAGGGGAATTTCCACCTAAGCTACGCAATTTGAGTTACATGAATAGCGTAACTCAAATCGACGTAGCTTAGATCTACTTACCGCGGGGTTCAAACTATGTGATGTCGACAGGAGACGCTCTCCCGTCGACTCCCCCTACTTTTCTTGATCTGGTGGAGTACAGGAGTCGATGGGAGAGCAATCTGCAATTGATTTAGTGGGTCTTCACTGGACCCACTAAATCGACTGCCGATGCATCGATCGCCGCACATTGATTCCCCGGTAAGTGTAGACAAGCCCTAAGAAATCTTATGATTGGAATGCTGGATTTTGGAGCTCGTTCAGAAAAGCAACTAGTTTCTTCAGTTGAAATATTTAGCATTTAAGTGTTTATAGACAAAGCCCAGATATAGCTGACGAGCAGAAATGGTCCTGGTGGCAGTATATGGTAGGTTCCAATGAAGAATGACATGTGGTATAAAACACAAAAGAGCAGATTTAATCTGTCAGTATGAATTATGAAATGACTTTAGTACTACTGGCTTTTGAATTGGCACAAACTACTGCCAAAAAATAAAACTAAAATAGGCCAGTTTGTACAATGGTTCATCATGACTATATGGACAGCTAGCTCAGTATATATAAAGGTTAGTAGTACACTGTTGCAGTTTATATGCACTTATTATGTGTCCCTGGGTTTCCCGTCAGAAGGAGCATTCATTGTGTTTTGGTCTGTAATTATAGCTCCTCTCAGTGCCAAATAAATGAGTTAGAAAGAAACTTTAAAACTTTTTAAAATGAAATAAGCTTTCATGTATCTGGAATAGGTTTCATGAAGATTTGATTCTGGCTTTGCACTTCACAAGGTTGTACTTGCAGTGTCATTCCCTTTCTAGTTTTGGAGAGATTGTGGTTTGTCTCTATGGAAGTAGCAGGGGTTTGGCTCTCCCTGGAGGCTACGGCTGTAAGCGTGACGGCTATGTGCCTTTGTACTAACTCCTGGCTCTCCCTGGACCCTTCCAGTTCCTTAACAGCATGGTTCCTGCAGGAAGACACTGTATGTGGGAGGAAAGGTAGGGTTCATGCAGCGTAGGGGGAGAAAGCAGATAAGTCTATGCTGACATGGACACAATAGTTTACCTGCCAAAATCTTGTGCGATTAGGGTGGGCTGGGGAGGTATGATGCCAAAGAGAGTAGCTATCCCTTTGTGGTTTCCACAGCTTTGAGGAAGCGGGAGATGATGCAGTAGGACTGGCACTTCGCTCTTTTTTTACCTCTGCCTGTAATTCAATGGAGTTCATTTCCAATGTCTGTGGAGAGGGTGCGGATAGGATGGTCAATGTAGCTTAGAATCTGGTAATTAATTCAATTTCAGTTACTTCTCCTACCCCTGCTGTTGAATTGTATACCTATAGGTAACAGGCATTGTTGAATTCTAGGAATACTTACAATACAAAAGTGAGGGTGCCATAGTACTATATCAGTTCACTTAATAATCATTTGGGATATGATTCTGCCAGAATGAGTAATACCTAATTCTGCAAGTAATCCTATTGATTTTAATAGGACTACTCATGGAGAAAGGTACTGTTCACATAAGAATGTGAGAATGGGACCCTTCTAATTTTAAGAATATGAGCAGAAATCTGTGCGACTCAGGTTACAATCTGGGCAAACCTTCTTTTGTCTAAGAACTGCTTTTTCCATAGCAATTCTGTTAGCTGGTTTAATGCAAATAATTACACACCATTTACACAATAACTGTTGGCTAAAGCTATTCACTTATAGCTATAAAATAATCATAATTGCTATTGTACATCACTTTCCTGTTCTTGAAGAAGGCCCACATGCCAACTTAATAGAATCTCAAGAAGAAAATTCCTAACTTGGCTGATTGTATCTCTAAACACGTAGGGCTCAATTCAGTATATTTGTGTGAAAACCAGAGAGATTAATATGGCGCATAGCTCCAAAGTATGCACTGTAGGAAAATACGTGCACTCAGTACCAGTATATTCGAATGGGAGTGTAAATTCTTGCTTAAATTGATGAGGGAGACTATTGAGTAAGTCAGAAAAATGAAGGCCAGCAAGTGGAATGGGCATCTGTTTGCATGTGACAGGACACCTAGGCAGCTGGTCAGTAGCAGATAAGCATAGATGGCAGTCACCAAACAACCTCTGTTGAAAGTATAGCAAGACACAATGGACTCTGCTGAAGTAAAATATCTTATGTTTTACATATGGTATAGTGCATAGCATTTTGATCCACTATGTAGAATGAGATACAGGGGATAGGGACTTCTGCACATCTGGTACCCGTCAAACGTGTTGCCTCCACATTGCTGCTCAATACTCCCAGAGCAAAGAGATGGCAACGAGTGGGTGAGGTGTTGCTACTCTGTATGTAATTGTTTTTCTGTAATCTGTCTCTGATGGGACACGTGGTCACCAGAGAACAGCTATGACCAGCTACATAAGGGTTTTTTGGGGTTTTTCACAGCAATGGTCTTAGAACATAGGAATTTCCTGCACAGTACCTGATACTCCGGGTCAGTGCCTGAATGTATTTTTCTTCCCCTTACCCACACCCAACTCCAGTGTCTGCTGTGTGTGAAAGCACAGGTATGATATAAGGAACAGGGTGCCTGAACGTTCCTGTGGTCCAGTCCTGCCTACCCACTTTTAACTCATGTTGTCCAGAGCCCATAGAAGTGGGATGGAAAGATAACTGTAGAACTGCTTGCTGAATATAGAGTCTGTCACAGTTTAAGGCTGACTGCACTTATAATCCTCCTTTATGGTCTACTTTAGGAGTGTCCAGTCAGGTCTCAGACCTCCAGCCCTCACCTATCTCTGGGCAGGGACCCATATCCCACTCCCTTCTGAGCAGGGGTTTTAAGGTTGCACAGCCCCTTGTCTTACTTTGTGCTATCCCAGCAAGCCAGTCTGCCTAATGGCCAGCACCTGGGCTTTGCTTTCTCTCTGAGGGCTGTGATTTGATTTGTGATTTACCAGTAATCCAAACAGCTCTTTCTTAAGCAAGCACATTTATTCAAAGAAGGAAGAAGAAGTGGGACCGCTAAACACTGAGGATGGAGTGGAGGTCAAAGATAATCTAGGCATGGCCCAATATCTAAACAAATACTTTGCCTCAGTCTTTAATAAGGCTAAAGAGGATCTTAGGAATAATGGTAGCATGACAAATGGGAATGAGGATATGGAGGTAGATATTACCATATCTGAGGTAGAAGCGAAACACGAACAGCTTAATGGGACTAAGTCGGGGGGCCCAGATAATCTTCATCCAAGAATATTAAAGGAATTGGCACATGAAATTGCAAGCCCATTAGCAAGAATTTTTAATGAATCTGTAAACTTAGGGGTTGTACCGTATGATTGGAGAATTGATAACATAGTTCCTATTTTTAAGAAAGGAAAAAAAAGTGATCCGGGTAACTGCAGGCCTGTTAGTTTGACAGCTGTAGTATGCAAGGTCTTGGAAAAACTTTTGAAGGAGAAAGTAGTTAAGGACATTGAGGTCAATGGTAAATGGGACAAAATACAACAAGGTTTTACAAAAGGCAGATCGTGCCAAACCAACCTTATCTCCTTCCTTCAGAAAGTAACAGATTTTTTAGACAAAGGAAATGCAGTGGATCTAATTTACCTAGATTTCAGTAAGGCGTTTGATACTCTGCCACATAGGGAATTATTAGTTAAATTGGAAAAGATGGGGATCAATATGAAAATTGAAAGGTGGATAAGGAATTGGTTAACAGGGAGACTACAGCGGGTCCTACTGAAAGGTGAACTGTCAGGCTGGAGGGAGGTTACCAGTGGAGTTCCTCAGGGATCAGTTTTGGGACCAATCTTATTTAATCTTTTTATTACTGACCTCAGCACAAAAAGTGGGAGTGTGCTAATAAAGTTTGCGGATGACACAAAGCTAGGAGGTATTGCCAATTTAGAGAAGGACCGGGAAATCATACAGGAAGATTTGGATGACCTTGTAAACTGGAGTAATAGTAATAGGATGAAATTTAATAATGAGAAGTGTAAGGTTATGCATTTAGGGATTAATAACAAGAATTTTAGTTGTAAGCTGGGGACGCATCAATTAGAAGTAACGGAGGAGAAGGACCTTGGAATATTGGTTGATCATAGGATGACTATGAGCCACCAATGTGATATGGCTGTGAAAAAAGCTAGTGCGGTCTTGGGATGCATCAGGCGAGGTATTTCCTGTAGAAATCAGGAGGTTTTAGTTCCGTTATACAAGGCACTGGTGAGACCTCACCTGGAATACTGTGTGCAGTTCTGGTCTCCCGTGTTTAAGAAGGATGAATTCAAACTGGAACAGGTACAGAGAAGGGCTACTAGGATGATCCGAGGAATGGAAAACCTGTCTTATGAAAGGAGACTCAAGGAGCTTGGCTTGTTTAGCCTAACTAAAAGAAGGTTGAGGGGAGATATGATTGCTCTCTATAAATATATCAGAGGGATAAATACCGGAGAGGGAGAGGAATTATTTAAGCTCAGTATCAATGTGGACACAAGAACAAATGGATATAAGCTGGTCATTGGGAGTTTAGACTTGAAATTAGACGAAGGTTTCTAACCATCAGAGGAGTGAAGTTTTGGAATAGCCTTCCAAGGGAAGCAGTGGGGGCAAAAGACCTATCTGGCTTTAAGATTAAACTCGATAAGTTAATGGAGGAGATGGTATGATGGGATAACATGATTTTGGTAATTAATTGATGTTTAAATATTCATGGTAAATAGGTCCAACGGCCTGTGATGGGATGTTAGATGGGGTAGGATCTCAGTTACTACAGAAAATTCTTTCTTGGGTA